>NC_084975.1:10586563-10944415 GCF_963691925.1 Scomber scombrus | reverse complement strand
GTGTTTTCGGGTTTAACCACACCAAGCGATAAACCAGAGGCTCCCGCAGCTGTAGAGAAGAGAGATATCTGCGGGCGCATGTGTGTGTGACAGTTACAGAATCTAAATTCATCCCCTCTTGCCTCTGAAAGCCTCCTGCAGCCCTCCACCGCCCCTTCCACCCTCCTCAACTATCAGAGCTGTATCGTTTTGCAAACCTCTGCGGTGATGTTGTCAGGCTTCTTTCTGTGAAGTGGCCCCAGCCATAAAACAACAGTGACGTGAGTGATTGATCCAGCAATGAAGATGGCAATACTCCTCTGCATCAATATGAAGGCAGCCTGCGGGACTGGAGCCCTTTCAGACAGCTCTCTGTTTCTCCTCAGAGGAAAAATCCATACACAATTGATGGCAGTTCAAAGAGAGGCTTTATTGTGGGATATCAAATAAAACATCAGAGAACACAGAGAACGGGAGAGAGAGATAGAGTGAAAGAGTGCATGTGAGTGAGTGAGAGAGTATGGGTGTGAAAGAGGAGGGAGACAGAAAGAGCAATCTGCATTTTGCTTTATCTCCTTTTTGCACCTGAATGGTAATGAACTGGCTTAGATGAAATGGAGAGACTTGATCGTTTCCAGAGGACTCGCAAACAGCATGTGGATGTCAACAGTATCTATGGCACAGTTACACTATATGATCCTACACAAAACCGGTATTCAGATAGAGAGGCCAGGTGATTGTGTGCGAATGAAGACAACCTAGATAGGCCTGTAAAGGTGTTAAGTATTTATAGGGTTATTTCAGGGTATAACGGAGAAGTATAAGTAAGAGGGAGAGATATCAGTCGTTTCCTGTCTGTTCTCTGCAGCCTGGCCTCCGGCAAACACTGCTATGATTTCATCAGCACTGCTTCTAATCCACTTACCTAATGAAATACATAATTAACACAGCTTAATTGTGGTAGGGACAGTTTTGACTGAAATCATTTCCTGTAGCCACTGTTGCTGTAATTGAATGTGTTCTTCACACCCAATCAAGAACTTTGGGTTTAAGCAGGGGTTCAGTTGGTTTTCGATTTCATTTGGGGTTTTATTGTTGTTTTTGTTATTTTGTGTGTGTGTGTGTGTGTGTTTGTGCGTGCGTGTGTGTGTGTTTTTGTGTTTTTGTGTGTGTGTGTGTGTGTGTGTGTGTGTGTGTGTGTGTGTGTGTGTGTGTGTGTGTGTGTGTGTGTGTGTGTGTGTGTGTGTGTGTGTGTGTGTGTGTGTGTGTGTGTGAGAAATAATAGGCCTTACGGTTTAATTTTTGTTGTTGCTGTCATCATTTGTCACGTAGGCATGCAGTAATAAGACTTTAGAGATAAGATTTTGATGGATATTTGGATTATGGGACATAAAATAACACAAATTAATCAATGATGCAAATTTATTTTGTTAATTTCCCATGTTTTGTTTGCAGCTCTTTCCATAAATAAGATTTTGACAAAATGTTGAGAAACCATACAAAACAGTGTTGTCTATGAAATGTTTTTTTTAACTGCTATTCCAAGGAAGAAACTGAAATTACAAAACAAGGAAATATATCCGGTCATTATTGATAGCGTTTACTGTTTTCTTGATGTCTCACTCTCTCTTTCCCTCTCTCTTCTGCTCATTGGTCATGATTGATTGATGTGTCAGGTATGATGGGGCATCATGGCGTTAGAGCGGGCGTTCAGCACAGTCATGTGACCGCAGCAGATGGCACAGCTGAGTATTAGAGTGGGTTCACCTGCTGTTTGCTCTCCTGCTTCCTGTTTTACTGCTATCAAATACCACCAAGGGAGAGCGGAGGAGCAAGGGAAGGTGTGGGGAGGGAGAGAGAGAGGGATGGAAAGGAAGAGTTGCAAGCTAGGTAGGGAAAACAGCTTGTTGAAAGAAAGAGCAAGATATAGATGGGTAAATTGATTGTGTGATTAGAGGGAGATGAGAAGAAGAGATGATGAGTTAGGAAAAAGGGAGGAAGGTGACACAAAAGAAGAAGGTGCAGAGGAATAGAGCAAAAAAACATGCCGTATTCTGTCAGTGATCACTTTTTCTTAATTTCTACTCTGTGTTGTTCTCCTTCTCTCTCTCTCTCTCAGTCATAAGGCTCAAATCATAAGCTCATAATGACGGGATGTGGTCTAGGATCCATTTAACACCCGTTCCAGACCAGTGGATGAGCACAGATAGGGGGGCTTAAAAGAGACACACAAAGTAACTATGAATGATTGCTAAGCCTGGTGACTCCAAGGGACATCCTCTATGTAATTCTCTTAGTGTAGCATAATATCATTTATCCCACAAATAGACAAATGACCCTACAGTACCCGTGTCACTCAGAGTTCAAGACTAAGGGAGTGTACTCGAAGAACAGGACACACACTGATAATTACACACAATGTGGTTAGTGCACACGCATAAGCATACAATACATTTTACACACATGCCTGTGTTCTGCACTAATGGTGCTGCATGAACACAAGTGCACATAGACACAGATAAGAAACACCATTCACACATACAGTATACACACATGCTCATTACACATGCATAACCAGCATACAGTGTCGAGGGCATTGCTGACTAATAGAAGCGCTCTATGCGGCCTGCAAACATAAGCGTGTTATCAGTGATGAATTCCACAACACCTAGCCACCTTGACAGCAGTCCAACCGTCAGCCTCCTCGGCTGCTATCTGCCCTCTACAGCCCTGCTCCTGGGCTGTTTGGGAATGAGTGGCAGGTGTGTGTAAATGCTGGTGCCGATATGTCACAGGCACCAATCTGCAGTCCCCGGGGATCCTACTGGGAGTTCAGCCTGAGTATCACACCACGGAGAAAACAATTTCTGCTGCCAATACTCCCGCGCAGATGAGGAATGTTTTAATATTTGCTGCTGCTTTATGGCCGCGGCTGTGACAGTGATGGAGAAAATGTCAGCTTTTTCCACCCTTAAATGCCACTCTTTGTCTCAGTCTGTTTCTTTTCATTGATCTCTGCCTCTGCCTCCGAATCAATAAGGTCCAACAAACAGTCTCTTGTCTGAAAATGCATTGCCGTTTTCTCTCTCTCAAACCTTTCAACGTTACAGGATTTCGCACTTTACTTTCTTTGCCTAATTAGTTATCCAATATGGGCCCAGCTTGTGTAAGGAAACATGTACAAAGGGAGCAATAGCATCGTAATTCCACAGCTGATTTAGTTGTCAGTCACTGGAAAGAATGTGTGTGTCCCCCCACCCACCACCGCCCCACTGCCAGAGAACAGGCTAATGCAGACATTGTGTTTGGGGAAATTTGTATGCTCACTTTACTTCCCTTGGCTCTGAGTTGGAGTTTTGTGTGTTTTGTCTAACTGCAGTAACATTTACTCCAATAATAGCTGCACAGAAAAGACAACAATACCTCCCTTCTTCCCTCCAGCTACTCCATAGCTCGGCAGAGGCTTGTCGATAGTAACTGACCCAAACTTGCACCCTCACGGGGTGAAGGGTAATTCAGTCACTGTTGTCACTCAGCTGCAGTCCCTTTTAAGCTCTCCCCTCTGGTGCTGCTGCAAAGAGGGAAGAACAAAAGAGACAGAGCAGTAACAGTTTAAGGCTTGACCAGTATGGTGAATGTTTTCCATCGACCATGGCCCTTAGGAGCTGAGGCCGGCGTCAATCCCGATCAGATATCTGTGATGTCAGTTAAATAGACACAGGAAGTGATTTAAACTGACTGTTTTCTTTAAAGTCAAACACATACTTCATCTGATGACTGAAAGGTTAAGATTAAAATGTGTTCAACAATAGGTCCATTTAGCTGAATCGTTGATTCTGGGGTCATTCGGGGGACGTCAGGGAGAGTGATGATATAATATAACGCATCACTTCCTTTACATGTCGACAGGCCAGACAATTAAAGGTCTGTTCTTACAAGAAATATCTTCCATTCCTGAGGGTTAGAGGAGAAGGAAGGGGAGGAGTATGAAACTGATCCCCTCTGAGACTTTACTGGACAATGTGTTGTGTTTATAGACACATGTCGATACATACACACACATTTCATACTGCACTGTGGCACACAAAAACACACAGAGAATTCATAAGCTCATAAAATGTAACAATAGATATACAGTAAATGTAATTCATCAATAATAAAGAAAGGAAGCAGGTGTACAATACCTGGAAGCAACAAACTATGCATTCAGAAGGCGGTTACAGGTTAATGTTTAAAGCACACACAACCCTAAAGCAGTTTACAGCTCACTTTGACAATTTGCATTTTTTCCCTATGGTCCACTACGGTTCAATCAATATTTAGGCCTACAACATGAGCAGCTGTCTCCCAAATCCTGTTTTCATGTTACCCTGTCAGTCAATTTACAAGCAAGCATGTTGTACACAATGAAGAAGAGACAACAATAAATAGTTGACTGGTTTTGGGTGACAAGTCATATATAGTGTTTTACGCATCATTAATGTTGTTTTAACCCATTGAAGGAATATTACAACCTTTTTTGGAGGGAAAATGCTTTCATGTTGAGAGTTAATGGCAAAATCAATATGACTCTCATATCTTAGTTAATTATGAAGCTACAGGAGACAGTCAGCTTAGGTTAGCATAGCAACAGGAAAGAGGGGGCAACAGCTGTTGTGGTTTTGTCCATAGGTGAAAAAATCAGCCAGCATCTCTGATACTCATTAATAAACTTGTTGTATCTTAACGACAAGTTGTTGTTTTTTATTGGGGGGGGGGGGTTAAGTGCTGGACTTTCTCTTGGCAGGGCAGTGTCTTCCTGGACAGGGAAATAGCACAGAACTTCCCTGAAAAATCACAAGTTGTTGTTTTAAAGCTTCTGTTTGTTGCAGATTAAACAATGAGATATAGTGTGTTCATTAGTGAGCTGTAGGGGTGCTGGTAGGGTTTTTTTTAAGTTTGGTCAGATCCAGGCTAGCTAGTTTCCAGGCTTTATGCTATGCTAGGCTAATAGTCTATTGTAGCTGCATATTTAATAGATTTGATAGCTGTATCTTCTCATGTCCTCTTGGCAAGACAGAAAGACTTAACTCCTTGTAAACACTATATTTTTAAAGTTTCAGTTGTATAGTCTGTCCTTTCATGAAATCATTACCATTACGATGAGAAAAGATGAGAGTATATAATTACACATTCACATGTCTTCATGGTAAAAGAAGTCTGTATAAGTTCCACAGTACATAATATTAACTAGATGGTAAAAGGTTAAAGAACTGCATACAAATTCAAATAATACAATTAAGCTTCATCTTAAAAATCATCCCAGTTATCATTTCCATAATGCTGATTGATTCTCAATAAAGCCTCACAGAGGCAGCAATAATGTTGAAGCAGGAGCTCTATGAACATAATATTCAGAGTGGGAGTGTTTATATTCAGGCTATAATATTGTCAGGTGTTCATTTTTATTTTGTGTACCCCTTGTAAATCTCATGAGTTGGCAACCTGAAAAGAATCTTAATCGCTCTTATTTCTCTTAATAAAATTAGACCATACATGGTCATTCAGATTGATCATTTTTACAGCAGGTATTTTGACTTAGTAAGAAAAGCACAGGTGTTACTGATGACATTAATGATGGCTCTGTTTTATTTTAGTGTGTAAGAAAGTCACACCAGTGTGACAGTGAGCCAGCGTCAACAATGCAGGAAACTGAACCTGCTAAATGGAATTCTGACATCATTGTTTTTATTATTTACAACCATGTGTTTCCTACTGTGACATATCAAAATGTCTTCCCCTTAAATGTTTTTTACAGTTAATATGTCACATTCTAATATTAAAATCATTGATATTTACAGTTACGATGCTCCCCTGCTTCCACTACCCATCGCTGGCTCAATTACTTCACTTTACAAAAGTGTAATTTTCCATGATACACACACACTCTCAGTGACACACTCTACATGAGGCAAGTAATCGAGAAAACATCAGTAAGAGAAACTGATGGTGTGTGTACACGAGGTCTTCAGAACACTTCAGCAAGGTGCTACAGCTTGTCAAAGCAGCCCAGTGTCAGTTGACAAGGCATCACGCTGCCTCAGACAGAAATGGCCCAGTAATGTCTCAGCCGATGAACCACGGGCCGCAGCTTTGTCCCTCCATCACCGCTGAGTCCAAACAGCAGCCTGCTGCTGTCATAGTCTGTTAATGTTTCTCCACATAAACACCTGCCTTAACCACACCAATACCTCTCTTTCATGTGAACTGTTATCGTTGTTGTATTGTTTCTGCTAACTTTAGTTTCTGATTTTGGATGTTTACTCGTCAGTGTTAATTAGACCATCCAAAATTTGACAAATCATGTTGTGGAATAATTTTAATTTTGTGTCAAATGATGAAACAGGTTGGTAAATCTGGTGTTATATAATTTAGACATTATTTTTATAGCTCAGATACTTAACAATAATATTGTACATACCAAGTTAATAACTGTGACCTGAGAATCAGATGAGTCAAGGAAATGCCAGCAGTCAGACAAAACAAACATGGTGGGGCGCATAGACACAGTGGCTTGGTACTCTCCGGATAGCAGTGAGAAAACCAGGACCTAAACAAGGAACTGAGATTATTCTATTATGACTTTTAATCATGCTCACAGGTTCGCCTAACATACTGTATTTGGAAGAGAATGTGAAGATTAATTGTAAAATTATCAACCAAACTTGTGCACACACAGTTTTCCTGTGTAATGATTATTTTGGGTACCCTCACTTTTAATTTGAAAGTTTTGTGTTGTTAATTTATTTTATGTTTAGTTATGCAGCCATGTTCCCAGAACTCAGCAATAACTTTGGTGAGTGATAGACCCATAGATTAAACTGGTACTGTAGGACTCATGGCCAAAAAATGAAAACTGGAACCACATTGTGAATTATCATAAATAATCATAGGTAGTTGGTGCTCCTCTTTTTTATTTATTTTCAATTGACCCCTAAAAAGCTAATTGGTTCTTACTTACTATGAACAATAATGTTTTCCTTTGATTCTCACAGTTATAACAAAAGAAAACAATAGCAAACTAGTCAAATCTGATTGAGCAAAGAAATAAAAAATCTTTTAGAGAAAAGACTGGTTGAATCGTGCTTGAAAGCTGGTATTGTATGACATGTTTTTCCTCTGCCACACATCTTCATAGTATTCTCCCTAATCCTCTTTTCCACAGTCTTGTCTGAAAAAGGCCTTTCACTCTTGTGGCCTAAGGGACATGAATAATTGTAGATACAAAGGCTGTTTCATAAACTCCTAACACTGTAATCATACTTTGACAGATGTAGGCATACTACATATAATCACACACACACACACCCCACACACACACACACACACACACACACACACACACACACACACACACACACACACACACACACACACCTACATACATACACACACACACACACACACACACACACACACACACACACACACACACACACACACACACACACACAAGTAGATTTAACCCCCTCTTTCTTCTTTTCTCAGTGACTCACTGCTCATATCAACATAATGACCGCAGACTGATCCAGCCCACGGGGGCTAAGGGGTTGGAGCAACAGTGGATTTTGAATAAACAATGAATGACGTGTGTGGAGTGTCTGGATGTGGTCGTAAACTAGTGTGGGTTTAACGACATAAAGGGATACTCATAGTCCACAGATACTGGTCATACGGCACTGATGTAAAAAGCAGGTCTGCCTTTGATTACAAAACGTAACAAATTCCATCAAAACATCTGTTCTGGACAGTCTCATTTCAATCTTTTACATTTCCTGAAACTTCAAATTTTCTGTTATTGCAGAAACAAATGACATTTTGACCAAATGCAGAACAATAGCTTGCAACCTAACCTTTTGTCCCTTGCTAAGTGGCAGTATCCTGGTATAGATTCTGTGACGATGAAGCATGAATAGTAATTGTTTACCTGCAGTTGGTACAATGTCAACAGACTAATCCATCACATGGACCCTGTCTACTTATTTATAGACAAGGGGAATAAATCAGGCGAGTGGATGAAAGTTGAAAAGACAAACACAAGGACACAAATAGGAGTCTCATAGATAATCCTTTAAACATTTTAATCAAGACGTCAGCAACAGGAAAGATGAATGAAGCATCCATCTATCTGTAATTAAACTTGTGCATCATCATAATGTAGATATAATGTGATAAACAGCCTGACGGTGATATACTGATACTAATAGTGCGGTGAATGATTTGAGCTTCATCATTGCTTGAAGTTTGCATTGTGATGCTGAAGGTAAATAATTTGAGCTATATTGTCATTATGGGTTTATATTGTAAAAGTGTGTGCTGAATGATATGAACCACTGTATATCTTCACTTTGGTATAATTTAGTGGTGTAGGGTGGATGATTTTAATTATCATTACAAAATTAACTCGCTGATGAAGCCCAAGGAAATAGCTCCTATAAATAGGATAGATACATTTATCTTTACTGTAAATACACCCTTAATTCTTTGGAAGGACATTAGCATAGATTTAAAATTTGAGATGTTGAAATGTCTGGTCAATATTGTTTATTTCTCTTAAAAAGTAGATCGTCATCTCATCATCTGACCAGTATGAATCAATACTTCACTGGAAGACAGCATCATAAAACTGTCCTAGGATTCAGCACAAACAGTTGCCTCTTGGAAAATCTGTTTGCAATATGTTTATCTTGTGATCCCTCTGACGCCTTGAACAGTGTTGCTTTCAGTACACCGTGCATACTCACAAACCAGACGGCTCTCCATCATTTACTGGGAAAATTCCCCTCATTTGTTTATACACAAGAGATAAGGAAACACTGCGAGTACTTATGAGGAAATTGAGCATGCATCAATATTTTCCACATGAGCCATTTTGAAATTTCAGAGAAATGTTCTGTGTCACTCTTGTGCGTCTCCCACACACTCTGGGATGTGCTGTCAGGAGGTGTTCTCTCCATTGTCTTTTTCATCAAATTCAGGAAGCAGGAGATGGCACAACACCTTCAGACAGTCCGACGTACAGTATGACAGCTGGAGAAGGAATGCAAAGAGACAGGAAAACAAAAAAAGTACTGTTAATCGCTGCCAAGTGCGTTTCCTTCAGAGTCAGATTTAAGCTGATGGGCCCAATTCTATCTGCTCTAAAAACTCCTTGTACATAGCTAACTTTCAATGTCATTGGATTTGTCTGTGTGTTAGGAGGAGGGCGGGGTGCTGTGGAGGTGTGGGTGGGGGCTGAGATTACAGTGAATGTCACCCTACCTCCTCTCTCAATCATCCACTTTCAATCCATCGCCGTCCCGGGGTTTGTGAGACAGCTTGGCGATGATGCCAGTAAAATGGGATCAATAGCATAGGGAAAAACAGACCAGACAATCTCTTACCCCCTTGAACTTCTGTACCCCATGATTGATTTGTCCCCTGCCACAGCAGAGGAGACATTAGAGACAAGAAACATGTGTGTTGCTGCACATGTGTGTGTGTCTGTGCACCTGCGTACGTGTGTTGAAAGCATGTTTTTGTAAAAGTGTGGTATGTGGGTGTGTGTGTGTGAGAGAGTGTGTATGCGCTCAGTGATTGATGATCTGAAGCGCGCACACATCATCAGCAAGGCATTTGCGAGGTGTGTGAGTCAGGAGCTGTCATCCCCCTCAGTCTCCCCAAGCAGAGGCCTCGGCTGCTGATTTATAGTAAATCATTAAAATCTGCTTATTATTGCAGCAGCTCATCACCCTCCCCCTCCCTCAGTCCCCATAACCAGCCCCCTCCCCCCACCAAAACTTGCCACACCACTGCAGCGACACACACAAACACACACGCAGACACAGACACAGACACAGACACAGACACAGACACAGAGAAAGGGATTCACTGACCAGCCCAGCGACACTAACTTACCCACACAGAGTGATGGTCAGCAGGTTCTGGCACATTAAATCCATTTCTGATGCGTGTTTGAAAATAAATACCCCAGATGTCTTGTTTCATAAACATCGGCTGAAGAAGCCAATGAAAGAATCTGGCTGTGTTCCTGTACAACAGCTGGAGCAGAGTGGACATATCTGTCCACGAAAACATAAAAAAACAAAAAAAACATTTTAAAAAAAGGATGGAAAAACTTTCTCATGGGCACTCATGCTCACATGTGCATGAACACACATACAAACACACACACACCTGCACACCTCTACTGTCTCCTGTCTATGAAACTGAAAATGTGATGTGACTTGAACAATGACAGGTGTGTTTGTCAAGGATGTGGCTGTCACTTCAAATCAATGGACGGGAGCATCTTCCCGGGGAGACTTTCCACTTCTCGGGGTTTGACTGGTTACACTGCGCTTCAGTGCAGGTTGGAGAACAGTAAGTTGTCAAACTGGCAGTCAGTTAGCCTTGCTTAGGTGTCATCAGATTAAAAAGAAATGAAAGTAGCTAATTTTAGTTTTATTTAAGTAGAAAACTTTGTATAGGTTCCAGTGGCTATTATATACTGAGCAATGTAGTGAAAAAGAAAATCATTATCTGAGCATGTATCCATCTGAAGATCGTTAGCATGAACAAATCAGAGAATCACTGTTTTAGAGACGTACTATTCAACCAAGTTGTGTAGGGCACAGAATGAAATGATGATAATCATTTCAACTGAATAACTCAAGTGAGAATCACAGCTTGTCTATTGTCGCTTTGCGGTGCGTGGTTTGTCAAATGCTTTTCAATTATAGCCTTTAACTTGAGGCACTATCACATCCCCATGAAGTGATTTTAATGGAGTTTGGTGCAATTGTTTGTTATGCGAGACAGGTCTTTTCAGCAGGAAGAGAGAGAGAGAGAGAGAGAGAGAGAGAGAGAGAGAGAGAGAGAGAGAGAGAGAGAGAGAGAGAGAGAGAGAGAGAGAGAGAGAGAGAGAGAGAGAGAGAGAGAGAGAGAGAGAAAAAAGTGGAGGCTCAAAACTCAAATGAACTTTGGGCGATAACACGACACAAGCGGCTGAGCAGAGGAGTAGCTGTGGGCTTAAATCTAGTCACTTCCTGTCGCTGGTATTTAACTGAACATGTGTATTGTACAATATGAGGGGAGGGCTACTCTCCCGCATGTACGCCTAAAACTCAAACATGGCAGCTGAATTGGCAGATACAACATTCTGGACCCTGATTGCTGCCCCAATCAGTCTGTCCTGTCCCAGTTTTCTCCTCCAACTCTCCCTCTCTGTTTTTCTCCCTCTCTGACACATACAGTATAACAGTCTCCTCTCCATTCTGCCTCTAAAGCTCCTGGATCTTCCGAGCACAGGTGCAGGACTGCAGGGCTACAGCCCACAGGCCCTGGATGCTGAAACAGGAGAGGCGAGCAGGCACACATGCAGAATTACAACACCTCCATTTCTCACACTGACATAATCCCCATGTTTTATTTGTCCCCTTGTAATTCTTTTTATATCTTGGGCTTATGTTCTTTGGCATCCGTTCAATCCCAGCCTCGGGACACAGGGCTCTACCAGGCCCATATGTGTGCCTTGCTCCAGTTAACGCATATTAGTTCCTTTGTAACTGTGACTAAACTGGCACGTCTCAGCTGGGAGATGCGCCGGCTTTGACTGACAGCCCATGTCTGGATCCTGTACTTTGAGTCTCACGCAGGCTTGTCAAACATGGGCTCTGTCAAAGCATCCCTCACTCTGCTGTCAAGAACAGGAACCATGGAGAGCTGCAGAGGTTTCACCGCTCTGACCACATGTTTCTTAATTTCCTTACTTTGTGTATATCTGTGTGAGTGTGTATTACTTTTACCCAAGCTGAGTCTTGGATGCATGTTGCTAGCATGTTCCTTCATTTCCTCAGCAGCGAAAATCCTAAGGGGAAAAAAAATAAGCGAAACATTTTTCATGCTTGCGTTCTGGCAAGATTGCCTGTGAGAGAAAAAAGGGAGACTTGTGTACCCTGATCAGATCAGTCACTAAAATTACATCAAGAAAGCTTTTCCAATAACAGCTTGATATTAGGACTTCAGCGCGGTGTTGATGTATGTTGTCTGCAAAGAAAATCTGTTAAGTCTGTGCCATGTGATGCCAACAGTCTTAAATATTGTTTTCACAACTGTGCAAGCTAATTACCTTTAATTTTTCATCTGTGCTCCAAGGGTTGTAAGAGACTGTGATTAGTGATTCATTACTTCTCATTACCTGGCCTGTCAAACTGTTTCCTTTACTTATTCAGGCTGATTAGCTGAACATGGCCCGCCTCTCTCAATGAGGCTGAGAAAGAGACCTCAAACATGGTCTGCAGATAAGCAACTGTAAATAGTGATAATGACGAGGGGATGAAGATGAGGGGACGAGAGTGGAGAAAAGGTAAATGAAGAAGCAGGTGATCTTTTTTTTAATGATGGAAATAAAGAAAAAGAAAAGCTACAAAGACTGGTTGTACTTGAACTGTGTTTGTAGCCAATTAGCGTGTTTTAAAGGTTTACGTTCACATCAAAATTTCATGTAATACCAATTAAAGATGAAAAAATGTGGATCTTAGGTCATAGATAAACCCCACATTGACAGTCTGTGAGATAACATGTCTGTCTTTTCTCCAGAGCAGGGTTATTTATAGGTGTCAGAGAATGAGGATTGATTTACTGCAGGTAAACAGGATGTCATTCTACGCAAAAGGTCAAGGTGAGCCAAAGCTCAGGCGGATAAAATACAGGAATTTGGCATCTCTGTATTTCAATTGTCTATCAAGCCAATCAGATTGCAAAGGCAGAACTTGATAGCATGTGAACTGCCTTTGTAGATAAAGCTGTATATGATGACACAAGGAGTCCTTGATCAAATAAAAAACACTGCAAATTATGAAAGAACAGAGATGCACACTGAAAAGACGAGCCCTTACAAACCAGCAAAAAGCCTGAGTATGACATTGACTATGGTAGTGAGACGTTAACTAAAACATTCATCACCATTAGGAGTAATTAACAAACTTCCCCAGTATTAATTAAAGGGCCCTGCTTTAAGGGAAACTGTGCTTAATTAGTACGGTTTGACAGGATGAGGCCTTAGGGATGATCCATATCCAGAGGGCTGTAAGAGGGGTACAAGTGACAGAAATTCTCCAAAGCTTCGAGTTTTTGGAGCATTTCCTCATCTCCCCACAAAACTCTGTGTGCCCTTGGTCAACTCAGAAGTTGGTCTAGTCTGGTCTGATCTGGCTTAACATGGCTCTGGAAAAGTATTGACAGGTATGACAGGCTTACGATTAGCCAGTCAGCTGGAGGCCCAGACCTTGTCACCTGTCAGGTAGACAGATGAAGGGTGACTGAGCAGAGGAAGTGGTGGAGGGCGGAGAGAGAAACTTGAGGGAAAACAAGATGAGGTTGGTAGATTGGTGACAGTGGCGCTCGGTGCTGACGGGGTACGCACAAATACAAGAAGGTGCGATAAAAACTACATGCATATCAGGCCCGAGTCACCTGCAGAAGTGTTTGTGAAGCACTCCTTTCCAAAATCCAGAGGGTTGGAGGATGACAAATGTGTACCTAAAGAATCTGTGATTGGATCGGGGATTAAGGGGCTGCCGTGTCTCTGAAGGGAAACAGGCAGAAGACAGACAGACAGAGAGTGGAAGAAAAAGAAAGAGATGGAAGGGAAGGGAAGGGAAGGGAAGGGAAGGGAAGGGAAGGGAAGGGAAGGGAAGGGCAGAAGGAGGACAGTAAACGAATGTCAGACTGCCCAGGCAGGGAGACAGAGTGGCAGAGTGGGTGGGCTTTGACAGACACATCTCACACAGGCTGACAGCTCCGTCAATAGCCCCAGGATGGCCGCCCTGATTGACAGCTAGCAGGTGGCGCATGAATGGAGTTGTCAGGTTGACTGTCAGTCAAAGTCACATCGCTGTGGCTACAAGGCCCCGGCTGAACAGGCACACAGCTGCCCAAGGTGATCTCTGGGTGTACAGGCAGACTGTTGGCATGGGAGGCTGAGGCAGCCGGATCATGCTAAAATTACCACGCATGGCAGTATCAGCACACAATAGCAGTGTTGATTGGGCCTATTTTACACTAGTGGACAAATCTGGTTCATACACACATGAGTGGTTCCGATAAATTTCAAAAATGTAGGGAAAAAAAGGATTTGAATGTACTATCAATGAATCTGTGCAGATTTTTTTCCATTTCCTTGGTTCCCCTTAATTGAGCATTGTTCCAGCACAAGAGCATGAAGCATAGGAGTTAATGGGCAATAATTATATGTGAGAGAGGCTTTCTCCCTGGAGTGGAATCCAGAACAAATGGAAGCTCCGATGTGCAACATTCTACTTCATTACATCTGCCGCGATTAAAGCCCGAACATCTGGCACCATATCCTGACAGATAGACAAGACTTCTGGACTGGAAGGGAAATCGAGCGATATTTACAAAAATGTAACACAGGGTATTTACTGGATGAAAGAACAAGAGCTTCGGGCAGGCACGGTACATTCTCCCTATCAGACAAGTGTTGAACTGATAGATGCATGTAAACACAAGTAAACTGTTTGGACACTTTTGACAAAATGAATGGCTCTAAAATACCCTTGCTACACTTTCACATCACAATGGACTTTATTATTATAGGCAGCTTCATTGCTACAGATAAATACATACTGTGGCTCTTCAAGTAAACACTGGAATGTACATCAAGGTTTGTTGTTAACTTTTTTTTTAAACAATCTCAATCATCCTAACCCCTCCGAGGTGAAGCTAAAACAATAATCATAACTGTCTCTATTTGCTGTTGCCATGACAACATCAAGTCCCACACAGTGATGCCATGCCAATCTGGTCTCTCACTGGTGCACGATTGTCTCCCGTGATGCTCGGGGGCAATCTTGAGGGCCTCTGGGGCGTGTGTGAGCGCCGGAGGCGGCGGTCTGGGTAAAGGCTGTTGTCAAAGGGCTTACGGTGGACACAGAGGACATGCGTCTTCAGGTTGCCCTTCTGGGAGGCGCTGTAGGGGCAGTATCTGCACTGGAATGGTTTTCGAGCTGGAAATGAAAACAAAAACAAAAATCCAGATTGAGAAGCCAAACTTAACACGAATGCTGATACAGTTTGTAGTAACTTAACCTCTGTAGGATCTGGAATGACCAATCGGTGAATGTCAAATTTGGCAATTGAATTCTAAAGTAAATCAATGAGCATCAGCTTCCATTGGATGGCTTATGAGATTATAACATTTGATAGTTTATACTGCTTGCCTGCACTCAAACTTGTCCCAAGTCTACTTTGTGAGCCAATCATATCAAAGCAAACCAGTGGATCTGGCTCTAGATAAAACTTCCCTGAATATTTCACACAGCACGGGTTCTTGTTTGTGAAATAAGGTTTGTGAAAATGATGTGATTGATTTCTATGAAAAATGTATGTTTATACTTCTGGACACTAAATATAATTCGTGGCAGGTCATTTTTCTAGTATTTTGGACCAGATGTTGGCAGGTGAGAAGATACAGTTTTGACACTGATCCTCTGACATGCCAGAAGGTGAAAGCAAATCACAGATACATTTAGAGTTTAAACAGGGTTCAAACAAGTTTGCAATTAGTAATAACATGCTGCAGTCACTGTGGATTTACAGAAAAATGTAAAAAATAAAATCTAAATTGTGAGATTGAATAAGCCTGACAATAATAATTAGCACTTTCTAACGCCACAACTTTACCAAAACCTTGTGACACCTCATGGGCTGACCGGTTTTTACAAAAAAAGGGCAGCAAGTTCTAATTCATTGTAACACATTTCCTGCTCACAACACAAACACACGCACACACACACAGACAAATAAACACACGCACAAGTGTTGAGTTGAGGAATGACAGACGTCTGCAGCTGGGAGGCGAGGCATGCCAAAACTTCCTGTCTGTCCCCCTCTTATGTAGCGGCCGCTACATAACTCCACTACAAATGCTGTGAACCTACATGACACAGCACACAGTGTACCTTTAAGATACAAACAACAAAGCATAGAGTTAATAGCTTCCAGAAGTTTATCTGACCTCAATAAAAAAATCAGTATGACACCAAAGCCTTAAGGTGTTGCTAAGATCAAAACAAAAAACTGTGCTGGGTGACTCATTTACCTTTCTACCTAGACAGCCATGTGACCTTGTTCACTGCTGTGCTATTTTTGAGATGTTACCTCATATAATGACTTTCTCTTTTCCCCTCTGTCTAACACTTCAATGTGTTTTTCTGTGATTCATAGTTACAGTAAACCATTATGTGCTGATGTCATTTGACATCACTTCCCAAAAACTGAGGGCTGTCTCAGCCTTTTCACCCCGCCCTCGCCTCTTCTTCTCTATCATGCTCCTCATCAGAGCCGAGACAGCTGCACAGAGCTGAACACTCACTTTCACATCTACATAAAAAAGGTGTTTTTTGGGGGGAAAGTGGGAAAACTCACAGAAGGTGTGAGCAATAAAAGGTAATGCTCCATCTGTTGGTGTATAATAACCTGATGGCCGTAAAGGACACACACACACACACACACACACACACACACACACACACACACACACACACTAGTCAGCGAGAGGATAAGGCCTGACACATCTGAATATCATCAGAATGGCACAGAGGGTTTTGTGTGTATGTGCATGGAGAGGAGGAGGGGAAAGCTGTCTGGAAGGAACAATAGTAAGAGAAAAGCTTTGTCAAAATCCAGGTACAGAGCAGTTTGTGGTGTGTATTCAACTCCACCTGACTCACTTCAGCTTATCCAAGCCTCAATCAATGGAAGTGGAAAAACAGGAAATGGGGGTAGACGGCAAA
Source organism: Scomber scombrus (assembly GCF_963691925.1). Lineage (NCBI taxonomy): Eukaryota > Metazoa > Chordata > Actinopteri > Scombriformes > Scombridae > Scomber > Scomber scombrus. The sequence goes on along the minus strand of NC_084975.1, from coordinate 10,927,601 downwards.
AGAAAAAAACAACAAAAAGAACATCTTAAAGTCACTTGTTGAAACTTTAATGCTGCTTCTGCTTTCTTTTAAAATCAAAGTTTTTAAAGTCGAAGTCTTGCTCGTACAGAACTGTAAAACTGTCATCTCACTTCAACATATTTCACATATCCACTGTGACTTGAGTGACGGAACAGATTTCCCTCAATCTTGTTAAAATCTTGCAAATGCAGTCAGATGATGTGAACAACCCTGTAGCTTATTATGCTTTCATAAAGTCAGTTAATAATAAGCCAAAAGGTCTCTCGTCTACATCAAGCAGTTGTTGCCCTGCTTGTCTTCCCTTCACTGCCTCTATCGCCTTTCTTTCTCTCCCTCCTTGTTTTCCTGGGTCTGCCGTTCTTTCTTCCCTCCCACCAGAGGAGAGGGGAGGTCCAAGAGAGGGCAACCTCCAAATAAGTTCCATTAATCACAGGCCAGAGTCTAATGTAACTAATATTTTACAATTAGAGGAGACAGCAGTGGGCTCAGAGCCATCCATCTCTTCACCACATGATCCTCCATTCATAGGCTGCTCTAGCCACAGCTTCAGACCAGCCCCACACTCGCACAAATACACACATGGTACATACACTCCTGTACACGTACACATGCACGGATACACAAATAGGCTGGACAGGAAATGAGAGGGGAGGGATTGTGTGGTGTTGAGAGAAACAGAAATGATATGCCAATAGTAAAATAAAAACAGAGTGAGTGATTACTAACTTTGACTCTGTTGAATACTAACGTTGGAATGTATTAAAGGTGAACTTCAATTTATAAAAACGAAGTCTTCTTTTTATAGTTGTAGCCATCATTATGGTGGTTCTAATAACAGTTATCACCAAATAATTAATGAGTTCTGGGAAAATGTCAACATTACCTAACAGGGCAAGAAAGATGTGCGGTCATATGATACAACACATTATAAACAAGCAATACTTTATCAAGATCATCTAAACTACTTTATTTGAGAGTAAAACAGAAAGTCATTGCACAGGAAAACTACACACACTGGGCCAAAGATGAACCAAGAAGCAGGCCTATAAACTAAGATGGATAATACATTTACGACCCACCCTCACTTTTGACTTTCAAACAAATTGAGCTAATCTGAGGGTTTGTTTAAAACCGGAATGATCATTTAAAACTTGTGTTTACCTCCTTAGACGTACACATGTTAACTCGCTTTAAAATAATTTTTCTTTTTTTTAACTTTTCTTTTTGTACCAAACAAACAAACAAAATGTCATGTGTTAAGTGGGCTTTAGAGAAGCTGGTAGGTGGATTTTTTTTTAACCTTTTCACAGAGCCAAGCAAGCTACTTCCCCCTCTAGTTTCCAGTCATGCTGCTAAGCTAAGGTAACTGGCTGTAACTTAATATAAATAAAGAAAATAGCAAAAGCAGATTTCCAAACATTTTATTCCTTTCTAGGGTGTAAACCTCACTATATGTTAACATTAAACATAGATTTGTAGTAGAAGTTATGTTACATCCTTTAGTCAGTGATTTACTTATTTAAATCACAATTTTGTGCTTTTGTCTTTTTCCTGCACAGTTTGTGTTTAGACAGTTAAAACTGAGAACTTTGGCTTCTTTTGTTTGTATTTTTTGCAGTTTTCTCCTGTTATTGGTATTGACACTCAAGTATTATAGTAGTATAGAAGTATAAAAAAGCAATAAGTGAATATTTGTGTGTGTTTGCACCTGCATGCATGTATTCATGTGTGTTTGTGTGTGTGTACGGAGAGAGTGTGTTGTGTGAGATAATGACCATGATGACAGTGGCAGGGCCGACGGGGGCCAGAGGAGCTGAATGGTGACGGATGACACAGGGCTGAGCTCTGATGGCACACAGACAGTGAGTGATGACTGCACATCTTTCCCAGTGCTCCACCCTTCATTATCTCTATGGGGAGAAGCACGGCACAAAGGCAGGCCGCGCTGCCCTCTCGCTGCCCTCAAACGACATCTGCTCATGGAGACATCCGCACTACCGCTCCTCTTTCACCTCGCTGTCGCTCCATCCATCTCCATCTATGGTGATCTTTCTCTCTCTCCTTTTCTCTCCTTTTTCTCTCGCTCTCTGTCACCCTCTCCGCGGAGGGTATACAGAGGTCAGACAATGAGATAATGACTCACCCCTTTCAACCTTTCAAATCAGTGCCTTTTCTTTCTCTCTGTCTTCCGTGTTCTTTCATTCATAATCCTTTCTTTATGGATCTTCTCATATTCACTTGTTCTCATACGTCTGAAAGGCCTGATCTCATGTCAAATCATAATGGTTTGGTTAACTAGTAAACTGATTAATACTCTAAACCTCATGGTGTTACATGACTGTTACCAAACATAGTTGTCCTACTTGTGCCTGTGAAATACGAATGCATGCCGTAATACCTGGTGCAAACATTAAGAAGCGTCATGGCATCTTAGAGTGGTAAATGTTGCCATCTTGTGGTTTCATCTAAGCAGTGCAGCGATGGAAGATTCTGTTTAAACACAAGGGAGGGCTCAGTGAGACTAATGAGCATGCAGACAGGTTCAACCAGAGGTCACCATCTGGCCAATTACCACTGCTGGCACATTGGAGCCGACCTGAACTGTCATCACAAACACATCACTCCATGTCCAAACTGCCCGGCAATATGTCACCATGCCACTCGACGTGCCATACAGTATGGAGAGGATGGGGGCAACAGGAGACAGCCCCATGACAAAGCCACCTGGTCAGCACTGCAGACAGGACAGGCTGCTGGGCCACCTGCTTAGCTCAGTTTTAGAGGACACTCAACATACTCTCAATGTCAGCAACCCGTCTCAGTGTCACGTTTGACTGACAGGTGTTTATTATGTCTTTGACATCTACTTCCCCTGGGATAGAAAAAAAACAGTATGGACTATCAATCTGCAGCAAACAAAAGACAGGAGATGCTTGAAATAACTCATTGCAGCTAATGGAGCATTGATGACCAAACCAAAAAAAAAGAAAAGAAACTATGGCAATGATATGTTGTTTTTGGAAAAGAAATAGTCAATGGATTGCTGCCATTGTTCTAATATTTTTGAAGGAATTTGTAACATGAGGTTTGCTCAAAGACAAATCAAAGCTGCCAGATTTTCTAAATCCTATCCTATCCATTTTTTAAATCCAAATGGCATTAAATGCAATAAAAGCGAAGAAGAAAAATTAACAGTGTGACAGCTACGACAGGAGTTGAAGGGGAGGGGTGCTTTTCGGCATATTATAATAACCATCTGTACAATCAAATAGAAAACTACATCTTGCTGTTAGAATCATAAAGAAAGGGAACAGATGTTAATCCCTAATGGAGTTGACAGGCACTTTCCTGTCTTTCACATGAACATATTGAGTTTCTGAATAAGAGGGGGATCAGAGGGAAGGTGTATCATGTTGCACTCATAATACATGCATATCAAAGACCCCAGCTGTTGGATTCCCTCTCCTGAGAGACAGCATTATTAAATCTGCACTCAGCAAGCATATCACACCAGCACAAGAGCTTAAGCCTCTCCATCACTGGGCTCCATTGGCTTGGGCGATTTGTAACCTATCATACAAGGAGATTATATCATCCTTTAAAGTGTAGGAGTAATCAGTGCCACACACCTGTGTCTTCTTTATTCCTTATTTGAGATCAGTGATAAGATCTGGCAAGGGGGAAAAAACTTAAGTGCTATAAGAAGTGTGTTGTTCATAATTGGCATGATTCATTCGCACTCACACTCACTCCTCACACTTCCGTTGTCAGGTGATGAGGGCTGAGATACTGCCAAAAACTTTTTTTTGGATTTCTATAACAGCATCCTTGTGGCTGACAATGTCACACAAAACAAAACATTCAGACAGCCACCTATATAAAGCATTAAGTTAACCAGTTGTAATATTGTTATATTCCCCATCAAACCATTTGCAGTGATCATTTTAAGATGCTGTGGAACAGTACAAAGCACCTGAAAGAAGGTAACAAGATGAAGAACAGCCACTCTTTGTCCACTAGGTGGCAATATATACTTTCAAAACTGAAGACAGCACTGACACTACATCTTGATAATAGTGATGGCACCATTTAACATATATGGTATGTGAGATCATGATTACCTGATGCAACATCTTTCTCCAAGTTTCCTCCACCGTTCAGGGCAGCTTTTTGTGCATCTTCAGGTATGCCACTCAGGCTCCCCTGGGATCTGAGGAAGGAGAGCAGGCCGCCCTGGTGCTGGAGGGGATTGGCCTGTCCTGGAGTCAAGTTCTCCAGAGAGGAGATAGGAGAATCAGCCACAGCTCTGCCCCACTGTCCCAGCTTGTCGTGCTTCTCGCCAGGACCCTGGAAATCAGCGTTGGCCTGTCCAGCCTCCTCTGGCTCGAGGACACTGTTTTTCAGCCTCTTCCACTTGGCTGCATCGTCATTTGCGTCCTCCCTCCCTTGCTCGGACTTCTCAAATTCACCTTCATCATTGTGACCTGTGGAGCCTGCATTCGGTCTATTCATATCTTCTTCTGCTGTTTCCTGTGCCAAAAGGTCACACTGATATGCAGGCTTCACACTGAGTTCAGCTGCAGCACTGGAGTAACTTTGTAGCTGGCGGGTGATGGAAGAGGAGAGTCCATTATTGAAAGTGCCAGACATTTGCACCAGTACAGCAGGAGACATGGCTGAGTGAGACGTGACAGACTCTGGCCTGACAGACAAATCTAGAGGCTCATACTGGGACTTCCTGGTTTGACCAGATAAAGAGCTGTCCACAGCTGGATCTTTGTCAGTGAGGTCGGATTGCTTGTTGCTGAGCAGGGCATTATCATTGTGGTTCTCCAGAGCAATATAATGACCTGTAACTGGGCTCCAGTCTTCCCTGGACCTGGGTCTGAGCTTGGCGTTGGGGCTGGAGCTGCTGCTGCTGCTGGTGGGCTGCAGTGGAGAGGAGAGATCCCTGCTGCTCTGCCAGTGGGGGAAGTGGTAGCGATCCAGATGGAAACTAAGGGAGGCAGTCTGTGCAGCAGTGTAGTCACTGGAGAGTGGACACCTGTAGACTTTCTCACCTAATACAGACAATAACAAAAAGAAAAACAATACAATCCAGATCAAATTAGGAAACTATGTGTATATGAGGCATACTGAGCATTTTGTTCTGAGGAAAATATGTACCAACAATCGTTGTTTACACATGAAAAATGTTGCAATCCCACACCAGGCTGAGTTGAATGATTTAAGCGCTGCCCTGCAGTAAATCAAGCTTGTAATCAGCTTTCAGCTCCAGTGATCCATCATTTTACAGTATGGACGCCACCACCATGTGCAATAAATACACCCAAAGATGTTAACACCAAACAAGATTCTTCCAGAAATAATAAACAGTGAAATTGTAAAGCAACTAGAACAAGGCAGATGTCGCAGACAAGAACCTCATTCCATCAAAACTACTAAGTGGGTTTCCCAGTCAAAAATAACAAGGTCCAACATGTGAGCAGTTCTGATTAACCGCACCATGTACTGTAGCTGAGTTTATTTTTGCTTCATACTTGAAAAATGGCATGCCGGGAACATAATTCAAAAAGTACAAAGTGTATTATTGTGGAGAATGACAAAGGATAATTTTTCTCCTTTTAGCCAGTGCAAAAAAATCCATCTAGATACAAGACTTGATCCTGCTCACCATCACTTTTAATTGCAGGTAATATATAATGTCTTCTTCCCTCTGTTTACCTACAGTTTAATCCTTATAGCTATCACAGAAACACCCTCCAGGGTTAAACACACTCCCTGTGACCATTTTGAGTTAGTGATTGTCTGAGACCTCAGCCTTGCACTGTCTTTAAACAGCCCAGCTGTTTCGCTGCCATTCCAATTACAGTAAAAGTCATCCGACGCCATTAAGCCACAAATATTGGCAGTTTATTGCCCAACACTCTCCTGGCATTTGAAGGTCAGGTCATACATTATACTGTGTCTTTTAGGGATGTGTCTGGGATAGGGAGATAAACCCACCACCATTAATTTAATTCTATGCATATTGATGCCTTATTGTTCTTCTTTAATGGACTAATATCTGAGTTACAACAGTGATTTATCCCCGCCAGAGAAATATCAATTTCATACACCTCAAGATCTGACCCTGAGGTAATTCTCGGGGGTAAATCCAAATGTAATGATCTGTAGTTGATACTTTACTTTGTTTCCAACTTTAATAGAAAAACCCACAATTGTACGCTGAATGGTAGTAAAAGGAGGGCTGTGTTTTAATATTTCAAATGTACAAAACCATAAAATAACACCCACGTATTAATTAGATAGAACTGAATCTAATGAAATTGGAAAATCACAGCTGAAATGACAAATTTGTGTCCTTGAAGACAATCATCCCTGTTTGTACTATGTATATAGTATTTGTGTGTGCATGTGTGTGTGTGTGTGTGTGTGTGTGTGTGTGTGTGTGTGTGTGTGTGTGTGTGTGTGTGTGTGTGTGTGTGTGTGTGTGTGTGTGTGTGTGTGTGTGTGTGTGTGTGTGTGTGTGTGTGTGTGTGTGGATAAAGTGTGTTTGATTTAATGTTGCCGTACATTACATGTGCGCAGCGATGTGCGTGGGTGTGCAAGAGCGGGAAAGAGATTTCAACAGTGCCACACCCTTGTCTCCAGTAACGGACAAAAAAAAATAATAATTCCAAACAGCTTAATGGAACTCTTTCAGACACACTATATATCTCAATTATTCTGTGGCTTAAATTACGATGACATTACCGGTCAGCTCCAAATGCAGAAAACACATATATCTGACCTCATCTTTCAGCATGGACCTTCCTAAACCCATTTGCCAGCCTACATGAGAGCAGTAAAACAACACAAAGACTGAAGACTCTGCCTTTTTCTCTTCCTTTGGACGGGTGCCATCTTTGTGATTGCCTGGTTCATGCTAACTTAATCAGTTTAAGATTTACTTACAGTGCCGAGGCTCACATTATGTGAGGGGAGTAATTTTAGAGCTTAGATTTATCAACCAAAACTCCAATTACTGCATCATTACAAACCCCAGCCTCTCTCACCTAACACAGAGCATCTAATGAAGTGATGCGTATGAGTTATCCGCCCTTACTCGATGTGCAAGGCGGAGGAAAAAGGTAAATAAATAAATAAATGCCTCAAGTGAGCTGTGTCTATGGGAAAAGCATGCAGCTGGGCTTGGACAAGTGATTCATTTCATATGGAAATAGGCTTTAAGATTTACAACCATACATCACCGTCAATGCAATCACGGACTCACATACTATATGCTTACACAGGCATTTGGCAGTTATATTGTAGATATCAAAGTCTATATACAGTGGAGCTTTGGCTCTTTCTATATATGCAATCAAGCACCTGAAATGCAAAACAGTGATACATGGTGGCTGGTTTGGTTTAAGATGAAACAGAGTGAGAGCGAGAGTCACACACAAGACTGGTGAGAAAAACAGGGGCACCAGATGTTCTTTGATGTTTATAATAGCATATATTATTAATATTAATTAGACCACATAGTCAATGACGCATTTGGGACGTTTCCAAGTCAATTAAGCCAAATGGCATTCAGGAGACAGTGGAACAATATTTCAAGGCAGGTGTTCAGAACTCCCTGGGTAAATCTTTTTATCTGCATGCTAGGAAAACAAGCATTTTGAGCTTAATTTGAGCCTCATATCTGCAATAATAATTAAAAAGAGGATTAAAAGACAGAAGTGTGAGTGAGACAGGAAAGCCAACAGGTAATCAGTTTAGACAAACCAGTCAGACCAACTCTGATCTCTGAATAAGAGCTAAAATCTGTTTTTTTTCGACACAGCAACGAGTTAGATAAGGACCCACGTAGTTAAAAGATACTTTTACTGTCAGCAATCACAAAGAATAGACTGATGTAACAAGAATGTTACAAGAATGGAAGTACTATTCTGTACATCAGTCTGTTTTATGTGTTTCTGGGTAAACCACTGCTCAAACAGTCTCTCTTGGCTGTTACAGTAAAAGTAATGCAAAAGGGACAAAACGCATATGGGGACAACATCATTACATGGTGTCTGCTCATTGACCTTGAGGTTAAGAGTATTGAATGGGTCTAATTAATAACTGTCAGGGCATTTTATGTTTGTTAGGCATGTTTTTATTCGGAGCTGGAATGTAACTGGTCCTATGTAGGTCAGAGGCCTGAAGCATGCACCCTTCATTAGTTTATCATTTTAAGAGGAGTCGTTATTCTTAATCTCAGATTATAATTAAAGTCAAAGTGCATTTTCAAATCTGTCCTGATTAGATATTGAGAGAAGTAATTCGTAACACACGCCTCCCATTTAAAACCAGAGCGTGATCTCTAATTTAAGATGCTGGGTCTTTGTAGTTAAAAATCTAAATCCGGCACTGTATCTGAATGTATCAAGCAAAGGAGCCGTCTCTCACTCTGACAGCCATGACTGTACTATATTTGCTATCCATATTGAGAACATCAATAACTTCATGACCACCATAGGCTGACTATGAATAATGCAGCCAGTAATTCTGGACTAATCAATGTTCCTCAAGCTGAACATCTGGCAGTGGTAATTCTTCCTCAGCATCTCCGCTCTCCTGAATTAGAAAACACTCTCCCCCTCTCCCTCTCTCTATCCTTCCACGTCCAACCATTGAGACAGACAGACTTGATCAGTTACAACCCCCAACCTCCGAAAAAACTTATCCCTGTTATTAAACCCTCATCAAGTGGTGCGTGTTCTCCATATGTGTAGGATTTACCTATCTGTCCCGTAGCAGACCTGTGTGTTGAGCCAGGGCCAGCAGTGTGTGATTGTGTTAATTAATCTGTCATTGTGAGCGCAGGGAGCAGCTGCAGAGGTCTCTGGGATATATTGTCAGAGCTAAACAATGCGGTGCTAAGCCCCCAGAGTGAGTCTACCATTACACAGGACTAAGAACAGAGAAGAGAGGAGGAGAGGGGGAGAGAGAGCCTGCCGAATCCATCATTGACTAAAGCAATGACGCCTGACCTTTACAATGAATTAGTTTCCATGCTTAATATTGACTGAAATTAGAGTCTGATACTGAATGTGCCATCCCAGAACTGTGTGCACTCAAATCCTAAGCTAGCCAGCTATCATAAATGTTTCTGGAAGTGACACCGTATGGTCTTGGAGATAGGGGAGAAGAGGGAAAGTAAAAACAACAGAGCTTGAATATGTTTCTTAAAGAGCAACCAGAGAGGGATTTGGCCATAAAACGCAAGCATTTACATGTAAATATGCAGATACCAGTATGTGTGTACAATATGGAAACAAAACATCTAATGAGATTAGACCTGATCCATTTATCTCTGCTATACGGCCATCATTTAAGAGGATACTGGATCAAATCCCGCAAGAGCGCATCAGCAGACTTAGATGTACATAACAGCAGCGCTCGAGGAAAATAACCATAGTCACAAGCTAAGAGGAAGGAGGACAAAGTTTGGATTTATTTTTCCTCTGTTCTCTTAACATCACTGTTATAGCAGTAATTTAGGCTCATGATAACATGTTAGCAGGATGCCATGACAAGAGAGGCATTTACCCAGAGAGCCAAATCATCCAAATCACCAGGTGGAACAGAAGACTATCAATAAAAATACCAGGTGGTAGATCAAATCATAAAAATCACTGGGTGGTATATATCAAATCATTAAAAACACCAGATGGCATGCATTAACATCTTGTGCCCCCGTAGGCAAGGGGTGGGGATGTGACGGATATAAAATAGAGGGTACTAATTATCCCTACAATTCAACATGATGCCATTATCTTTAAAAGGAAGACAAAGTCCTTGTGGATGACAGTAATATCTGTGGTGGTGTTGCTGACCCCGCTCTATATGTCCACCTACACTAAGTGGGAAGAAAGATAAAGCCACAGCTGTCACTTACTGTAGCTATTATGTTTTGAAAAAAGAAAACATATATAAAAGATTATGAGATGCATTCATTTGATCCTTTGTTACATCAACATGTGATATGTGAAGCTTTTTAATGGGCTGCAATTGCTTCTGTTTGTGGGTCTGCAATAGCCTGAACTCACATAGATTATCATACTAGAAACATGCAATTCTGCTGATTAAACAGACAAAATATTAAAGGGGTACTCCAGCAATTCACTACTCAGTTTTTTAAAGTAAAGAGACTTGCCCAAGACGTTAGATAAAGAATGGTAAGAGCATCACAGCTAAGACACTTACCACGGAAACTGCAACATCCCCGGTCTGAATCCACCCCACCCCACACCCCCTCTCCCTTCCCACATTTTCAACCTGCATCTCTACTTTACTGTCAATTGCCCAAAAAATGTTTTTAAAAAGAATGGTCGAAATCAAAGCTGCAGAGCCCAAAATGTTCTGACTTTTACTTATTGAATAGGTTTAAGCTCCAAAACCCAAAACTACCCCCCCCCCCTCCCCCCAACTGAATAGTGTCATTCATTAGACCTTTCAAAGCGTCTTTCCAGAGCTACTAAAGGCATTATGAAGCTGTTTTCACTGGCCGAGTAGTATTCCTTGTATCGAGTAAACTGCATTTAATGTGTAAAAACTGTGGAATGCCCCTTTTAACAAAATCTCACAATGGCCTTTAGAAAATTAGCTTTCCTTGACTGAGTTACCTGTAGCTGGAGAAGAGGACTGTGGTTGACGTTCCAGTGCACTGCCAGACTGGGAGCTCCCTGTCTCTGTGATGATCTCTGTCCCAGGATGACTCAGGCTCCCTGGGCTGCTGGGTCTGCTGATGGTGTTGGTGTCCGGGTCACCAAGACGCACTTTCCCGTCGTCTACAGGGAGGCCCCTCTCAGGCAGGAAGGAGGGGCACTGCTGCTGCTGGTCTTTGGGATTGAACATTGGCTGTTCAACATGCAGCCCTGGTGTCATGATCTGCCAGCCTGGGTAGCTGCTGCTGTTTAATGTATCTCTGTTAGAGATGATTTTCTGCAGATATTCCAGACTAGTGGAACTCAGCGGAGGGTGCAGATGATTTAAGCCGAACAAAGATGAGCTCTCCGCATCATTCAGATGGCCCGGACCTGAGGTAATCATCCTCCCTAACATCTCCCTAACCTTCATGTCGACACCTGCTGAGGCGAGTATCTGGTGATAATCTGTCTGGTCAGCTCTCTCAGCCGATAGAAACCGGTTGTGAATGCGGGAGATGTACTGCGAGTAGAGATTGTTCTGATGGTCTTGTGTTAGATTACTCATGTTAACAGAGGTGTTGTGCTCAGTGGGGAGATTACTCTTAGAAGCCAGCTTGTTGAGGTGGACCTTCATGTGGTTCTTGAGAAACCAGGGCTCTTTAAAACGACGGCCACAGATTTGACAGCAGTGCTCAAAAGAGTCCTTGTGTTTTCTCATGTGGCCCTTGAGGAACCAGGCCTGGCTAAAGGTCTGTCCACACACCTCACAGGGGAATTCACCGGCAGGCTTCCCCTTGTCACTGGCTCCCGACGTAGGCTTCTGCCCTGGGCCTGCATCAGCAGTTATATGTGACATTTCAACATGGCCAATGAGCTCTTCCTCTTGTGAAGCGGCAAACTCACACAAGGTGCACTTGTAGGGTTTGTGCAGAATCCGGATGTGGCGCTCAAGCTCCTGCTGCTTCCTGAACTTCCCCTTACAGAAAGAACACCTGAAACCTGTGGGTTGGGGCTGGATGGGCTCATCATGGATGGTAGTCACTTCAGGGGATGTAGATGTTTGTGGCTGGCTCTCTGCAGCAACAGAGTTGTCTAAGAACTGCTTGTGTGTCTGGGGCAGTTGCGGCTTTTGAAGCTGGGTGATATTAGATGTTTGCTGAAGGCCAACGTGACCGGCACGCATGTGCCTGTCCCTTAGTATTGCCCTCTCCTCAAGCTCATGAAGCAACCTGTTCTCCTCCCTGATCCGCCCACGGCCTTTGCCCAGAATGCCTTGCTTGTGAGTACGGAGGTGTATCTTCAGGTTACCTTTCTGTGCAGCCCTGTGGTCGCAGTACGGGCACTTGAAGGGCTTCTCACCAGTGTGTGTGCGCATGTGAAGGGAAAGAATGCTATTGAAGCGGAAACGCTTTCCACACAATGGGCAAGGATACTTCCTGTTCTTGCGGTTGTCATCCTGGGAAGAATTTACCTGGGATACGATGCTTTGATTGGTAACCCTCAAGAATTGGGATAACTCTACTCTCCCATTCATACTGCTGAGAATCCTTGGATCCATGATTTGATTGGCCAGAAGCGCCATCTGGCTCCTAATTCGGTGGGTGGATGGGGTAATGAAGCTGTCCTTTCAGGGACTGGTTGTTGTTACAGTATGGTGGTCAGGGGTGTCTATCCGGGACAGTCCGGAGGTTAGCAGTGAACTGTATGCTGACTGTTTACACTTATTCAGTTGAAACAGGATGTGGATTCACGCTCATCTGATGAAATGTCTGTTTGTTGTAGCTCAGACCTACAGAAAGAACAAAGACAACACAATTCAAATTCTCCCAAAACAAAGACAGTATTCAAATACATTAATATCTAGTTAGAAAATCTCTACAATAGGTGATTAAATGTCAGTATGGTTATGTGCTGTCAATTAAAAGTGTAAATCTGTACTTTTGCAACTGTTGTATAATGCCAGTGATGCACCACAAATAGGTCAGGAAATAGTGCAAAGTAGGTTCTGACTCTTCATCCTGTCTTAAGTATACCTGTGGTTTTAGATTATTGTTGGAGACTGTGAAAATGCTGATTAAGTCTAACCACAAAGGCTTCCTCAACAAATATCTCATCTTTACTAAAGGGTAAGGTGAAAATCTTTTTCTTGATCTCATTTTGTACTGACACAATACTAAGGCAGCACAAACATCAAAGACTGTCTGCTTCTACTTGCCCTTCTTTTGCATTTCGCAAATCTCTGAAACGCTTAAAAAAAAAGATTAAAGTATGAGAGTTAAGCTTTTTCAGCAGGTCTATTGCATATTTGAATAAAACCTTTACCAGAATAATTATGTCACAGGAGTACTAAGGAAAATAAACAACTTAATGATGCAAAAATGCAAACTAAAGTTAAAGGAAAATATCCAAATGGAAAGCTAAAATATGCTTCACTTTTCCCCTGCCTCTCTTTTTTTTATTCAACTGTAGCAGAAAAACAAAGCTTCAAATTCACATTGTGCTACAATGATAGAGGTCACATAAGCGAGCCCTGCACAGCTCTAGAGCAGCACCAAAGGGCACAGAACAAAGCCGGCACTGTCCACACTGAATTAACACAGGCTTACATCATGCTGGACTGCAGCCTCAGTCAGTCATGAAAATGATGTACACAAAACCACACAGATAAAGAGCTGGCAGGCCAGAAGCAGTGGTTGGTGTGAGCAGCATGTCTGCTCTCAAAATCAATGTAACCATATGGACCTGACCTAATCATATCTGACAAGAAACAAAAGGGAGTAAATTATATGAAAATGCACCAGATCCACTTCATATTTCTTAACTTGGTATTCCTTTGTGGTCATGCCAGAACAGGGGGGGGGGGCGGGTTGTTCAGCCCACCTCCCACCCACTTTCAAGGATTACGGTAATTTGAACTATTATTGCATTTGCCTCTATTAATGTCATTACTGTACTGTAGCCTTGGCTATGTAATGTGGTACACTGTATTCAGTCTGAAGGCTGCACCCAATCAATAATGATTGATCAAACTCAAGTTCAACTGGCTTTGTGTCTGCAGCTTCTCATGAAATAACTGACTACTGCTTAACTGTGAGCAATTCACAGGCTCTCTTTTCTACCTGCTTGTCAGTTCCAGCTGTGAAGAGAGCAACCAAAACAAAACGTTATTTTAAAATCTCATAAAAGACACTCAGCACTCTGCTTAATTTAAGTGTAGAGCTCCCAAACAAAATGTCTGACAGTGAGTCTCAGCCACCTGCTGCTGCTGCTGCTGCTGTTGTTGCTGCTGGTCTATAGGTCATGAAAATGCTGTACACAAAACCACAGAGATAAAGAGGATGGCGTGTCTGCAGCTATGGCTGGTGTGTACAGCATGTCTGCTCTGAGCTGAGATCAATGTAAGGATACAGACCTGACCTAATCATATCTGACAGGAAGAAAGTGAGTGAATGATATTAGCATACACTTGATCCATTTCATATTTATTAAACTGGTATTGCTCTGATTAACTAAGCATAGCAAGAAGGCATAAAACCTTCATTGCTCGTGTGTGTGGACTCTGGTTATGTCGGAACTGGTGGAGATAGGAGCAGCGTGCAGGGCCATCAGGTGTTTTCTCTGTCAGAGTGGATTAGGCTATTTTGGTGCAGACTGAGAGAGTGCTTGAGTGTTATTAAGCATCGTGTCACAGTAGCGCCTCTTAGGTGTGGCCGCGCGTAGACAACGAAGGAGCAGGTGTGATGTAGCACAGGCAATAAAGGGGGAAAAAATTAACACATACACATTTAAACCAGCCATTAGAGCTGTGCATTCTGGATGATTTCACATCTGACAATATCAAACATAGTCAAATTTATTTTTACCGCCATCAGGTTATGGATTCTGTAAAGTATTTAATCTCCAAGAGGGTGGAGATGTAATCTTTTTACTTTGTAGCTGCTGCGTATTGTCAGCTAGGATGGATGGACAATATTGTAAATCCATAGTGAGGTGACACTGGAATGAAACACATGAATCAAATTTATAGACCAGAAGTGCATATTTCTTTTTAACAGCAGTGGCAAAGCATTAATAATCTGTTTGGTTGGTAGAGCAGAAAAATGCTATGAATGCACCATAGTTATCCCTCTGATGCAGCCTATATACTACAGGGATGTATGTAAATACTTCAAAATCACCTGAGATGATACAAGAGCATGACTTTCCAAATTCCTGGAATTCCCTGACTTTCCAGTGTGCATTTTACAACGTATTCATTATTACAGAGCAAGTTTATGTCCAGACAACCAATGCCAAGTGCCATGCACTACGCCCCCTGAGCCTCACTTCACCCACCCACCAAATCAGGCAGCAAACTATCCTGTGGACTGCCCTGTCAAAGGAGGAAGAGTCTATACAAGGAAGAGGGCACTGGTAACACAGCTGCCCACCATGACCCGTACAAAAGATAGCACCCATATACTTTCTGACAGGCAGATTAATGAAACCCTATAGGAGCTTCTCTGTAGGCCCCCCCAAAAGCCTGACGGAGACAGAATAGTCTAACCAGCACCATTCATTACTGCAGGAGTACAGAGCACAGAAAGAGCATACACAGCACTGACAAACTAGCTCCTTGTGAGTAATAGCTAAAGAACTCATAAAGGAATACATACACATTTGTTGCGGCTGCAGTAAATCTATGCCACTCCTTTCACAACTATCAAAAATCTGGCTTGGTCCCTGTAAAAATAAATCTGGCATGCATGTGGTGCAGTGGTGATGTGCGGTTATTTGGGAGTCGGCTAGTGCTAGTCCACATGTTAAGTGAAAGGAGGCTTTCGATTAATTTTGTTTGTCTCACTCAGTAATGCAGATTAGTGGCCTTGAATACAATAGGAGGGAAAATAACATACTGTCCTAAAAGCTACAAGGTATAATGTTTGCAAGACAGACTGAAAACAGCAGGATTGCTCAGTGGCGTCCAGCTGTGTATGTAGCCTTTTCCTTATTTTCTTCAAACCTTTTAAGAAAACGTTTTAAATGTCAATACTTCTAATTCACTCTTAAATTACACATTTTTTATATTTGCACGAAAACTTAAGTAAAGTGTGAAAAGCAAGTTGCAGTATCATAACCATATTACAGAGTGTGCATGCTTGTTTTTCATATATAAACTTTGCATTTATAAGGCTCCTCTGATGCTTTCAATAGCGCTCACACACTGTGCCTGAAGACCAAGTAAATACACACACTCTCTCCTCATCATACACATGCACAGACACCCATTGCCACATGCTGTGCCCCTCAAAATACACACACCCATGCACAAGCGCACACACACACACACACACACACACACAGGCACGTGCATATAGAATGTATTTTAAATCACTAATGTGTAAACAGTTGCTCTTGTTTGCACAGACCACCTGTTCTTTCTGGACACAAACAAAGCTTTGGCGTGCAATGGGGTGTGTTAACAGTGTGGGGTGCGTAGGGGATGCCTTGCACAAGAGAAACCTATCCACATGGTGTAGGCTGTATCAGATGGTTGGGCCCTGCAGGACAGCAGCCAGCTCCAACAGAACTCACACAGATCTCAAAGAATGGAGCTTCTTCAGTCCGCAACATACTGACATGTTTTGCTTTCTCTAGAAGTACAACTTCCCCTGGTGGGGAAGAAAGGCGGGATTGCCAATGCAGACTCTTGTCACTATATAACTCAACTAAACAGCATTTCTGCCCGAGTCTGGATGATTTTCTTTTTACATTTGTCTGTAACAATCCTCAATATTTGCAGAGCTGCAAAGAGATGGCAAAAACAGAGAAGAAACTACTTTCAATTGCTAAAGCACTTGGAGGCACTAAAACAAAAGTCATTAAACGAGTCATCACAAAATCACAGCAGGAGCCTGGTAATGCCACTTACAGTATCTCATTAAGCTATGACATCTACAGCAAAAAAAGAAAAAAAACTGACAAACAAAGAGCATAATCCAAGGCACATTAACTGGGCTGATAATTCAATGAACTCTCATTTGGCAGCCATCTTGCCCTTGTGATGGTCTTT
Source organism: Scomber scombrus (assembly GCF_963691925.1). Taxonomy (NCBI): domain Eukaryota; kingdom Metazoa; phylum Chordata; class Actinopteri; order Scombriformes; family Scombridae; genus Scomber; species Scomber scombrus. Next base: position 10,910,843 of record NC_084975.1, on the reverse strand, counting down.
TTTGAGCCACGGCAGCGCAGCACAGACCCCTCATGAAGTTCCTGTCTCTCTCTCGCCCCCAGCTCTCTCTCTCACTCTCTCTCTTTCTCGCACACATACACACACATACAATCTTTCTCTCAATCCCTGTCTCTCTCTCTCTCAATCTCTCTCTCCCGCGCTCTCTAAAACAACAAAACATCCACCATTAGACAACGGGGTTCCAGCGTAATTAGAAAATGACTTCCTTTGCAATCCTAGCTAAGTAGTTTACACACTGTAATTACAGGGACAAAATCATCTTTTCATCATTTCACTGATTGAGCTCATCAACCCAGTGGGATCCCAGGACTGTGCTCAGGCAACATCTGGGCTAAGAGAATTAGCCCTTAGTTTAGCGGGCCTTACCATAATACATCCATGGGCCTTTACACAGTAGCAAGCAGTGCAGCATGAACACCGCACACACACACACACACACACACACACACACACACACACACACACACACACACACACACACACACACACACACACACACACACACACACACACACATTCCTAATTGAGACTGCTTTCGGATTGTGTATCAGATTATTGTATCAGACTTATCAAACGGCCCTCGTTAAACCGGTGCAGTAAAAATTGACACATTTCAGTACAAGAGGAGAGAATTCAGGAGGAGGACAAGGTCAGTGCACACTAACTATCTATTTCCCACACTTCCAAAAACGCCACAGCATAATTTTACTCCCCTTCAGCTTGCTCCTGAATTGAAGCATTGAAGATTGACCTTGGGTGCACGACAACATGCCTTTTCATTGGGAGCTCTGTTTACTCTAATTCTCTGTGTGCCCTGAGCCCTGACTTTCTAACAAACACACGTGGTCCTGGAGTTGAAGGTGAAGTGCTTTCGTTCGTCTCTGTCCTGTGGAAGGGCTCTGCCTCTGTGTGTTGGCAACAGAGGCAAGTGTTTAATGTGGCAGCTGTTAGCCTCGTGGATTTTCACTAATCACTCTCTCCTGATTACTCTGATGAGTGTATGATGCTCTTAAATAATCAACCCGCAATGAAAAAAAAAAGAAAAATAATTATCATCATCTCCCTAAGTAGTGCAGCTGCACCCGCCCGCAATAATTACAACTAGAACAGGGCGCCTTCTCTCGTCACTTACAACCACTTATTATTAGAGATAACGCTAATTGGTGCAGTGGTGGGCGACAATTCTTCATGGGGTTCATCATAAAAAGCCAAACCTTGAAAGTTATGGCACATTAGAGGTCTTAAAGCCAAGGTACGGTATTAAACATTGCATGCTGAGACTCGCCGATAATCTGAGCCAGGGGAGTAGTAGACGTCCTATCAGTAGCCCCTTGGTTGCCTCGCTGCCTTGCCCTCACTCCACCCTTCCCCCATTCCTGGTATCAGCCTGGCAGACACAATTAACATTTTCATAAAAACAATTCCCTGCTTCCAATAGTCCAATGTAATTTGTTTTCCATCTCTGTTCATTAATCATTGTTTAAATCGGTGAGCCATCCCCTCCACTCTGCCATCTGCACTCAGCTGTGTTACAGATATGACACCTTCCCCCTTAATGGGAGTTGACAGCCAAGAGAGGAGGCCTGTGGAAAATAGCTTCCTGCATGTGCACTTCCACCTCACATACTGCCAGCAGGTGAGAGAGGGGTATTTAATGGGTTCTGATTAATCTCAAAGGCAAACTGCATTACACTACAATATTATACAGCATGCAATACAATAAGTAAAGTACTGTACATACACACAACCTATAACACAGCAGCCAGAAAAGATTGCACCGCTACAGCTGCTATAAAAACTAGATCAAAACTCATGCAGACATGCTCTATAACAATGGCGATACATTCCACATTTTGTCGAAGTTGTTGAGTGTTTTTTTTTTTCCTTTCCTCTAGTTAAATTAGTGCAGTGTTCCTACAATATGCTATTGTTTTCCTGGAATTGGGAGCAAGGTTATTAATTATTCACTGTTGTGTTCTCATACGAGGGGGCTATGCTTTTCACTGTATTGCCTCATAGCTCAAATACTTAGGGCCATGGTACTCGGGCAAATTTCATGAGGCAACATCACAGAGATATTATTATCACAAGGCAGACACTTAGGAGATTCAAAGTTTCCTGAAGAGTTTGAATGATTGGAAAGGTTCAGATTTTCTCCAATAAGATCTCAAAGATTCAGGGTTTCTGCAGCCTGCGTGGGAAAGACAAATCAAATAACTTTTGCCTCACTTTTTTTTCTTCTTTCAAGTGATTTTAAGCCTAAGTCTAAATAGCTTAGGCATTTTGGGGGGGGGGGAGAAAATCCTACTCAATGTGGTGGAAGGAGGGTGCCAAAAAGTTCATCTGGCCTGTTGATTTCAGTGTGGATTAAAGATATTCAAATCATGTGCCTCGTGTTCAAACAAGTGCCTCTATCAGGGGAGAAAGTTGCCAAGCTGAGCTTTGTCATGTAAGCTGTATGAATATATGGCAGCGGCTGAAAACGGCTGTGGCGATACATTTAATACAGTTTCATCTACTCACCCTCCCTCTGCCTAATTTCCTCTCAATTATGGTGATAATTTCCCCTCCGGTCTCCATGCAGGTATAGTTTTACATTGAAAAAGATGGTGTCACCTGAATACAGCCCCCGACCCCCCACCATCACCTTTTTTTTCCTTTTATATATCAGGAACTGTGTCACAGCAAGCACATGGTCCCACTTGCAAAACACCTCAGACAGACACCCCAACTCTTTTTGGGATGTTTCTAACAAGGACAGCAGCAGTAGTTGTAAATGATGTGTATATTCAAAGCTGAATATTTCATGTTGATTGATTGTACTGACTGCCACCCACCTGCTCCTCCTCCTGTCCCACCGGAGCTGGCATGAGGAGAATTCAGTAATTGAGAAGAGCAGAGCATGGTCTCTCTTTGCTCACATATGACAGATGGGGCATCATCGCTTCAAAGGAGAGCATTTGGAAACAGGAGGAAGGGGGGCAGAGGGTGATGGAGGCTTTGAAAGTGGCTGTGCCACTCTGTACAGGTGACATTAAAAAAAAGAAAGAAAAAAAAAGATTTTTCAATACCTAAAGAACAGCCTCTCAAAAACTGTTTAAACAGGCTGCAACTTTAAAAACCTGTAAATGGTGTCATTGATTTTAGGCAACTCATTTGTTGATAAGCATGAGCGCATTTAAATGTGCAGAAATCTTACATCATGATTCTCAATCACAACAACATAACTTCTTTATCCATGTTTGAATGGGATGTGTCATTTTTGTCATTTTGATCTTTTGCAACGAGACGTTAATATGCACTGAATTTAAAAAAGCAAAAAAAACTCCAACAACAAATGTGCTCTTTAATAATCTGATGCGATGAAGGGTCGTATAAACATTGTGGGATATGTGCATGGTCTACTGTATGTAAAACATACGCACAAATAAACACCCCGGAAACACACACTTGCTGTTTTCTACACTCAACACATAAATATATCTCGCTTCATGTTTACAGCAATTGAATTCTACAGTCACCTTTAAGACCTCGCCATTACTTACTTTTACGATTAAAAAAAAAAAGCCGTCTATAACAGCTTTGGCAAACGCATGTCTATCACAATCCAACCCGTCAGAAACTAAAACTCACTCACTTTTCACAAATAACTTGAGTAAATCTTCAAAAAAAAGCAGCAGTGAGATGTCTTACCTGTCCGGCTCGAGGCGCGGAGGACACGAGGTGACAGCTGGAGTTCAGAGGAGAGTGATGTTCAACTGGATGACTGACTGCTGACTGACGGACTGAACGCTTCACACGCTTTATCATAAACGCCCAGCTCACAGTCAGACCCAGATTTCCTCTTGAACTGCCGCTTCCTCTGAAACCTTGTTACGCTTTCACCAGACGAAGGCAGCAATGCGCTTGCTGTGTTGTATTTCCAGTTGAAGAAAGAGGTAATGAAATCTTATAAAATTACTCGGGATACTTCGATATGTCCGGAAGCCGTATGTCTCCCTCATCTGGCCGCTGGTGTGTAAGCCTGGCACCGTGCGTAAAATGTGCACTGAGCACAAGACGTAGACCTTGTCAATCTCTGAGCCCCATACATTTGAACGTCTTACGTGGTATTATGCATGTCAAATTAGATAAGGTGATTACCTGCAAGAGCACTTTTATATTCTTTGATGACTTCCCTTAAAGCACGATGGATTTATGATCTTAAAATGTGTTCTCTATATAGAAAAAAATCATTTTACACATGCTGGCTCTGTGTAATATGTTGTCATATATTGAAAAACGCAACAGCTGTATCCAAACTGTTTGTTGTCAAACAAGGGAATAAAGGATGACTCCCTCCGTGATTCAGCGTTTTAGTTGGTAAATGGCTCTATTAAGGAAGCTTAATTGCATGCTTGTAACATCTATCACATATCTGCCACTTTTCTGACCTTCACTGTTCATCCTCCAAAAAAGTGAGGAGTTATCTTACTTCAAAAATGTGAATGCATTTTAAAAATGTTTCTCTCAGAAATTCTTACACATTGGCTAATACATTAAAAAAAAGCAAATAAATATGGATGACATCAAAACAGCAACAGGTCCTTGGTTTTTGAGTGTACATTTAATGTTGGTTTAAAGAGAAAATGTTGTTTTTTTTATTCTGTGCTCTTGTTTTGCAATTAAAAATGACATCATGAGGTGAAAGTTAAAGCAAATCAAAATACTTTTTGATTGATTCATATTGAGTTTTTAATCCAGCCAAACCCACAATAAACATAACAAACAACAAGAATACATATATTTTAACAGTGGCAGAAATGCTTATAGAGCTTGAGGACAGAAGCAGCAGTGTAATCATCAGACTTAGAGATATCTCCATGGATCACCTGAACACTTGTTTCTCTCTCCTGTGATTCTGTGACTCCTGAGTTTCATTAGTGAAGGAACCAAGAAACATTTCCTCTTATAGGATGTGAGTGTAAATGATGTAGATACCTTGCAGCTGGATCTTTCACATCATATGTTCAAATAGCAGTTAAGCAGGTATACTGTCTGCTGTTTAATCCTTTCTTCTGACATTCGCAGCTAAGTGCAACTCCCCCTCCCCTCTCTCAGGCCTGAGCACCTGTCTGGACAACAATACCTGCTTGAAACCTTCATCATACAACTCTTAAAATCCCTCTTAATCCCTGAAATGTAGATCTCGAGTGTGTGCTTGTTCCAGCCCATTACATAGTTAGCATGCTAGATTTCTTTGAAATGTAGTTCTGCTATGTTCTGGCGTATACCTTCACAGCTTAACCCACATTAAGTCCATTGATCTGTGTCTTACCAACACAACGCTAGCATGTTAAGCATTGCCTAATCTGTCTCATGCTACCTGGATTTTCATATTGGAGTAATAATCCTGATGAAGGGGGGGGGGGGCAGAGTCACCTCAGGACCTGTTTAAAAGCTTCTTATCAGAGACCTGCACTCCCACCATTTAACTAAAAGGGGAGTGATAGCCTTTCAGGTCACAAGCCACAACTTTAATTAAAGCAGCTGGGGGTGGGGGGTTAGGGGGGGACAAAGTACAGTAGTGTCTATCAGTGGTCCCCCGACTCAAATCATGTCCAAAACAAGACAGTTCAGTCCACAAAGTGGTCTTTTTCAGTCCACTATAAAAGCAAACAGTTCATTCCCAAAAGGACTCAAAGCATATTAATCTGGTTTTAAAGTGATAGTTGCAAGCAAAGAGTCAGAGACAATTCCAAACTGTCAATGAGCTGTAAAATGAATTATTAATCACACTTAAATGAACCCAAGTCAACTTTGAAGATTTTCTTAAAGTGGTACATCTGCTTAGAATCAGCAAAATTATCATCATTATAAACCTAATACCACTAATAAGGATAATAATAATAATAATAATAAGAAGAAGAAGAAGAAGAAGAAGAAGAAGAAGAAGAAGAAGAAGAAGAAGAAGAAGAAGAAGAAGAAGAAGAAGAAGAAGAAGAAGAAGAAGAAGAAGAAGGAAAGAAAGAAATATTACAATTATTTTTCAAAGTCATAAAGTGATATGATTAAATTTTGGTATGTTGGCTTGTTACATTATTGTATCTGAATTAAGAATATATACTTAATCAGAATCATATTATGGCATCCCACTGTGTCCTGTGATGTTACAGTGATGTAAAAGTATAGCCATGCAAGTCAACACTTTTTGCATTTCCTTATCCTTCATCAGCAAAGTTTCAGTGCATATTTAAATGCATAAATGGTTCTACAAATATCCTCCACATAACTTATATATAGACTGGATGCCATGTCTTACAAATTAAATGCTACCTTTTCCAGGTTAAAGTGGTATTTTTGTCCATGTCATCAAATGGAGAATGTGAAACATTCCACCACCACGTTGTCTTGTTGTTGTTTTTTCTTTCCCACTGTTGCATTTCAAGGGAAGGCTATCCACATTGCATCACGCAACAAACTCTTTTCTACGCTGCTGTCTATGGGCTAAAACATTTTTTTACATCTCGATCACTGATGTCATGGAGGGGATTTCCCCATCTGCACATATCCTTTCATAGAGCAGGGCAACAGTTTAATGTGTTTCAGTGGGGATTCTCCTCGTGTTAACTCACCGACTGTAGCCATAAACTACTGACTTTCACCTCTAAATGATTTCTTCTTCACATCTTCAGCAGTTTAATTTTGATGTTTTTAGGTCCACGTTGATTTGTTGCCAGAGAGGTTGGCTTGGAAATTTCTTCTCTCCCATTAAGGCTGAACTATGACTGCACTTTTACTAACTGGAGTTAGCATTTTTGTGTTCAGTTGATGTTACAGCATTGATGAAATGTTATTGCTCCCTTAAAAGATTGGCTGCAATTTGATGCAAGAATGGTGCTTTACTTAGCTCTTCAAATTTTAATGTACAAATGGGGTAACAGTGAATCCTTAAAGACCATATTAGCTCATTCAGTGTCTGTTAATAGCTGTTTTAGGACCAAAACAATTTACACTAGGTATCAGAAGCTAAAATGTTTGACTATTACACACTATTGCTATGCAGTGTAATGACAACTTGAGAAAACACTTTCTGACTTAAATATTCAGGATCCATCCTTTCAGGTACAAAGCAAGATATTTCCTTTAAGAAAGGAAGAAGAAACAAGGATTGTAGCCAAAATCATTTATTTTCCTTTTAGTTTCCATCAATAGTCTTTTTTTTGTCTTTACATAAAGCTTGTCACAAAGGAATACATACATTCATTAGGCAGGTCAGGAGAAGGTAAAATGATATCTAATTGACACCTGATTCTGTTTAATTATCATTACATGAAAAGAAACAAAAAAAGGCAACTCATCATAAGTGGCAAAGCCTACAGTCTTACCTAAACTGGCAATAGCATGGATCAACAGAAAAGCAGTTGAAAGGTTAACAGGACTTCTTAAAAAAAACATGGCAGATAGCAATCAGCTAACACAAGCCGGAAAGACTGAAAGGTGATCAATCAAAGACAAGTGAAAGAAAGGAGTGGAGAGAATGGTTTGTCCAGTTGTAGAAAAAAAAAGTAGTAAGAAGTTATTGTGAACCATGGATATTTGCTCGCTAACAGTCACTTGTGCTGCAACCTGGCAGCTTTGAACTTCGATACTCTTTTCGGAGGCTGCTGAGGCGGGGCGACGTCGGGCGTCACCTCCTCCTGTTTCCTCTCCAGTATGGTTGGCAGAGCTGGTGGTGCAATGGTCAGATGGGGGACAGCCGAAGGCATTGGGTCCTTTTCTACCACTGTGCCTGAAAAGGCCTGCAGAAGAAAGAAACAACACTGATGTTAACTTTGATGACTAATAACCTTCACCTCACAGAGATGGCAAAAGTGTAGGGTCATTGGTTATCAGGCAAGAGAAAGCATTAAATCCTCCACCTCCCCCGAGTCGAAAATGGTTTGTCCTAAAGTCTTTGCTCTGGATGTCAGTCCTATGATGACCTTGGTGGTGCACTTGAACATAGTTATTGTGTTAGACCTGATGGTCCAAGCCAGATAAGGACATCCACAAAAGTTGTTTTCATGCTGGTTATTTTGTTCATTATGCCTCTTCTGGCTATCATTTAATGATTGTTCAGACACATTCATCTCCAATTTTAACTGTTATGTACTCACTAAGGGGTCTGAGATTCAAAGGTGTCATTTTCTTTAACTGCATCATAATATAGGTATATTGCAGAGTCTCTCATACTGTAACTGCACTGTAGAGACATGACAAATACAACAAAACCTAAAAGACAAAGCATGTGTCCTCTACCTCAAACCGGCTGGCAGGGTGCAGCGGCACTGTTGTTGGACTGTCCTCTTCCGTGATGCCGTCACTGGTGTCGCTGTGCGTTGCCTCATCATGGCTGAAGCTGCGACCGATCATCCGGCGTTCTTCAAAGTCTGCCGCGCTGCTCTCGCTCGTGTCACTGCACACGCTGTTCTCTCGGCTACGTGACTTTAGGATGGACTTCCTAGGGATGGGCTCCCCGTTTTTCACATCCACAAACAACCTGACAGAAACAACAACCGGCTGGCGTCACTAAACAAAGACCGGTTTCTGTTTTGACAAATTATGATACGACTGAATTTATTCCGTGTGAATGTCATTAATACATTAACTTGTGTACTGCTGTACTGCTCTAACATGTAGCTGTTACCTGTAAATGTCTGCTGGTGTTGTGATTTTGTGAAGTTCGTGATGCGAGTGTCCGTTGTGGCCGTTTTTCTTTTTCCTCTTCGAATGTTCTTTCTGTTCTTTCCTTTCACTGAACTTCAATGTGGTGTTTTTTCCCGTGTTTATCCTCACCTTAAACAAATGACAAAGACAGGTTTGAAGTGAAACAAGGAAAAGAGGAAAAGGATCATTAGAAAAGTTGCCGAAACAAAAAGTAAAGGAGAGAAGAGAGGGTGAAAGATACAATATCTTTAACATTAAATCTGTAAAATGCTCCAAGTTATTTGTCACTCTGACCTTCTTGGGTTCAACTGTGTGAGAAAAATAAATGGTGGGCAAACAGCTGCCTTCCTCTTCTTCGTCATCTTCTTTTATGTCTCCGCTGGGTGGTGCTTTACTGTGGGGTACGGAGGACCAGCTTGGCTTCAGACTCAGTCCATTTACTGGAGGAGCAGCATCTCCCTCTTTCTCCTCCTCTGAGGAAGAGGATGATGTGTCCTCACCATTTATGTCTGCGTTATCAGGTAACCTGAAGAAAAAAAACAAATACATATGTGAATTACTCAACAAATTTGAACGTGCAGGTGTAACTTTGAACAGTTTCACAGAGCATGTTCATGTACCTGTCCCGCTCATCCTGGAGCTCCTCCAGTTTCTCCAGTTCATCCAGTCGAGCCCACAACTCCTCCTTGCTCATGATGCCTTTTATGCTCCCTCCATTTCTGTTTTCTTCATTCTCCTCATTCTCCTCATCCTCCTCTTCAAGATCCAACACGGCATCCAATTTAGGCTTAGAATTTGGTTTGTGGGCTACTCTTTGCTTTCCTGTTGAAGCAGAAAACATGAGAAAGAACTTTTTACATCTGTTCTTTCTGAGTTTGATGTAAAATCTGTTAAAAGCTGACACCTACCTTTGGTGGCAGCAGTGTCACTGTTTCCGGTGTCTTCTCTGATTTCAACATACTCCCCTTTAGTCTAAAGCAGAAACAAAGTCAATACATTTGTTTCATTCACTATTCACTCCATTTATTTCTTATGAGCATCTTATTTGACTTTGACGGAATGCAACATACGGTTGACATGGTTTCCAAATCCTTTGCCAGCCCAACTCTGGCTTCAAAGTTTTTCATCGTCTTGGACAAATCATCAATTTCACTCGTAACATCTGCAGAAAAAGGTGAAAGATCATCCTTTTGTGCATTCTGGGAGTGGGAGACAGACTGACAAAACTAAAAGAGCAAAAAACAGGCTGCAGGTCAACATAGATTGCAATAAAACATTCAACATAACACTGACAACGTGCCACTAAAGAGTTAAAATCCTAAACAAGTTGAGGGGAAAAAAATTGAAAAATGATGACACAAACAGTTCATAATATCTTCTGCCCTGAATACTACTCCGGATCATTAAATCTTCACAACAATTAAGCCCTTTTACTAATAGCAGCAGAGGGCCCTTGTTTCCATGGCGATCGGGAGCCCCTCCAGTCAGTGCATCAACTGGAAGTGAGGAAAGGTTAAACACAGAAGGCCTGACAACTCAGCCACTGTCTGACACATTTCAGCTAGCTATGTTTGTATTACAGCATTTAGCTCTGTAATAGCGGGGTGGGCAGGGTCAGAAGATTGGTGGGGTGGAGTGGAGTGGGGGGGGAGGAGGTGGCGCTGGCGGTTGGGGGGGCGGGGGGGCAGACGGCTGTGGATAGGCTGTGGCAGCACATTTCTGCTTCACTAAACACTCTAATAATGTTCACATCAGAGATCATTACTTGGGCCTATTTGACTTGATACGAGATTTTTCAGACCTGGAACGAGCAGGAAGGAAAACACACAGGGCAGTATAGCGACACATAGCCTGTATTATAATAAACACATCATTTCCTGTAGAAGTTCTTGCACTTATTTGAACAATAATGTTACCTAAAGCAGGATCTGATCTGACCACATGGAAGACAAAGGCTATGAACTACTATCACAACAGGATTTACAACAAAAGACAATAGTGAAACAAGTGCTGCACAAGTGTCAAAAATCACATATGCTCCAATACGTCGCTACAGTTATTACAAGCAGCATTACAGTTCAGTGAAGGGATATTTTTGCATGGCGCAGATATTAAAAAAAGTTTCTTCTAAAGTGGTGAATCATGGCAACCCTGTCCCTTCACAAGTGTTCAAACAAACTACCTCGATTAGTGCAACAGTACCCTCTTCTGGATAAAGGATAGCAGTGTCAAGCTACTATATTTAAAAATGAAATGACGGTGTCTTGTTTTCATAGAGAGCAGGTAACAATCTCTTCCAAACAGACTCACAGCTCATCCTGTGATCGACTATCTTCTGAGCCTGCTTGGCCGAGCACTTGGAGAACCAGTTGTCACCGAGCAACACCGTGACCTCGTTTGTGTGCACCAGCTTCCCAGGCATGAAGGCCAAAGGGCCAAATGGCACCTGTTTATAGCACAGCGGATGGAAAAAGAGCAGACAGAGAAACCCATTGAAACAAAGCAGAATGCGGACATATAAGTGAGAGAAGACATACACATTTCAGTGACAGTAGTGAAGAATATATATTTAGCGTCTGCTTCTGCAAAGTTAGGAATAACAGTCCAGCTCATGACACTAGAATTTAACCTAAAACCGACCCATTATAAACATGTTGTGTAACGATATGTGCGTTTCCTCTCCTGTGTGTTGTAAATAAAGTCAGTGCTCACCATGATGTCATAAGACAGTTGATCTGGAAGAGTTTCAAGACGGTCCTTCAGGGCTTCATAATCACCCGACACCTTTTTCCTGAAAAATCATGGATTCAGAATGACGTAAGGCCAACAATTCAAATAAACTGTTTTTTTCATTTGTAGTCACATCTGTGTCTGAAGCCATTGTTATCTAGTTGCGGTTGTTTGACTTATTTTAGGATGTTAAACAGAACAATGGAGAGCAACCCACAGCAAGGGGGGTGATGGGGAAGATCCAGTTTCCCCGTCAGGGGAGACCGGAGATTTGATGTAACATAAGTGAAATGCTGCAATTATTCAAAACTTTTTATGAGTTTCCAACATTTACAGGTATACTAGTGACAGAAGAAAATTTAAAGGGGCTATTTTATGTATATGTTTCAGTGCTTATGTGTATGTATTTTGGATGAGAAGGCTGCTGTGGTGCTTGATCGTTGTGGTATTTTGACCAAAGTATATCAGATACATTTTATTAAAACTACAGGGAATTGTGTTCACTTGTGGAAAAGGGGTATAAAATAACGTTATAATACAATTTTTGATATATTCAAGTAGTTTTTAGTCAAACATGAAAATGGACCTTCAAACAAAAAGTTTAATGATGTCTCCCAACTCCCACCATGGCTCCTGAGGTTGCTGCTGTATACTGAAATTCTCCTTCTCGCCACAACAACTGTATTTGGGAAGCAGGGATGAACCAGCTAATCAAAGCCTGTTCGCAACAAATGCCTCTGATTAGTCGGGGAGTGTTTAATTTGTTGATTTTGACCAGAGCCTGCACTCTGAATGCAAAGCATGAATACTCCACGGAATGAAGCCAGCTTAATCGTGGAGGTCAAAACTCACAATTATTATAATAAAACAGATCGTGCAGTTGAAACATGGAGCTATACCAGCAGTGTTTTAACCTAATGCACAATCTGAACAGACAGAAAGAACAGTTGATAATGACAGAAGCTCAATATTTGATTTCATTTTACAATTGGTTGTATTCATAGAAATGGAAGAAAGACAAGTGAGTGCATGAGTGTCGCTTTTCCTGAAATTAAAAAAAAAAAATCTTGACTCTGACTTCCCAAACACACATTACTTTACATGGCAGGACTTATAAAATTGGTAAAATAATATTGAGCTTGTCAGTGAATTTCTTTGCACAAAGAAAAGAGCTGTCATGTCAGAACTTATCGACCTTTCTGCTTTTTGATGCAAATTCGAGATTTTAAACAGTGCAGTCAAATGCAAGCAAGATAACACCTACACTGTGCAACTGCTGAAAAAGCCATGCTTACCAGTGCTGTATCCGACTTTCGCAGTCTTTCACCACCTGTTTTTAGGACAAATAATTTAAACATTGAAGATTTAATAGCCTAAAAAAAGTTAGAGGACAACAGTGATAATCACCGCAAGCAGATTCTCTAATCATAAACATTTTTTGGTTAGTACTATTATTGGACCGGAACTGCAAATACTACAATGCAAACACACATATTGAGAATATTTTCAAGGTTAAAAGTCATGCACTCAGAAACATACATCACACCAAAGCAAAACAAGGAAGCAGGATGTCAGGACAAACGCCACAGCTGTAAAAACTACATCCAAATGTTTAGGAGGGCAGCACAGACACCCCCACACATCCCTGCTCATATTATTTGAATACTGCACTGTAAGAAAGGAATGCACTGTATGAAAGGTTTCCACTGTCTCTATAGTCAACACTGAATTCTTAACCAAAAGTAAAACCTTTTTAAGTCAGATTTTTGTGATTTCCTGGTAAGAAGTATAGAGTATAGAAGTCAAATGAAAGTCAACACAACTAACTTTATGCAACATTTATTAAACAGGAACTTGAATATGTAGGTCAAGCCTAAACTAACACAACTTAGACCATGGACTCCCATCTGATAAGACTGATGTGTTTAAATGTTTTATGACAGGAAGTGTATGAAACCCAAAACCAACACAGCCACACATTCGGTTGCTTATGGATGAAATTAGAGTGAAAAGAAATGCTCCTCTCGAAGCCTGTTTCTGTGGGACCCCCTGAAGCCACCTCAAGGACTCTCTGTGGGTCCTAGCACCCTACTTTGAAAACCACTGGGTTAAGTGGCTGCAAGGGACTGGGAGGAAGCTTCTAGAAAAAATGGGCAGTCAAACGAGAAAGTCACAACTTATACATTTGCTACATGGTACAATTAGTGCAGGAGTGTTTACAGTTGGTTTGAAAAGCAGTTGGGCAAACCCACTCGTGGCTCAAAGACCGCGTGGCTGGGCTAAACGCGACGTTGGTTGATAGCCAGCAAAGTGTTGAGTGTCATCTAGTTAAATTACCTTTTCTTGCTCCTCTCGAAGCCTGACAACTCCACCGAGATGCTCTAAATCCATTTTACCTTTTTCAGCCATTGTCAACCCGCTTGCACAGCAGCAATATGTGTTGTGTCTCTTCTTTTTTTTTTGACCACGAAACAAGAGCTCAGGATTTGTTGTGAGTCCTAAAGAAATGTTTATGAATGCAGCAGCAGCTATTCCTGAGACCCGTTCCAGTGTTATTCATCAGTGTGGCAGTGGTTGTTATCCACACTTTCGGAAGTGATAGCATTTCACACTCTCATTTCAGGATTTCTGCATTATTTCCAAAAATATCCACGGTTTTAATAATCCAAAGGCAAATATTCCTCGTCACTCTCGCTGCGCCATGCACACCAGACCCCCGTCAAGTTTCTGGAAATGACTGCATTACATATCCGGTCAGGTTATTCGACATAAAACAGCTCAGTGGCAGGCCTGGTGTCAATATATGTGAGGTTACTTTCATTTCCCTTTTGGTTATGTAAAATAAACCTATTTTTAGTAACAGCTCATGCGTGGTCTCCACTCATTTGTCCAGCCTTGTCCGGCAACTAGTAAAATACTAACATAAACCATAAAGAAAATACAAGGGATGAATGTAAGCCAGTACCAGAATCACAATAACAAAAATACCACACTGTAAAATTATTCGAAGTAAAAATTGTATTTAAAGTCTCCTTCCACTCAAAATATGTTTCTTCTTGTTTGTACACTTTGTACACACGGATGTTGGAGTTTCACTGTGCAGGATGATGTATGTGCACTAGAAGGCTGTTTTCATATTAATCTGCTACAGAATATGTGACATATGTGACACAAATTAGGGGCATACTTGGTCTATTCAATTAACACAAGTGTGACGTGGAAACCCCCCAGTGCACAAACACTGAAAGCTGACTGAAGGAAAAACTAAGACAAAAACTAAGAAGTGTGGTTGGGCCCCTAATAACTCCCGTTCCCCACAGAATTTAGATCAAAAAACGTATATTGCCAAAGCAGTACAGAAAACACATACAATCTTACATACGCGTGCTCTCCTGCTCTTATTTTGAAGACAAAATATTACAACTTCCGTTTTGAAGCCATAACAAACGGTTTTGACGCAACTGTCTCCCGATGTACTCTGGGTAAATGTGGACAATTGCAGAAATGTAAACAATTAACACACTTAAAGCAGCTAAAATCCTGCTGCAGCTGCACAAACACAGTAACACAGTGACAAACAGAGTCATTTTCAGACAGTCTGTTTGAAAACTACCACTGGGTTTCCTCCCCATGTGACTCGGTGGGTTTGCCCTTTAGTTGCACAAACATCGAGGTTCCAGACAACCTTTATTCACACACACACACACACACACACACACACACACACACACACACACACAGACAC
Source organism: Scomber scombrus (assembly GCF_963691925.1). Lineage (NCBI taxonomy): Eukaryota > Metazoa > Chordata > Actinopteri > Scombriformes > Scombridae > Scomber > Scomber scombrus. The sequence continues at coordinate 10,895,659 of NC_084975.1, read as the reverse complement.
ACACACACACACACACACACACACACACACACACACACACACACACACACACACACACATGCACATAATAGAGCATGCAGCTATCTGTAGGGATTAATGAGATCAGACAGTGTTGTTGTGACGAACAAGTATGGATTCAGAATATAAATAATCTCTAATGCTTTCAACCCCCTTCTAGCTTGACGCTCATTGGCTGATGTTGTTGCTTTTACGTGTTGTCGGAAATGTCACTATTACAAGTGAACACAGTAGAAAAGAGGCCCAAGAATCAGGAGTCCCTTTAAACATCAAACGATCCTTAATTTGCCCCTTAAAACACACAAAAGATAGAAGATTTTGGAACAAGTTGAAAAGCGCTTACTTAACAAATTAAAGGACGAGTACACGATTTCCAAGTCTGTCTTAAAAAAAAAGCAGACGCCCAAAAAACATTGAAATAGTTTTATTTTGCTGTGATCATTCCATAATGTACTTACAATGTAAGTGACAGGGTGCAAAATCCAAATGCCTCCTTCTGTGCAGAAATGTATTTAAAAGTCTATCTGAAACTAAAACATCAAAATGAGTCAAATCAAATAGATATAATTCAAAGTTACAGTCTTTTTTAGTACAAAGTTCCTCTTTTTGTGACCATAGGCCTACTTCCAATGCAGCTCAACAGGGGAACACTGTCTGAGGAAACACAAAGAGGGAATTTGATGCTAAAAAGACTAAATGTGGCAGATATCCACTTTATATGACTCAGACTGCTGAAGACTAATATAAGCTTCAGATCAACTTTTAAATACATTTTTTGCACAAAATGACGGTAGCAAGTATAAACAGGATAAACCTCTTTCAGTGTTCATATGTGAAAACGGAAGAAATTACAGTTGTATGTGAACGTCTCCACAATTGACATTTTGTCGATGGTCCCTGAACGTATCATTGATGTCGCTCCCATCACGCTTTGCGGCTATAGTCAACCTCAGAAATCAAGAGTAGCCGACGGGGCAGAGCACAGTTTAAATTATAACAGTGTAAAATCAGCTCAGCTAATATTGATGTGGATTTCATAACACAGCAAGGTATGTTGACATTGATGTGTTATCACAGCAGGCTGTACTTCCTATAGTCATTTGTATAAAGGGGCTAAAGATGACACTGTAGTCCATGTCCTGTGATGCTTTCTGATGCAATCAGGGCTATAACACCATTTAATAGTGTCATCTGTAGATCATTTAATTGCCAAATATATGAATATGTGCCACTGCGTTCAATAACAGTTAGTTAATTGATAGCTCGGTTAGTTAATTGAAATTCAGCCAACAATTAACCAGAATTGTAACAATTTTAACCTACAATATTTTCCTGATGTCTTATTCTATCCTTATTGTTTGTGCTGGATTGTTACATAGCTGACACTTAGGCTATTTTCTGTCACGTCTCATGAAAATTGTAAATATGATTCACAGTATGTGTCATCGGATCGATGATGTTATGAAGCTGTGTTGTGAGTTATCTGCCAATCAGCAAATCCAGACCACAGTGAAGGGCTCAGGGAAGGGAGCAGCAGCAGCTGGGGGTCTGGCCTTCGCTGGAGGATTGGTTGGAGGTCCTCTAGGTATCGCAGTGGGTGAGTGGAAAATGAATATTTTGTTGAAGAATATAAAATATGTAGTCATCTAATGGTATTAAACTGTATTCTGTTCAAAGTGTATAAACGCAAATTACTTATTGTGAACATCTGTTTGTATGTAAGACGGATCAATACAGTTACTTCATTTCAAAAGTTCTAAACCCTCCCCCCATGTAGGTGGTGCTGTAGGAGGCCTTCTTGGCTGCTGGCTGACCAGTGGACAGTTTAAACCGCTGCCTCAGATCATCATGGAGCTCAGCCCTCAGCAGCAGCAGAAGCTTTACAGTGACCTCGTGGCCATCCTGGGAGAAATTCAGTGGACAGATGTGGCCCAGCTAACAGCTCTAGTGATGGGCAACGCCGCACTGAAGCAGCAGCTTACAGCCGCTCTTCTTGGGTATATCACCAAGGAGCTCCAAGCAGAGGTGCATTATGTGGATTAGAGTTTGTGGACACACTGCCTCAGGAGGAGCCTTTGAAGAAAACACGAACTGTTTTTATAAAGCTGGAAAGACTTAATTAAATGTGAAATCATATAATGTAAAATTGTGAAGACATCACAGTCCTGGTAACAGGTAACACTGGTTAAAAGTTTGCCCATTAATGTGAATTCCAACAGCTGTATAACTGGATTTATTTATCATGTGAAGTGCACTCATCAGCTGAAGAATTCTTTAATTATGCCTACAATGCCACTGATCAATAGGGGTGGGGGAAAAAATGAATACAGCATAGTATCGCAATATTTTGCGTGGCAATATTGTATTGATACATGGACTCCAAGTATTGATCTTTTATTATATAAATTGCAAATGAAAATTGAAGTTTTTGGTACTAGAATAATAAAATCAACTGCTTTTTCAGTCCACTAGATGGCTCTAGTTTGTTTTCTGGTGAGGCCAGCACAGGTGACAGTCAGCATGCAGGATGTAGTTTTCCTTTGGGGACATAATTTGCAGTTGAAAAAAGGTAATGAATTGCAATATATCGCAACATATTTAAAATTTGCGATAGTATTGTGATAATATTGTATCATGGAACCATTGGTGATTCCCACCCCCACTGATAAACTGGCTTTAGAAGTCACTATGAATTAAGCTTTGACAATATAGCACTGTTCAAAAGGTACAAAATACAGATCATATACAATGTGAAATATAACATTATTTAGATTTTATGTAAATATCTTAAGCGCATCACTATTTAAGAGTGGAGATTTACCTGCATTTGTGCAGGGTATGTTTGACCATTTCATCATTAAAAACAAATACAATACACTGTTTCATATGTTTACAAAGCACACTTTGTTGCCCAGGATGAAACCCGTAATTCAACTGTAAGAAGAAGAAAAAAAGAACCAAGAAAAATAACTCTTAAAATGGTGCTGATAAAGAAGACTGGGGGCTGCTGTGGCTGAGGAGGTAGAGCGGCTGTTCACCAATTGGAAGATTGGCTGTTTGATTCCCGGCTCCTCCAGTCCACATGGTGATGTGTCATTGGGCAAGATACTTAACCCCAAATTGCTCCTGTTGCTGTGCCAACGATGTGTGATTTTTGTATGAATGGTTAGTCTCCCTCCTGATGAGCAGGTTGGTACTCTGCATGGTAGCTCTGCCCCCTGTCATCAGTGTATGAATTTGTGTGAATGGATGAATGAGACATGTAGTGTAAAAGCGCTTTGAGTGGTCAAAATGACTAGAAAAGCGCTACAAAAGTACAGTACATTTACCATGTAAGACTATCCTGAAGAAACCATATTTGTTGATTTCAGTCCCTTGATTGGTTCAAGTGATACTTTTTCAGATTGTCATTGCTGTCTCTCTCTCATCCTAGCCAAATTGTTATGTTCCTCGATGTTCCTATGCCTCTTGTACCTCAGATGTGAATGACTTCTCAATGCTACTACTGAGCAGATGTAGGAGATGTAATACCTCTATGACAGGTTAATGACACTCCGTCAAAGACCCTACAGGTCTTATGTATAAAGTAGAATTTAGACTAGCAAAACTCATGTTGTGTTTAAAGTGTATGTGTATTTTATGTTTTCTCTCCCCATTTTGTCTCTGATTTGTTCTATTTTGCTTCTATGAACCACGTAACTGAAAGCTGTGAAAAGAGAAATCTATCAAAAGATGCAATGACACGCAGTTTGAATGATCTTTTTATTAGTAAATACACCTGCCTTATGTCATCCCCATCTCTCACATGGAGCCATTTTAAAATATCAGAGGAGAATTGAAATAGAGCTGAAGTATTTACCCTACGTAGTGTGGCAGTACTTTACAATAAGTATATTTGCACATTTCCACTGATGTGACCGCAGAAACTGATGGACAGTCAGTCATATGTTTAAGTTTGTCTTAAATTTTGAGCTCCAGCACGACCCATTGTTGAGCGTGTGTCAGGTCACAACTGCAAGTGGTAGGAATAATAATAAAAACGCGTTATCTAGTTTACACTGGGTGCATGGTTGCAAAATCGGGACGATATCACCGTCACGACCGCTTATGAACATCATATCATCATAACCTCTCTGTTCAGCTGCCTGTCCTCATTGTAGGCCTACATTGTTCCTTTATAAGCAATTAGTTTTTAGTGGCAAAATGTCGCATTACCGCCATCAACTGGATTAAAATCTACACTGTCTAAATAAAATCATAATAACCCATATTACTACAGCTGTTTCACACTTTGTCCTGGAACTCCCACAACACCCACAATATCTTTGTTGTGAAAGTCACCATTTAACACGGTCACCAGTTAAACCGAAACACCGGCTCTGTGTGTACCTCTGTGCCCGCTTATGGTGGAGCAACTCTGCCCCTCAATCCAGTATCTGGACCTTTTATACAGAACAGAACGATGGCTGCTCCTTTCACCTCTCTCTACGGGGCGGAGCTGAGTGCTGAGGGGGTATTGCAAATCAAGGGTGACCGTCTAGACACCACCATACAAAGGTATCCCATTTCTAGAATAAAATGTTTAATTATAATTTCATAGATAATAAATTAACACATGTAATGTCTTTAAATAAACACTTGGTAAAAAAAACAGTCAGAAACGATGAATACATTTAAAAAGAAAAAATATAGACAGGCATTTGACTGAGTCAGCTTTTTCAGGGGTCCTCGTGATGTAAACAAGGGTCCTCTCACAAAATATGGAGACGAGCTACACAATGGTAACCTGAGAGAAGAAAAAACAGGGAAAAAACAATGAAAATACCAAAAAGAAAGCTGTTCCTTCTGATAATTTTTGCTTATGTTGCATTTTCACTGTACGCTGCATACAATGTGTTCTTCAGCACTAAAGTAATCTCCCGCGTCCACCGGGTGGTTAAGAAAGAATCCGCAGCACACCCAGGTAGTGTTAAATAGCTGCTATAACGTCAGGAGATAAGCTGCCTGACGTGTTCATAAATTGACATCTAGAAACTCAATTCTCCATCAAGTAATACATATGTGTTGCGGGTTGTGTTTTTGCAGGCGGTGTGAGAGGTGGCGGTGCTGCTCCGTTTTTAGCAGAAGATTGGAATCCGTGGGAGGACGAACAGGTGGACTACAACTCTGCCCTGAACAAAAGGAGAGAGGCCTTCAAACAGCACCTGGGCCAAGTTAACAATAACAAACCAAAAAGATACAAGGTCCAAATCTGGGGGAAAGCTGCCATAGGTAAGGCCCGTCTTTCTGAGATACCACTGCCGTCCGTCACATGCTACAGTTTCCAACATGTGAACTCACCAATCTAATTTTATCCAGTATCCATAGTCCTTATTCATAGTATAAAACGTTACACACAAGAAATGATTTTTTTGGCCTTGTTATAACATTTGTCCATTTGTTCTGTTTGATTAACAGCAGGCCAAATTGACTTCATGCCTCCTAAATTACTTATTTTACTGACACAAATTTAGCAGAACTGATCAATTATGCAGAAATTGTGTAAGCTATACATAATCAATAATAATTATCCAGGTTAAGTGTTTTGGAAGACAATTAGCCACTTGACTACAAGCCTTGAGATCTGCATCTCTGAAGTGCTGTGAGGAAATACACAGAATCTCTGAGTGGCTGTACATGCAACTGTATCTGTCTGTGCAGGATCTAAGTAAAGTGCTCTCACTCAACTATGATCAATAAACAAAGAGGAGATAGTTAGTCGATGTGTATTTACGTTTTGCTGTGTGAATGCAAAATGTAAGGGGAGACTTTGATGAGGAAGTGAACAGTGTTTAGATAGGAAAATTTGTATTTGACAAGTACTAGTCAGGCTGCCTCTGGGAAATCATAAATACATTCACTTGATCTTTTAAAAAGAAAAATAAGATTTGCTTAAGAATAAGGTTTTTTTTTTTTAACAATCAAAAGAATTGCTGGAATGGTGAGTATCTTATTGTTCAAAATCAAAAAGATGTTTCTACCATTTTTTTTATAGTCCAAACGTTTATATGATGCTAGATATATAGTGTCAGATTGGTGTAGCTCAGAGTATAAAAAAAGGAAATGAACAAGATAAAAAAAGAGCAAATATCAAATTTAACTGCATCTACAATTTTTTTTGAAGTGTTTTAAATTATTTCTGTTTTAACTCTGTTGTAAATTACATTGAACCCTCCTTTTCTCCTCAGGGCTTTACCTTTGGGAACATATTTTAGAGGGACCCCTCAACCCCACTGACAAGGTAGCACAATGGAGAGAGGGGGAGCTGCAGTCAGAAAAAATAGATTTCAGGTAACAAGTCACACATAGGATACTTAAAAATCTTTTAAATTAATGTACAATATATTCTGCTTTTGTGACTCCGTGAAATACACTATACCACTGAATAAGACAGAAACACTTTATTTTCTTCACTCCTTCCTCCCCTCTTGCCTCTCTGTCTTTAGTTTCTACACTGGTCCTGCAGTGGTCCAGGGCCACGTCCCTCTGGATATGAACAGCCTGGTTCTGGTTCTGAATGGCCGCGAGCAGCAGAAGGTGTCATACTCCATCCGGTGGTTGGAGCATGTACACGCTCTGGTACAGTCTCACACTGTGTCTCATGTGGCCGTGGTCTTGCTGGGCAACGAGCACTGCAACAACGACTGGATCGGCCCGTACTTAAAGAGAAACGGTGGCTTTGTGGATCTGCTGTTCCTGGTTTACGACAGCCCCTGGGTCAATGACAAAGATGTCTTCCAGTGGCCTCTCGGTGTCGCCACGTATGTCATCCCTTAGTAGTCTAGCGTGTTTGTGTGTATATATATATGTGTATATCATTAGTGCTTTGGTGCTCAACACTCTTTTTAAATTAATTGTCTTTTACGTGGCTGTTTTTCTTGTCCCTGTGCAGATACAGACAGTTTCCCATGATCAGGCCTAATGCTCAGATGATCACTTCCAACAGACCATACCTCTGCAATTTCCTAGGAACTGTTTACAAAAATTCCTCCAGAGAAATACTCATGCAGGTGCTGAAACAGTCTGGCCTGGATAAGGAATGCATCACCACTGCCAGGGAGAAGTGAGTCATTGTTATGTTCACTCATTGTTTAGGATGAATATATTGACACAGTTTAATATATTGTTGCATATATCATATACATTTAAAAAGACTGATGTGAAGAATATTAATACAAAAATGTATTACACACCTTCCTAGACATTTTGAACACATGCAAGCCTTTTTGAATAGTTATGATGAAAGTACTGTTGGTTCAAATTAAATTCAACAAGTTTTAAATTATTTTCAAGGTCTTGTGTGGGGAAGTTTAAGAACTTTGATCAAGTTGCAGAGTTTAAGGTTGATCTCCTCAGGTAAAATGCAACAAGTAGTGCAATACATTTAAAAAATGGCTGTTGTATCAACACAGATAATCATCATTGGGTTTATCCAAGTGATGGCCTGGAGACAGCTGAGACATGTTCATGAGTTTAAGTGCTAAATTTTAATTTGGGGGAAGGTAAAATATGTTGAGGGCCATCTACAGTCAGAAAAATGTTTTAAAAGATAGGTTAACGTAAAATAAAACAATACTTGTATGCCATACAGAATGCATAATTGTGATGCAATTCCAATATAAGTGATGGGAAGCAAAAGCCACAGTCTTCATTATAATAACATGCAGTTAAGTGTAAGCAGTTTTGAAAACACACACATTTTATCTTACTGTTGCACAGTTCCTTCCTTCATGTGTTACATAATGCAGTTTGAGAATGTTTAGATGTATATAGAGTTAGCAGAACAGCAATGGCAGCTGAGGTCTTCATTGAACAGTAATAACATCAGTGAATGTGAGTATAATCAGCAGCTACATTTTTGCTCATTTTGTCATTTTAAACACCAATTTTTTATTTATTTATTATTTTGTAATTAAGTTGAGAGACAGCTACAACATGAAAAGTCTTATTGGCACAGTACTGGAATTTATTGTGTATGTTTATCATAAGTAGCTGTTGGCTTAAATATCCTTTCCACTCTTTTTGCTTTAGGTGGCTCCCTCAAGAGACAGCAGACAGTCTGAGACAATATCAAACAGCTCTGGCCCAGAGCGAGCTCACACTCTGCCCAGTCGGGGTCAACACAGAATGTTACCGTATCTACGAGGCATGCTCTTACGGCTCAGTACCCGTGGTGGAAGATGTACAGACACCTGGCACCTGTGCGGCAGGGCCCAACTCCCCACTACGTCTCCTCAAAGCCGCAGGAGCACCCTTCATCTTCATCAGCGACTGGAAGGAACTGCCAGCCATCTTGGAGAGGGAGAGAGGGATGAGCCAGGAGCAGCGGGTGGACAGAAGGAGAAGGCTGCTGGAGTGGTACGCCAGCTTCCGTCAGCAGATGAAGGAGAGGTTCACTGAGGTCATCGAGGAAACCTTTTTTAAAAACGGCTGACTGTGGTGCTTAAAGAACAAACCTTTAAACGATCAACAGGGGTAACATTTAACATTGATTTTTAATTTATTTTGTGGTATGTGGAGAAATGTGATAGCCTACTGGTGTAGTGAACCTGGTGATGTTCAGTGTAATATTCTTGTGCAGGTTATTATAAAAACATTTACGTACGCAGTGAAACTGCCAAAACAAGTCAATGTAAGCCCTGTGAGGAGTGACATTTCTGTATATTTATCAGTTAAATGTTTACAGTGGTGAAATGTCCAGTCATTTAGAAATAATGAATGATAAGCTGCCTTTGCATTTTAAAGTCCTCTGATTGTTTTAAGTATGTTTTATATGTTTGTATATATTTAATAATCTGATTTTTAGGAAACACTTCAATGGCACATTAGAAGTAGAATGAGATAATTATGTGATTATAGGCATGGTTTGAAAATGGTACATAAATCTATTATGTATTGTGAGCTGCTTGAAAATGGATGTTGGTGTGGCATGTGTAGCTTTTTTCAGATTTTTAAAAAATTCAATTGGTCTTATTTATTTATTTATTTCACAATTTTTGTTCTATTTGTTTCAGTGCAGTGGTGCATGGATTTTTTTAGACTGTGCAATACAATAAAAAGGAGTGTTGTCTTAATGAGAAATCTACCACGGTGTTTTAGGGCCATATGTTGTTGTTGTTGTTTTTTTATTTTTTTTTAAACTGACCTGGAGGACGAGGGGTAATATTTCGATAGAAAATACTCAGAATTTCTGAGCTTAAACTCATACCTTTATGAGAATAAAAAAACTCAGATATGTTCTGATATTACAAAGTGGAAAATTGTATTCTGCCAAGCAATCACATAGCCTCACCTCGCAACACTAGAGAGACGTCGCTTGTCGTGCATTATGCTTGCCATGGATCACATTGTACTTTTCAGTTGGGATACTTGTGTAACTGAGCGTTATAGACGATCATACTTAGGTTATGAAGTAAAAACACGGCCACACATTCACAACATACACTCACTTCCGTTCTACTCCTTCAAAATAAAACATCTTCACTGTGAATGCTTAACCGGAAAAAACATACATTGACTCTTAGCCAACAATTAAGAAATAACAGTACACAAAAATAGGTTACACTTGTTATCGTAGCCCAGAATCAGCATATCAGACAAGATAAGCGACGTCTCTGCAGTGTTGCAAAGTGAGGCTATGTGATTGCTTGGCAGAATAAAACACATTTTTTCCCGAGTTTTTTCCCCTCGTAAAATGTGTGACTTTATAATGTCAGAGAACGACTTAAGATGTTTTCTCAAAATATAACACCCTCCCTCCAGGTCAGTATTCTTTTGTCCAGCAGATGGCGTTGTGGACCAGTGAATTGTCAGATACAATGTTTTCTACTGAAACATGAGGTAGTTTTCTAAATTGTTTCAGTGTTGAATGAAAACTTCAATACGTTTTATCCTAACCCAAATTAGCCAACATCAAGTCAAATATCAATACAATAATACAAAACATCAATATTGCAGCAGCTGAGGAAGACATTTTTACACATTTACTTCTAGGGACACAAGGGGACGATATTAGCTGTGATGTTATTATGGAGTTAGATTTGTACATTTGAATTATGAAGCCACTGAGTTTATTTTAACTGCACTATTTGTGGCCCCCTAAATCACTCTTATCCCATCAGTTACAGTACTGGACGTACATGTGGAAAAATATATCAGGCTCTCTATGGAATCTTTCTTTTGATTAAATAAATGCATAACTTTTATTACAAATGCTTAAAGTGCCCTTCTACTCAAAAATGTGTTTTGCTTGTTGTTACTTCACTTGGATGTTTGAATTCACAGCGCAAGAATATGCATGTGCAGAGTTTAAAACTAGGAGGATGTTTTCACCTTCACCTACTGAAAGGAGGAAGTTTTTTTCTGTTACCACCTTGAATCTCAGATAAAGACGTGTACCAATGGGCATGTTATTTTGTGACATCACAATGAGTTCAGGCACATAGTGATGTGGAACCTGGAGCCCCTAGTGCACAAGTGTTGAGAATTGACTTTTCAGTAAAGTAGGAAACTTAAATCTAGTCTCATGCACTTTACACTTTTGCAATGATTTCAGTTTTCTGATTTATTTAACGAGGTAATTGGAGTTGTTTTGTGGATAAACCATATAAGTCACAAATGATGAGTTTAATGTCACAAATGTATAAAACACCCTGCAGATTTAGGAGCAGACTGTCAATCCACTGGTGTCCACTAGCTGTGTGTGTGTGTGTGTGTGTCTGTCTGTGCAGATCCCTCCCTCTCCTTCCTCTCCTCTCCCTGCCTGGCTCCAGCTGCTGTGCGCTGCCGTCGGCCTGCCCTGTCTGCCTCTGAGCCTGCTGGGAGTTTGAGGGGGAAGAAAACCCGTCGAGGGAGAGCAAGCGAGCGAGCAAAGAGGGGGGGGATAGTGCATGTATGTGTGTGTATGAGTGCGTGAGTGTGTGTGTGTGAGTGTGTGTGAGCGCGGATCCAAACTGGAAACCCCTACCAAAAAAAAAAAGAAAAGCGCACACATTCAAGTCGAATTTAATGCACTCCGACTGGGTTGTTGGCACTACTTTCCAGAGCTGTGGATAGCGCGGAGAGCTCTGAAACTTGCGTGATTGTGTTTTTTTTCTTCTTCTCCTCCCGTGGCAGCAGCAGCAGCAGCAGTGCTGTTGCGCCGCTCCGACTGCTCTCTACTAGTTGAGTGGATCCATTGGTCGGAGCAGGATTGCGCATTGGCCCTGCTGTACATACACACACCGCTTATCCCGAAGGAAGAGGAACAATGAAGGACTAAACGTTTTCTCCTTGCTCCAAGTCGAGCTTGTTGCAAAGTTAAATCTGTTCACAGTTTCATTTTTTAAAATTATCTCGCGCTTCTTAAATTTTTCCCCTCTTTTCGTCTGCGGGATGCATCCGCTGCTGTAGGATCCCGCTTGTTGACAAACAGTTTCTTTTTTTGGAAGAAGAAGTTTTACAACAAGCTCCGGACACTAACAGCCAGAAAAATGTCCACGCCGAGGTTCAAAAAGGATAAAGAAATCATCGCGGATTACGAGAGTCAAGTAAAAGGTAAGGGAGAGAGAGAGAGAGGAGGGGGGCATGTTCTGCTTGGAAATGTTGTTGGAGCCACCGGGAGAACTGAAAGGGACTAATTGGGACCATACTAGTTCATCACTACTTGTGTATGAGTCATAGCTAGTGATATGGTGTGTTAATTTTTTTTTTTTTTTTTTTAAAGTTGGTAATACATGATTTCCAGGTGGGCTTTATTGCAAGGCAAAGAGATACACTTAAAGCACAAAACACCATATCCCCATAAAAAGTGTATTATTGTGATATTACTTACAGGCTTGGTGGGACTTGTATGCATTGAAAAGGGGGGTGGGGGGTGGACTTCATTAGCAAAATAAAAAGATTGGTAATTGAGTTCAGCAGGGGGGCTTTGGTCTTTTGTTTGGTAGTTGTGCATGTGAAAGCCAATGAAAGTGCTCAGCAGATTCATCAAGTAGACCTGAAAAGATATCACAGTCTTTTCAGGGTATACAGCCCATCAGATAACTTTCTGTGTTCAGATTATATGTTCAATCAGGTTACTGCCCTGTTACAGCCCTACTTAAACACATCTCAGTGTTAAGTTGCTCTGATGCCCTTTTTATACGATGCTAATGTGTTCAGCAACCTGTTACCATTAAGGCTGGTGCAAGACTTTGTATTAACCGCATTGTTCTCACAGCATTTACAGCAGGATTATGCAACTGAAGAGAGGAAGATTACAAGTTCAGACAGCTAACCTGTGTGAAGATTCAGTGTGTTGCTCAGGGGTACTCTTGCGGCTTGCCCCCCCCCCCCCCCCTTTCTATTCTGTACCCTCTTAATGTCACAGTGACACGCTCACTGCCATGTGCTCTGATATTAGGAAGGTGATTTAGAGGTGTGCAAGACTCTGTAATGATGCCACCCTAATTTATAATGTATTCTGTGTCTCCTTAAGGCCCCCCCCCCACCCCCAACACACACACACACACACACACACACACACACACACACACACACACACACACACACACACACACACACACACACACACACACACACACACACACACACACACACAGAGTAGAGGTACCTTATTCCCAGATAGACCAACACAGGTAAGAGGCAGTTGCTGCTCCAGGGTAACCATGGGGATTTGGCCCCCAGCCAACCAGCTCTTTTTCTTCAGCGCCGTTAGCATGCTGAAATACCACCTATTCAGGTCCCCGTAGCCAACCTTAAATCCAGGGGGGGTGGGGGGGGGTTAGCGGGGGTCGGAGGCAGAGCTGTTTGAGGAATGACAAGATTGCATATGCCAGAGCTGAAGTTCTCATTTGCAAGAAATGTCCAGCACCCCTCCTTCTCCTTGTGAGGATGACTAAGGGCTTTCAGCCTTTAATAGAGGATGATGCACAGTCATAGAGGATGCTGAACAAGAGATGACAAAGCCCTACCATTTGTCATGCAGAAGCCAGCGGAGTAATAACAACAACCTGATGCTGCTGAGATTAGTTGTTGCTACATTGGACCACCGGAGCCTCAGTAAATCAGCGTTGTGTTGTATTGTTTAGATGAAGATGCAGATTTCAACTCTGGGAATAATCCACTGAGGCTTGTCATGGACTGTAAATATTCCTCTAAGGTTTTTTTTTTTCAGTGGAGAGAGTTAATATCACAGGTTGTGCTCAACTATTTTGCATAAAGAACTGTACTTGTTATTTTTGCATGGCAAATAACCCATGGGCATTCAATTTGAGAGTTGCGTTATGTCTTATCATTCAGATTTGTAGTTTTGGATAAAGACATTTCTCTGGATGTATGAGGATCAATTTTTGAGTTGCATTTAATATTGACAAATGATCATTGGCTGCAGTTTATTTCACTAATTTGCCATAGAGAAACATTATGTTTTGTATTTTTATGCAGAGCTTATTCGTGTCAGCAAAACTTAGTGTTTATGCTTACTGGCAAGCATAACAATGAAAGTTTGGTAGGTCAGATGACTACTGTAAACGCAGACCATGTTTGTTTTGGAAAAAATAGCTTTCAGCTAGAATATAGCGGGGATATAGTTAGTTAGCAGTAGAGGAAAATGCTTAGTAATAAGTGTTAAGTCAACATTAAGTATTCTGTTTCAGCGTGGCTCCTGATCTTGCAGCTGTAAAGTGTTTTTATGAGTTGAGAGTTTGGCGTGATAATGAGTGGGATCACATCTGCAGTAGAGCTGTGATAGCCAGAGGCAGAGTCTGTTGAACAGACACTGATTACTCGAGAAGTAGAGCAACAAGCAGCCTAGAAAACAGCCTGAGCTGTTGCGTGATCCTCCGCTCTGTCTCGCAGCATAAAAAAGTGGTCTAATTCTGATAAATATGTGGCGGTCAGTTGTGCATCACCTTACATATTGATTCATAGCTTAAATCCTGTGTCCTGATTGTGACAGGAGACATGTGCACTGTATGCCATCATCTACCTATCAGCATAAATGCATATTCAGTGTTACAGTCCCCATAGGGGACTTCCTAAGTAGCCTACCCTCCAACAGCCTTTTTTTGTCTTTACCCTCCCACAGATGAAATGACAATACATGTCAGGCTGGGCTTGTTTTGGAAAAACAAAAACATGAAGAAGATTGGGTTAAGCTAGTGGAATTTGTTTGTGCTTTATTGGGCACATTGGTTGTAGTCAATTGAAGTCATTTGAAGCCAGCGAGGGGAAGGTTGCGGGTACGTCAGCATTCTGCGTGTGCCTCTGTTTCTGAAGACTGGTGAAAGAGGGCATAGCAACTCTCCTGTGTTTTCTCTTGGGCACAATGTTGGATTGATGTGAGGCTGTGGCTTGCTGTTTGTGGGCCTGGGGGGGTCGTGACTGATGGCAGGACCCCTTGAGCCTCTGACAGGGGTCCTCTCCCAGATCATCATAAAGGCTGCCCCCTTTGACCTGCGTTTACTGCCGTTTGAAATCAGAGCCCAGCCCCTCTGCATACTCAAAGAGAGTGGTCTGCCAATGTTTGTATGCAGGGGGATTAAAGAGAGGAAGCTAAATCGAGGTGGTATGGTTGTGATTATCTTTTAAAGTAATATGTTTTGTCTAGGCATTAAAAGTTATTTGTTTATTTACATTAGTAATAGCTGCTAATCTGATGCTGTCCAATCACATAGTAAATAATCCCATATTAATTCCATAGCAAATTATAATGATGGTGTGCTGAAGCTGCCTGCTCTTTATTAAAAAAAGGCTTTATACTTGTACCTTTGACTTGGTAGAAACACACAATTTTTAGATTATAAAACACTGGCAATGCTTGAGCAAACAGTTTCTGCAGGGGATGAAAGACAAACAATTCAACTGCAATGTTTTCATACACCAACATTACAATCAATATTGAACATAGTAATTTGGGTCAGAATTCCCAACTAAAGCTGCTTTATATTGACTTTTGCCAACACCAAACAGTAAATATTGTGGGGTGCTTTCTGAATAAGTAACTCACATAATGAATTGATAAGTGAGATTATGGGAACTCCTGTGTCCTTACGTCACCTTTGCCTTCTTCACTAGTAAATATTGTCAGATGTGAGTTGGGGAAAATGTGTTGAGCTGTCACTAAAACCTGACCTGATATGACAGTCACATTTTGTCCCATTAACACCATGCTGGAGCCAAATGGAGGAGTGCCCCTCTCTGCTTGTAAAGTGATCCACGTATGAGTTTGTAAAATGGGACACCTGAAGGTGAAAGACTGACAACATGTGAACTATTGGTGTTGTCAATAGCCACAGCTCATTAATTAATCTCGAACAGTCATAATATGTTTTGTCAAGTAGCAGATTGAACTATTTTTGGCAACAATTTTACACTTGCTGCAACAGTTAAATTTTAGCTAGCATTGGTCAGCTGATGATTCTCCATCTTAACAGCTTCTCAGAGGTGTTAATGGAGGTTAGAGGTTGAGAGACTAATGGAATCCCAACGCCTCCTGGAGCACTTCTTCAGAGCATCACACACACCATTCACACACTTACCATCTGTTTTCACTACCCCACCGTCTATAACTGTGTGCATGTCTGAAGTGCATTTCCACTTTGTGGTATGGCACAGGGTGTGGCGTTGGTGTGTATTTGTGCACCAGCATGCATGGGTGGGTGAATGGTTATAGACAGGACCATCTGTGGCTACTCACCCTTTTTGTAGTTTTAATAAACTCTGCTGAGCATAAGCAAGGCTTCCCTTTCCCTGCTGTGCTTTTCAACAAAGCCACAAAGGCCACCAGGACATTGCTGCAACCCCGACCCCTCACCTCCCCCTCAAAAACCAACCCTTATCCATGCCCCCGCATCCCTAAACCACACAAAAAGACTGAAATTTAAGTGGCACTGTATTGTCTCCAGTTGTAACTGACACTGGTGAATTCAATTTCTTCCCAGAAAGTATCCAATCAAACCGGCTGCAGTGTGACGCTGACTGAGGCTGTTCTACCTGTGAATGATTTCGCAGTGACTGAGAAATAAATGTATCAAACTTTTGATCAAGTTGCTGCACATGCAATGCTCTGCTCTTAGTTTCTGCCCTATCGCTCTGTGTTGGTAGGGTTAAAGCTATGGATATGCAAAGAGCCCAGTATATGTATTTGTTGAGGCAGCAAAATTATTTGTATTTGAATAAAAGTTGAAATAGGTGTAACGATCCTGATATTGCTCTTGATACACCTATAACTTTAGCATAGTAAAGTCTTAAAATAAGTGTTCTTCAATATACTATTTTGCAAACCCCTGTCTCCCAGACCATGTAAAACTCCACTGACCACTCCACCAATGCTCAGCTCGGCCAAATGCACAGACCTGCATCTTTGTGCACATAGACAGCAGAGTGAGGAAGAGGATACTTTGCGGTAACCATGCTATGCTATGAATTCCGATATTTGACATGTTTTTTTTTCTTTCCAAAAACCAATATTTAAAAAAATATTTGTATAGAAGAATTATTGTAAAAACCCACTATTGGTGCTTTTCCAAATACCGAATTCGGATGCGGTTCCCCTTCTAGCTTGTAGCATGGTGCTGGATTCCTGTCTGGGACCAGAGTAGCTGTTAATGAGCTGGATGAGATTCAGTGTGTGGCTGCACTGCATTAGCTAATAGGATGTACAGGGTGTTAATGGAATTGGACCACTCTCAGGGAGAAAGTACGACAGAGGAATTAAAACCGAAGGGGGAAAAAGTGACATAAAAGGGAGGGCTGAAGGAGGATTTGAGGAGATTCTGGCTACTTTCTGTACAACTTTAATTCCTTTAAATCACTGCTGGGCCCCAAGCAGATGGACAGACAGTCAGGCAGACAGACACAGTTTGACCATCAGGCCATGCTGCTGTCTCTCCCAGTAGGACTGGATTATGGGGAAGGAGATTGGGGGATGGGAAGGGACGACATGAGGTCAGTTCAGGAAAAAGCGAAGGCGGAGGTCATTTGAGCTCTGACTTGGTTGACTTGTTTTAATCTGCGTCTGTGTGTTCAACAGATTCGTCTGCCGGATGTAAGCCGTTTATGTGTTTAGTGGTGGCGAAAGCTTTTTAAGATGAGTGCAGTCGTGCTATAAGTGAAGTCTCTTGTTGGTTCTTGTTTCCTGTGTTCACTTAAACAATGTGACATCTGCCACTTTAGCTTCCCCCTTTGTTGTGTCAAAGGTTTTACAGACCACAACAATCTGTCCACAAGCTGTTTTTCTGCTCTGCTCAGGTACACTGATTTTTAATCAACCTCCTGGGAACTAAATTTGAGCTGTGCTGTTGTCCATCTACTCCTAGTGGCAAAGTCTCACAGTGCTCAGTGTTGAAGTTCATATCTAACTGCTTCATGTTACATTTTTGAGTTACTAACCCATCAGATCAATTACTGATGCGCTCAGAGAGAAGTGTCATACTCACTCACTGCTTACACATGCACTCTGATAATTAGATTATGACCCGAGGAAGGCAAATCTTTGATTGCCGCAACATGCATTTTCAACACCACAATTGGGTTATTTTACTCATGTTAAGTTTGCAATTGCAGTGAGCATAACTAAATTACCATTTGGCTTACTTATCCGTCTTTTGAATCATTATGCATGCACTAATACGGGTACTGACCTTATTAAGTGAATCAGGTGACCAATATGACTGACCTACATTAAAGACAGTCAGTCAATGTGACTTTAAAAAAATGTGTGTTTCTGCAGTTATTTGGTCACGCTGGACAGCTGACTCAGTGTTTTAGTGCCACATCATTTCCACATTTTGAAATATCTTATTTTGTCCAAATTACAGCCAAAATATATTTAGTTTGCAGTCATCTAAAAACAGAAAAAAGTAAATGTATGTGCTGCAATTTGTCTTTTTAATTTGAAAAATGACTGGAGGGTTCAATTTAGTCCCCTTTGTTCCACCTTTTTGTGTGGTTGGAGATATGGTTCTATACAATATTTTGACTTCATGAGAGCACTGAGACATAAACAAACCAAAGCTTATAGTGATAAGAAATGCCTTCATAAAAGAAAAAAACTGAAATGTGGAGTCTCTTAGTAACAACTGTAGCATTGTGTTCACCTTATCTGATCCTGGGCCTTAACTTGTGCCGGTATGTCTCTCTACTTCCGACTGCCTTCAGCTGGCAGTCTTCCCAGCTTTCCTGAAATAATACAATTCAAAACAATCAAATGTTTGGCAGCAATAACAACCCGGCTGCTTTTATTGTGCTGACAAGCCAAGCCTTGTCTGTGTCCATCAAATGGCTAGTCATATTTTCTGCACCTGACTAAGACAGTCCAAATCACATTAGCCACTTTCTGTGTTTTAGACAAAAAAAGGCTTGTTCTTATGAGAGCCTGAAAATGTTGTCTAATCTCCCCAGTGCTACATATGCAGTTCAATTCAGATCTACAATATCTCACAAAATAACACAAAATGCTGCAAACTGCATCATTGTTTTTCAAAAAAGCCATTGTAAAGTCACTAGTGTCTGGCCTTAGTCATCACACACACACACACACACACACACACACACACACACACACACACACACACACACACACACACACACACACACACACACACACACACCTCAGATCCTTTTGGGTCTGATAAATGTGAAGCAAAAAACAGAGTTTACATGCAGTGTAAAGTTTCACACAGCATCTCTCTCTGCCAAAAAATTCCTCCTTTCACCGTCTGTCGGTAACGCTCTCCCATCCACCCTTAACACTGATGAACACAAGTTTAATTTACTGATCCTGTGACTCCTCCTCGTCCCCTCCCCCCAATTTTCCTTTCTTCTGCCTTGACCTCACGACCTGAGGAAAGCAGCCTTTGAGCCAACTGTCCCCCTAATCAATAGCCAAAGACCACCCCTTGAGGCAGGGCAGCCATGTTGGCTGGCTGCCCTAAGTAAAAGTTTGAGGGGGAAATGGTGTTATAAAAAGCACTGGTCAATGAAATGTCAAATAAAGGCTGCTTCCTCCTTTGTGTCTATAAGCCTGATTGATTATAGCTTCAAGCCAAGAAGCTAACCCTATGTTATTTGAAAATTTAATTCAGTCTAGCTGCTGCGGACACCCCAAAATGTCTTTTCTGTTTTATGTGGTCACCTCTCCCTTTGTTTCTGCTTCCCTTGGTGCAAGTGGTCTGTTTCTCGTAGTGCAGTGAGGAGCTGGGGAAGAGTTTCCCATGGTCTCAACTTATCAGCCTCACAATAAAGGCTCATTGTGGGTTGCAGCGGGAGCAGGCGGCGAGTGTGCAGCCACTGCTGGTGTCTGAGCAGCGTCCAGGCAGGTCTCGTGAGCTCTAGCCTGAACTCTCCTCCACCCTCCCCCGAGATGGAAACTGGAGCCATAGCTGTGGTTCCAGCCACGGATATGAGGGGTGCTCGGATATTTAATAATTTTTTTTTTGAAAAAGAGCCATTTTCGGATAAAGATCTGTCAGCCATGTTGTTCCACTGCTCATTGTGTCCTGCTGCCAGTGGAGCCACACATGGAGAAAGTCTCAGACCTCCATTGGCTGTGTCCCTTTTCACTCTCTATGCGTCTAACCTTCAAAGAGATTTTCTCCACAGCTAACAGATAATGTTAACAGTTAAATAAACTGAATGTGACACATGAATATGTATTTTTAGTTCCCCTTCTTATCTTTTGAAGCTTTTTACTTTCCCTGAAAACTCTTCTAGCTGCTCTGCAACACTGGTCAGATGTTTCCATAAATATCACAATTATATTATTGTCATGAGACCTCGTGTCATGCGGTTATTATGCAATAGATGAAATAGCGGATGTTTCTTTGTATCTTCGTCTTGCCTGTGGTTTACAGTCAGATGAAAGAAAAGAATCCACCTTAGTCATCAACTATTTCTAGCACAGTTACACATTCACACACAAACAGCAGACTAATTAATAATAGCATTGGATGAGTAAAATGCTACTGACAGGCAACTTGTGTAATTCATTTTCTGTTTGTACTGCCCATTGTCTCTGTCCTCTCACTGAACCCCTACTGGCGACTCTTTGTCCAGATCAACTTGACCCTCTGGTCACCAAACCGCTGACCTCTGCTCCTTGACCTGAGTCGTCATCTCTGCCAGCTCCCTCCTCTGTTGGGTGGGTGTACCGGCAGCAGGGATCGTGGATGCCCAGTGGCCATTCAAATTAATAATTAATGAGTCTTCAATCCCATGTTTTTCAAATTTATACTCTGTGTTTAACTTCACTGCAAGTAACTATTATCTGGCAGACCTTTTGCTGGAAATAATGCCCCCTTTTTGTCCAAATAGTTTCAACTAATTAAAGCTTTGCATGTTCCTGTTTGGATTGTCACTACATGTGAAGAACTATAAAGGTTGGGAAAATGAGTCTGATGGCAGATTAAAAAATGACTGAAAAGAGGAAGCAACAACATAGTCATGCCATTCTTTGTATATACTGTGGGGCAACTTTGATGTTTGAACGAAAGTAATGAACAGATATTTTGGGGATGTGCAGAGATGGAAACTACTGAAAGTAGGGTGTTCCTGATTTAATATGCAACTGTGGTGAAACAATTAGCAAATTCAGTTATGTTTCTTGTATTCACTGGCTGGCTCTCTCTTTGATTTGCTCATTCCTGGGTTATTACTAAGCACTGCCCCCATAGCAGGTACTTTTTTTGGAAACTGTGGCAGAGGAACTCAATTTAGTCCCTGCTTACTCTGGTAGAAAAGCAGGTGAGGTTCTTGAGTTCTTTGAATGGTTCTGGACCATTTGAAAAGTTCCTGCAATGGAAACAAGCTGAAAGTATTTTTCCACAGCAGAGTGAGGACACAGACACTGTGGACATGCCTCATATATCTTACTTTTTAATCAGGCAGTGTGGAGGAAGCTACCATCTCCCCTGGGGTCCTGTGATTTGTCCTGGTTAATGGCGTGTCAGAGGTGTGTGATGCATGGCAACCTGGCTGGCTATGTGGCACATGCATGACTGGACTGTTGTCTCTCTCTCACACACACACACACGCACACACACGCACACACACATACACACACACACATACATACACACACACACACACACACACACACACACACACACACACACACACACACACACACACACTCACGAAAGGGTGGCCTCTATCTCCCGGCTCTGTGGGAGACAGAAAAGAGAAAGCCCCAGTCTTGCTCGCTATAGTGTAGAGAAACAAAGAGCAGTGAAAGCTGATCTGTCTGTTCTTTTCTTCTTCCTCCCTCTTTGTCCCTCGCTCTCGCACTCTGAGCAGCTGCCCAGAGGTCGATCACATTCTCTGGCTGTGCTCAGCTCAGATCTCTTGTGGTAATCCTAAAGCACTGGGTGGATCTGCTTGTTGTTGCTTCCTGTGGGCAAAAACTGGTGTTTGTGTTAGTGAAGGGAAGATTACAAAGTCTTATTCAATGAGATATTCTGACGGACATCTTTTAAAGTAGAAGAAATGTCATCTCAGCGCCTGAGAAACTGCTCTCTGAGTTGGTCAGTGGTTCTTAGAAAAATGGGAGGTCAGTGGCAGTCAAAGATTCCCCTGGGGGTAGGTCGGAGGAGATAACAGCACGTAACTCTCTGTCACTTGCTCCATATTGGCTTCCACTGTAATTATCTGGAAATGAGGTCTTTGTGAAGCCTCCTCATTCTCCCATCTTCTCTGTGTGTGTGTGTGTGTGTGTGTGTGTGTGTGTGTGTGTGTGTGTGTGTGTGTGTGTGTGTGTGTGTGTGTGTGTGTGTGTGTGTGTGTGTGTGTGTGTGTGTGTGTGTGTGTGTGTGTGTGTGTGTGTGTGTGTGTGTGTGTGTGTGTGTGTGTGTGTGTGTGTTGGAGGTGGTCATGTTAGCCTCTTTTGGCCTCTGGTGCCCTGTGAGAAAGGGGGTTGTCATTGTGGACTTCCTCATTCTTGGCGGCTTGGATTTCACTGCAGATGCCTTGTGAGAAATCACCCCTGCTGGCTGGCACCAGGACTGTGACAAGGGGACTGATTGGGCCTCAGGCTGCAGAGCGGGTCATGGTTGGGGTGCTCAGTCTGAAACCTGAGTGAGGGGAAGGATTAGGATGTGATTTGGACTTCAAAGGCAATGCTGGGTGAGGAAAAACACCTAGCCTAATAAAGATTGAACTACACACAGTACATTTGGCTTGAAATCATTAGTAAGTACCCATAATAAAGCAGAAAAGCATGCTCAAATCCCTCCGTCACATTAGGTTTTGAGTTATGAGGATTTTCATTTTTATCAAATTTCCTCTACTAAGGACATAGCCAATAAAAACGTGGTTGTTGTAATGTCCTTGCATTTGTCTCCCTTTTCCTGTGTCATTGTAAAAAACTACATATTTTAGCTACAAGTTAAAAAGTTACATGCACAAAGTTATATTTCAGATAAAAACTAGACCTCTGTCATATCAAATGTTGGTACAACTGAGTGTTGAGAAACACTCTGCTCATGTGTTTCAGTGAGTAGTCCTCAATCTTACACCAACATGTCATTATCCTTTGTGCTCCCCCTTTTCTTTAGATTCCTTTGTCAGGTGAGGATCTTTAAGGTTGGTCTTTAAAAGGAAATTCTACCATTATTTCTGTGGCTGTCCAAACAGTGTTGATGGTAAACTAGTCCTTTGAGCAATAAATTCCTCAGCCACAGCCTCAGCCTTTCTCTGTGGCCATATACTCTGGAATAAATATGGCTGAATGTCAGCCACTGTAAAATGTAACCTTTTCCATAGCATTCTCTGCACTAGTATACTGGGATGCAATTTTCACTGTTGGAAACTAAGCTAGTTTGCAATATAAGCGCATAGAACAAGGAAGTTTTGTTTTTGAGCAGCATCTCAAGCACACACCCTGGCTAACCAGATGCACAGCGACTAGAAATCCAAGATGAAATAGCCTGGAGTTCTTCCTTGACTCCCTACTATGTCACTGTACATGTCAAACGACAGTGTTGGTTACTGAAGAACAACAGGTTTTGCAGCTGTGCCTCAGAGACACAGAGAACATTAGGAACAACTGCAGGCATTTGTCACACTATATCCCTAATTCAGATAGCTAGAGATGAGGTTGAAAATCGGCTAAATGGTCCTTTTATTGTTTAGGGGAGAGGAATGTGGAGCAAATATTTATCCACGCCTCAGTTTAAACCACCAAACTCAGCTGCACTGCAGCGGGCTGTCTTGATCAAGGCAGCCTCATTATTATGCCCTCGCAGTGCGGCTTTGGCCTTACAGATGTTGTTGCATCAGACAGAGCAAAAAAAAAAATCAAATCCTCCAGTACAGCATTAAATTCCCTCTCTCTTTTAAAGTTTGCTTTGAGCTGTCAGTTTGGTTAGTTGCAGCTAAAGAAACATGCAGTTCTACTTAATATTTAGTTTGATTCTGGCAACGTTTGAAACTTGCATGATAATAAAATGATAATAACTGCAGGCTTAAGATGGTGCCTCTCTCTTTGGTTCTGATGATTCATTTACAGCTCTTAATCAGCTATAAAATATACATGTGTGCATATTTGGTTGAAATACAGAAGTGTATCGTATCAGCAGAATTATAGCTCTTTGATTTTAGATTATGCTTATACTTTGAAGTGTGGCTCTTGGCAAAATATCAGTGGCAGAGTGGAAGACCCTCCACAAATGTCTGCGTTGGTGGGAATCAGCCTGAATATACATTTGTATTCATTCAATGTCTGCGTGCACCACTAATTATAGTGCTTTAAAATTAAACAGAATGACTGTGCATTATCTCATGGGCCATGGTTATGTATGTGTAGAACTGTATGGGACACTTTCCACAATATCATTATTCATATAAATCTATCAGATTTGGCTTCCAGCTTAAACCACAGCCCTTAGGCAACCCCCAACCACTATCTTCCACCTGCCCTTAATTCTCTACCCTCAATCTTCAATCCCAGCTTTAGCGCACCCATCCATGCACCTCATTACTGAAACCCCCAACCTGCCACTCTTTGCCCCAACCTCTGTGCCCTCAATCCCCAGCCTGTGACCAGTCAGCCTGAAGGTCGAAATGTGCCAATAGTGGATTTAAAGCACGTCATATTGATGTGCTTGTTCTGACATTCAGATAGTACAGTTGAAGTGTCAAGGGACCAGGGTATTATTTATATAGGGGTATATACTTTAAACTCAAATACTTTCTGCATTTGTGTGGCCGAAAAGGTGTGCAGGATATAAATCTTAGCATCTGCCTATGTCTGCAAGTGTTTGCATGGTTCACTTGCTTATAGTCATAACCAGCAAACATGCATACATGGACCATGAGCTTGTCCGTGGTCCTTTTTTTCTTTCTCTGCACCTTTAGTTACAGATACTGACCTGCAATAGTAAGTGCAGTTCAGACTTTTGAAACTCTTTGGGTGCTTCCCAAGGAATTCCAAACATAAAATTTACTGTATTAATAAATGTCAAGGTGATTTGATTTGGCTCAAATTGCTGCCAATGGAAAATGAACTTTGGCACATTCCAAATTTGCTCTGTGTTTTCATGTTTTTACAGCTATAAAAATTGTGCTCACCATCAATGCTGCCTCAGCTCTCAGATTTTCCTCTTCCTGCAAAGATCTTTTCATCCTTTGGGAAATCTTCATGTTAGATCTGGAATAAGAAAATGAACTTCCTTCTTCTTTTCAGAAGAAAAATCCTGAGAAAGTGCCAAATTATAGCATTTTTTGTTGATTTAAAAAAAAAAATGTGTTTACGCATTTACAAAAGATACAAATTAATATAGACAGACCAAATGTGATGGAGAGGTGCAAAAAACCCTCAGATGACTCCCAACTCTCCTATTCTCCTTACAAGACACCAGCTGTCCAGATACAACAGGTGTTTGATCTGCTTTTACTCCGCTCCAGGTCCCATAGAGGTGAAGTCATCTGCTCAGAGATGACCACGTCAGGATAGCGAATTGATGCTTAGCTTGAGATTGAGTACATTTTTCTGCAATACACAAAGGAGCCAATCCCATTACTAAAGTACAAAGATTGCTTGAGCAGTTTGTAAAACTTGATGAGACAAAAAGTTTTTAAAAAATTTCACAGTTGTAGTTAAGTTAGTTCAACTTGTTTCTTATTACAAAGACAAAGTTGACTGAGGTGTTTCATCCAGCGCTGTGAACATTTTCTTTAGACTGTGTTAAGTTTTAATGGAAGTACATTTAGACACCTCTAATGATGTTCTCAGTGTACGGACACTGAACTGCATCAGTCTTAAGTGTTTGCTTCATTATAATCTCAATAACACTCAGACATCTCAAAAACTTCAACTGTTTAATGAAGACTGTATAATCCAGCATTGTTAAAGGACTACACTTCTATTACTCTACCATTCCTGCCAGAGATCAAACTCCACATTCCCCAAAGTGAATATGTTTACACGAAGCTGAAGCGTCTCTACGAGTGGATTATTTCAGCTGTCACAACTCTGAGCACCAGGTGGGAAAAGATGAGCTGTTTTTCCTCAGAGAAGTTTGGGGGAAGTTTCTGCTTTTTGTACACAGAAAAGTTTAAAATAGGAGGTTAAATGCTGCTCATGCTGGAATACTTTTCTTCCACTGCCCATGTTGCCACTCATAGGGAGAACAAAGTTGGTCGCTGGCTCAGTTTTATCTTTAAGCCATCTTTTCGTCATGCAGTTTATGGTCAGCTACCTATAAAATGCAGTTCCAAGGCCAACGGTTTCCTTGAGTCTGGTGTTTCTGCAGTACTTATGCTCACTTGGGCAGTTGATTTCTGCCTCACTGAACTCCTTACTATTGTAGACCTGCTATTGTAGACAATGACTATTTTAGTCAAATGTCCCATGATTTACTCGCACAGAAAAATTTAATTAATGATGACAGATGGACGCAGCAGACAAATACACACAGAACACACCACTAAACAAACATTTATACATCCGACTAACATTCACCAGGCTGGCAAACAAGGACGCTGTGTGCTACTTGGAGTCTAATTTAAAGGCATCACCCTAGTAATCAATACAGCCTGTGTGTAGACACAGTTAGGTTTGTAAAATTATTTTTAGACTATACTCAATGGCCATGTGTGTCTATGTGTGGTGTGTATGTAGAGTGATAGTACAAACTTTAAGCTTTGTATCAGCCAGCTGCTCTTTTGCAGATAAGACGTGTTATCCATCTTTTTTGACCTTGAAAGTAGCCTTGTCTCTTAAAACTTGTCCCAGAAAGATCTGAAAAGGCTACTGGAACTGATTATAAGTTTTGAAAGTCTGCTTCATGCTTTCATCTTCTTCTTTTTTTCCTTTTAGAGGCTCGCTAGCAAATGTACAGAGTAAATTGAATTTAGGGATATTTATAACTAATTTTGTGTAAAGTGGGCGATAACCAAGATGAGGCAAAGAGGGACAAAATGTCTCCCAAAACAATCCTTCGATTTACAGATGAACTCAAGAAAAGCAACACATGGAAGCTTTTGTGTACAATTGAGAAAAGACTCCATTGTGTGTTGTGGAATGAACACTGACACTGTGGAGACGTACTAACTTTCTTTTCTCATCAATGAAATTTTCTGTCCATTAAGAGCATGTCTTTGTGATGTCTCTGCCTTTTTGCATTGCCTTTATTGTCTTTGTCCTTTAAATCACGGATTTGTCCTTTCTGGTGCCACTTCACATATCTGTCATGAGTATGAAGCAGGTTTCAGTTTACTTATAATAACAGTATAATAATATGAAAGAAGGCAGATTTGGTCCTGGAACAGTTTTTACTGTCAGAAAAATGTACAGCGTTTGCAGACCTGACGACAGAATGTGAGCCGCTGCTCCTTTTTTTCTGAAAATGTACTTTGTTGGCCTCTTCTGGCTCATGAGATAGTGGAGCCCTCAGTCCTCCTCTCCAACACATTTTTTTAAACTAATAACTGGCCTTATACCATTTCTGCCTCCCCTGTCTGTTTCTCTTGCTCCCTCTCTCTCCCCCAGTGGGTTTGCAGCACATGTCCTTGCCTCTGGAATTACAGGCCTGGTCTTGAATAGTAGGGTTGTTCCTCCTTGGTCCCTCCAGCTCCTCTACTGGCTTAACCCAATCAAAGGCCCAGAAACCACACATCCTGTGAGGTGCTGTTTTTTGTGGTGGGGCGAGGGGAGGGGCTCAGCGAGGGGTGGTCAGTAACGGGAAGGAAAACACATGAGCACAGGATGATGTTGTCCTTTGCTGTTTAGTGAATACAGTACAAATCATGAAGGAATGGCTTTCCCATGTTGATATTTGCCCTGAATTCAGGGTATTTGTGCACCCCTGTGATGGTAGCCCTAATGTACTCCACAGTGCAAGTTTGGGGTTTGCCGTTGCTCTTTCTGGCACACACATGCTGGTTGGCTGACTCATGAAGGTGTCATCAATCACTGACCCAACCACAAAAAGAAATGAGTAGGAATCAAACAAGATATCTACGGAGATAAATCTCCTCCCACCCTACTGTTGGAAAGTAACCACATGCACTTTGTCTTTGACAATGATTTACTTTTTACTCACTCTACTCACTCTACATTGACTGTTGTGGTCTTTTGGATGAAATGTTCTCCATATGTTAACATTGCAGGCTGTCAGGAATTGACCGTTTACTAAACCCTGACCTGTAGTGATTGTCCAATCATAGCACAGCAACCATAATAAGGCACCACTAGCTTGTCAAGTTTTGGACTTGGACTCAGCATGATGAAATGGTGGAATGGGACTATGAAAGTGACACTCAATGTCTGAAAAGTTTGAAGGGGGGTGTCTTTTTTTTTTGTTGTCTGTAATAAACCAAAAGCAGATAAAAAATCCAAGGATGGATGAGTGTTACATTGGCCAAATTTCATTGGTTAAAAAATTCTTGTCGCTTATCATAGCATATTGTTTGAAAATACAAACATTAAATCTTAAATCTAACCACTGTGTATTGCAAGTCCAAGTATGTTTGTCTGTAGTAAGCATCCAGACCATCAAAGGGTTAGCTAAGAGAGAAAACATTTGAAAGCATCTTTATTTGTAACATTGTTTACAACTGCTTGTCCTTTTCATCGGCTGGCAAGGATGCTAACTTGTGCAGAATTAGCCTCAGTCTTTCAAGACCCAGGTTTCAAATTATTGATTGATACTTGTGTCTGCAGGACAGACTTTGATGAAAGCACAAATCATTAAGAGCTTCCTCATTACTTCACTGCTGTCTGGTGTTTGTGTTTTTGTCTTCTTAAAGCTGCTCCTGCATTAACATATTTTTTAAGTTTCCAGTCTCCCTCCATCTACTGATCTTTTCTTGGAGTCATGAAAAGATGGATTAAGCTAATATCACCGGCCAATCTTTTTGCTGGTATTTGTTTTCATTAAGTCGAAAGATGAAACATCTGAACAAGAAAGAGAGAAAGAAAAATAACCCCCAGGTGTGTTTCCCCTTCTTATTCTGAGGAAATATGTAAAATTAATTTAGGAGAGCCATCCACTGAAATTTCATTAAGGATCTCAACCTTTCTGAAGAGTCTGAAGAATGTCGTTGAGGCAGACTGTTCATGGAGGAGTGTGAAATAAGTGAGACTGGAGGGCTTTAACAGAGACCTCTGAGACACTGGGACTGGTTAGTCGAAGCTCCTGAGCCTGCAAACCTTTTAAACATGGATGGTTAGAATAGCGTGCACTTGAATAAAAAAATACAGTATCTTCTTAGGTTCTTCAATGACACTCTTCATCATATTTGCTAGCTTTGCTTTTCAGTAATTTTTGATGGACCTTCTGCATCAGGGTCAGAAAAAAAGGTTGACTCTCATACACACACACACACACACACACACACACACACACACACACACACACACACACACACACACACACACACACACACCACTGTAAAAAACTAAACAAAAAAAGCATAGTTAGGCCTGTATCCAGTTATTGTTGTGTAATGTATTGCAGCAAAATTGGAAGCTTAGTGGATCAAATTAAGAGGTTGCCTATGATTGGACTCTTTTTCTCTTATTGTGTGGTTGTGTGTTGGTTGGGCGGTCCATCTTTGTCACTGACACCTCAGCTGTAGCTGCGTACTGTCATCTCCTTTTCCCCACTATACTTTTCTCTGGCCCAACGGTGCCACAGTGTCCCGACTGCGGGAACATGTTGTCATCCGAGCTGGCAGTGGGATCAGCTGGCTGTGGGCCACAGGTCCTGGTCCCTGCCCAGCCCTAGTGTCTCCACATTGCTGTGTAGGAAGACAGACAAAAGAGCAGGCCTTTAAAATAGAGGTGTGCATACTGCGAAGGAAGGCAGATGTACAAACGCATTGGGTAAATAGACAGCTGGACAGAGAGACAGACAGATGGCGTAGGACAGCGACTATATAAATCGTCTGGATAGAGACAAACAGGTGGAAGGACAATAGAGACAGGTAAGCAAACAGACAGTGTGGAGACAAATAGATATGCATACATTTATTTGTTTGTTTGGAGGGTTTTTTCAACCAAAAATGCCACACATGCCTTTTCTCTTTTTTGTAAGAGTGTAAAGTGAATATTTTGAGTGTTTTAAAACAAACATTTTCTGTATTTTATAGACATTGCTTCATCAAAAACCATCACTAATAGATTAAGCAATGATACAATCATTAGTTGCTGCACTGTGAATTTGTGTGCACTGCTATCTCACTGAATTCAATGGAGGTAAATAGACAGATGTACTTACAGACCGAAATAAGCATTGGTCTTGGAGAACATACTGCGGCAGCTCTAAGTACCGTCAGAGGCTGCTGACTAAACTGTCCAGTGTGCAGCGGAGGGAGACGGGTGGGGAGCAGAGGTCAGGGCATACACGGGAGATTCAGGAACTGAGGGCAGGGAACTTGTAAGTGACAAAGCTGTCAAATTGATTAATCTCCCCCATTTGAAATGTCTCAGCAATCTGGTCTACACACCTACAATGTAATGGACTCAAGCCCCACACAGGTGCACACTCTCCTATCTACCTGTATGTGTGTGTGTTGAGGGGGTATGCAGGTGCATGGTTGAAGAGTCTTCTTGAGCATTTATTCATTTATATGCACTCTCTGTATCTTTCTCTCCTTCCCGCCTCCTTGGGGCCCATGAAGAGGGAGTATATCCACAGTCTCTTAGAAACAACCCCTCCTTCAAACGCTTATCACCGCAGGCCATGTAACTGCTCTGCCATTCTTTAGGTTCATCTTTCAGGGTTTGTATTCTTGAGGTCCCTGCTAGCATGCTTCAGTTTCCATTTGGTTTCTGCAAGGAGAAGCAAATATTCCTATAGATGAAAGCATGTGCGCCTTGGTTCCAGATGTTTCTCGTGCAACACCCTTTTAAAAAGGCATTTATCTCTTCAGCTGTCTAACCACAGAATTTTCATAGTATTGTAACCCCAAACAAACATCCCAACTGTAAGAGCTATAGGCTTGCCCAGCCAAGTCTTTGCCTGAGGTTAGCTTTGTTAAGAATGAGAGGTTGCCTTGACATACGAGCTTTAGCCCCTTATCTCTCCCATCACTAATATCCCCAAACAAAAGCACAAAGGCAGGTCCTATGCAAAGCAGGGTGTCATTTTTCATTTGGCAAAGTTGAAAAAGTTAACATCTGAGGTGTTCATACTCTGTAGTTTTTCAAACTTTGGTGTATGGGCTAGCCTTTAAATTAAAACATGCTGAGGGGGTTTGCCTGGACTGGTTTTCAGTATACAGATTCTTTTTTTATCCCTCTTTCTCTTTTTCTTTCTTTCACAAGCTCCCATACTTGTCCCTTTAGGGCAGCAGACAGAGCAGCTGGGTATGGTGTAGAGATGAATGAGAAAAGTGGGTGAGGTCTGGCCAAGAGGCTAAAAGAGATCAATGTATTTCTCACAAATTCCCTTTTTCTCTGATGTTGAGCCACACAGATGTAACCACTTCCCATCCTTAGAGTTGCGTGTCCACATTCTACCACTGTATTAAAGTTGAGGTGAGTCGATCATTTTATCCCCTGTTCTGTAAATGATATTCTGACGAAAATCAACTTTTTGAGTATCAAATTCTCAGCCCCTATAGGTTTAAAAGATGTCTCTGAAATGTGCTTGCTCCTTTGCAGAGGTCATCATCTGTAGTGAGCTTTGACTCACAAGAGTGACAAAAGAATTCCAGCGGTGACCCGGAGCTACCCCAACAACAAAAAACCAAATGTCTACAGAAACTATTTAAACAACTTCTGAAGCATCGAGGCCTGATCACATCAGTATTGAAAATGGCAACATTCTGTGGCTAAATCAGTTCATTGCAATAGAATTGTTGCCATGAGTGGCTTCGCTCAAGGGGGTTAAGTGAATTTGTACAGAATTTTGAAAATCAAGTTCAGCTTTGATTAACTTTGACATTGCGCCATTGACCAATAGCAAGCTGTCTTTACAGCTCTTTTGGTACGGAGGGCCAGAGTTTACCAATTGGAGGCAGCTAATTATGGTTTATAGCTTAGTTTTTGCTCCTTAAAAGAGATTTTCACAAACTGTGTGACCTATTGACACATGGGCTAACTAGCTTTCTAAAAGACAGTTGTCAAACTTTGTATCTGAGAGAAGCTTTTCCTCTCCTAGTAACTCTGTTTTTGTTGTCATTGAGATGAACTGATGTATAAACCTGGAGAACATAATGCTGAGGGGGAGTAAATGGTCAATTACTGAGAAAATAAGAAGCTCGGTAGACCAAGTCTGTCTGACTAGTTCTAGCCCAGCTAGCTTGAATGTAAGCTGTTAGTTTAGCAGCAGCAACGGGAGCCGTTTCACTAACCCTTTTCACTATTTATACAAGGTGACTATACCTGTCATCCTATACGAAGCCAAAAACTTTTTTACACCACCTTTTAAAGTCTTCAGGGGCAGTATTAACATACATGCACTGTATCAGTCAAATGTTTGGACACACTTTCGATTGGTGTTGTATATATCAACACAATCACATACAGAAGCAAACCCACACATATATCCACAAGCACAAGCACACATACAACCACACACACGTCTCAGTTGGACAGACTGATTTCCAGATCAAACAGAATGTCTAGATGTGAACCAGCAGCTGAACAAACAGCCCTGCCTCTAAAGTGTGCTTACTTCTCCCAGCATTCAGCTTCTTTCTCTCTTATTTAGTTTGGATCAAAATGATGGTCCTCATAGGCCACCGTAATGTCAGTGGTGATTGATCCCCCCTCCTGCTTGCGGTTGGCCTCTTGTCTGTGGGGGTGTTGCCTTAGCAACCAAGGATTTTTGGCCCATGTTATTTGGCAGAGTTGAATCTAATTGGCGGACATTATTCTATTTCAGTTATTGAAATCACACGTTTTAAATATTATCTTGTTAAGTGGGACTGACACAGATTTTAAGTGTTTATTTTGCCCGGTTAGAATCGTCTTGTCTCACATCTGTTTTTTGACTGTTGGGAGTGTATTGTGTTCGAACAGTGAGCACAGTTAGCCACCATGGCTGAGCTGTTTCTGAATCAGACTATAAAAACCAGAGAGCAGGAAGGAACCTGAGCTCTTTAGGTCTGCCGCCCACAATACTCCCGGGCCCAAGAGAAAACACAAAAAGTCAGATCACAGCCACTACTGCATTTCCTGTGTGTGTGTGTGTGTGTGTGTGTGTATGTGTCTGTGTATGTGTGTGTGTAATTTAGTTGTTGAGAGAAGTAGTGGGTGTGTGTATAATGACATATTTTTTTTGGTTTACATCTCTGTCCATGGGACTTATATAGTTGTGTAGGGGGGATTGTTTGTTTCTGTGCCAGAGGAAATCTTAATTTATGTGACCCAATTGCAGTTCGTAGTGTTTTCTTCCTTAGCAGTATAGATGTGGCAGCAGTGACCAACAAACTAAGCTGACACTGCGGATATGCTGCTGCATATGTACCTCTTGTAAGCCACTTCACACAACTATCGCCATACTCCTATTGGATCATACAATATCGCAAAGGACATTGGTTCAGCTCACAGTGTTTGAAAGAAACAGAGGATTATGGGCCAGGCTCTTTTCCACCCTAATTTAACAGTCATTCTCTGGATCACAGTAGCCTACAGTACTTCCATTGGAACCCTCTCTGTGGTTTTGGAAGCTGCTAACATGTCAGTCAGATGTTGTAATGGGGCCCACATTGCAAGTTCTGTAATATTTTGAGATAAAATGCCTTAGAAAAGCTGGCAATTTGCTGTGTGTGGCTTGGCTGTGATCGGAGAGAATCTGCTCTGCTTTTTTTTTTCTTTTTTAGCAAATCTGTGTTTCTTCAGACATACCTGACTATTCCTCAGCTCATAACTGTGTCCCTGACAGCTTTATTTCAACCTAAAATTGGATTTGTCACCATTTCAGTGTTTTATATGCTTCATCACAGGCTGAGAATGTAACAACATAACATGTTAAACATGGTAAATAAAAAGGAGATAAGGACATCAGTAATATTTTCTGAGTAGTGACGTAATCTCATATGATAACAACACAGGAATCAGTGACACACTCTAGGAGTCATGTCCAGATCAAGCAAAGGAGGTAGTAGGGTCCAACAATGTCTCACATACCAAGCACATGATGAATTTCTTACTGGTCCCACCAACGTAATGAAGTCATCACAAGAATACCATGTGACTTCTCAATTGTAGTTAACTGCAAATTATTTTGTACATTGTGTGACTTTCTGGGTCATGACTCATCGGCCCTAATGAGTCAGGATGTCAAATGTAGAAACTTCTCCCATTTGGCAGACTCTTGAGGGTGCTTCAACAATCATGAGGTGGGTCATGTGACCAGTGGATGTAGTCCAGCCAACACTACAGCTAGTAAGGTAAAATAACACTGTTAGCCTTCAGGCCACAGTTGGCTGTGGGTTAAACTGATTTTGTTTTAAGAGTTTTAAAAACTCTTAAAACACTATTTTAAGAGAGGGAAAAATAGTTATATTTAGGTTTTTAAAAATGGTTGAACAAAGTAATAGACCTGAAATAGTTTTTGGCACATTTTTCATTTAAATATACTGGTACAATTCAACAGAGGTCTAGTATGCAGGACCAAAATACAGCCCGCTGTAACACACCACCTGGGTACAGAGCGACCATCTGTTGACTGTTCACAATGGGCTTTCAGTGAATTCCTGGATTCTTGTTTCTGAGTAATTATACTCACAAGGAATTTTGTTGTGGTGACTGGAGACCCTTGCCAGAAACTTTCAAGGCTAGTTGTGTTGTCCCCTCTGATGCATCTGCTGAGGCTGATCAGTTTGCCTTTTACAAACCGAGTTTTAACAATTCAAGTATCGTAACAAAAATCCTTTGTCACATCTGTTGGTCACATGATGCCTGTCAGTGCTCATTGGAGCAGTCCTTCAAATGTTTCCCCATCTGGTCCAGGTGTGGGTGATAAAATACTCCATGGCAGCTTGGTGGAACAGGACAGGTGAAGAGTAACTGACCTGGCAAACCTTTAGCTCAAATCCATGTGCTCCTCCTCAACACTGTGGAGAGAAAAAGGCACAGTGCAATTCAGGTGGAAAGTTGGATGGCCAAGACCTTCAGAGTGCTTACAGTAGTGTGTTTTTACTGGGTCTAAATATCAAACCTATAGAGGTTTCTTGGGAATGAGCCTAATCAGTTTTCAAGTTGAGTAGTACAGTAGTTCAATACTGTGACTGCATGAATTGTGCTGGTTGTGTCTTTGGCACAGGTGTGTGCCATGTGTTGCCATGGGCTTAGGTCTTTCATATCTCCCACATTCCTGGTGTACTATCTTTCCTGCATCCCTCTGCTCTTTAATATCTTATCTAAACATGGCCTTGTTTCATAGCTTGCATTTATTATTCAAAGCCAAGCTATTTTATTCAACGGTACAATAATGCATTAATGACTAAGAAGGCATTCTTCACTGGCAGGAATGAAAATGAGTGTATTGTCTGACAAGCAACTAGACATGTGTAAAGACATTAGAAGGTAAACCAGATCAAACAACAAATTCCTTTTTTGCAAAACTCATTAAAACCAACTCAGAGTGTAGTGAGTCACGCTCAGTGGAAATTTGCAAAGTAGTTGGCACATCTTTTGCCAATCTAATTGTTGGAATGAACCATATGGTATACATTTATCAAAGAAGCATGAACATGACTGATAGCCTCGCTATAATTAAGTATGGCAGTATAGCCATGTCGGATTATTTGAATACTCAAAAAATGTCAGGAGAAGACGTACTTTAGATACTTCGCTCTCTCTGCCATGTTATCCCTCTGCGGCTGTAATTGAAAGCTTGTGCTCTGTTAAAAACTGATCGGCAATTCCGTAATTACCTTTGATCGTATCAATCCCCTTTTTTGTATCCAACCTCCAAGGGAGGCATGGGCAATTCCCCCAATCCCGAACCCAAGATCTAAGGCAGATGGTGGGGCAGGGCACCCTCAAATATTGTCCCTCCAGAGGCCTCAGCTGCTATTTCAGGTGCTGCTGATGAGCCATTCTGCATGTGGCTTGGAAACCCAGCCCTTGGACTGATGTGGTACGGTATATCCCAGATAACTGTTGGTAGAGACTTTAGTTAACTTGGAGAAACTGTAGAAAGTCTTGGAGAGTTTGTAATCTTTTATGGTACCCATACAGTAATACATACACTGCACTCAGCAGAAGTAACTGATGCTTTGTAGGTAGATTGATTCATTGCATCAGTAGAGCATGTTGCTAGGTTTTAGAGAGGAGAAAAAAAAAACAACGTATGTCTCTGCCCCTGTGACAGTGGAGAGTTGTTTTCACTGAAGCCCAGTTTCTCTCTCTGGAGGTCAACATTGTGGGTCAGTACCCATCCTGCTTACAAGGCAGTTTCTTTAACAATGGAACAGGCCTATCTGGCAAATCAGAAGCCGTTCTGAACTGCAACTTTGGACATATTTGTTGCCATGAATGGGGTTATTGGAAGTATGTGATGTGGCCTCCAAAGGAGCAATTGGATAACATCCAGTTTAGAAACAAAAGGGCTTTGGTCCAAACTGATCACCACAAAGACCAAACTGTGCTCTTTCATTGTCCATATCGACACCATGTGCGTTCTGGGCCACATTGACTGAATGTCCATCAGTCAGCTGGATTTGTTGCTGACAGCTTTATAGGCCCTGTTTTAATTTTGCAAGCCACTCATGTCAACATGAACCCCGATATGGTTATAAAAGCTGATGGAGCTTTGTCGGATTGATTGTTTGCTAAACAGATGCACAGAGAGAGAGAAAGGCGGCGGAGTATTTTTTTCGGTAACATTACACTGTTTCTGTATCCCGTAGTGTAATTTCTTAACACAGTGCACAGGTGCTCTCATCTCCTCTCAGCTCCACAGTTTGAAAGGGATCACAGAGGGCTTTGATTTCCCCCACCACACACTCTCCCCACACCCAAATCCCTCAGCTCCGAGGCCACACGTGTTTACCATACAGATGACCTCAGAGTGGCAGGAATGTACCATGTAATATTAGAGGAACACTCGCATTAAGACGGCTCTAACTTGAGAAAAATTTTGAATTACAGTGGTAAGCATATTAAATAAATTCAAGGTCCCATGTGTGAGTCTCTGTGGGTTGTGTTAGTTTTGTAAGAAAGCAGCCAGGCGGCTGATGTTGCCTGCAGCAGGGGGTTCAAATGAAGCATCAGTATGATCAAAGGGAAGCATTTGGCTGTCCTCAGACATCACAGTTACTTAGTTATTCATTTCAAATATTTGCCAATGGGACTAGAGAACTTTCTCTCTCTCTTATACAATTGTCAGATCATAATCAAAGGTCGCGCGCACACTAAGGCAGACATACCTGAAAATGCAGTGTGTGATCATTTTGTTCACACTGCTTTTAAAAGTTTAAGATCTACACTCAAATGTTAAACCAGTAAAAACTTTTCCATCACCCTCTCTTGGTAAACAAAAAACAAACCTCCACTGCTCATTAAATATACTATTATTTGGGGTTTTTTAATAGTCAAGTTTTATAGTTCTTACCATAAAGGTCTACTCTCTTGTACCCAATTTATTAAAGATATTTCCTCAGAGGGCATATATTGTCATTCAAAATTAGCAGTCACAGAGCTGACAGGGGGACAAAAGATTGATGCCTTTATATGTGAAAGAGGTCTCTAAAAATACCACTTTCTGTAAGGCTAAACTAATAATATAAAGACACATTTTCACATCTATCTGCATCAGTGTGGACATGGCCCCAAATTTACTTTTTGTCATTGCTGAATTTTCTTCAGCTAAAAAGTGTGTTTGCAAAATGCGTCCCATTTCGTGGCAGTGCTGGACCTGCAATTTTCTCTGACAGGTGCGTTGCCTTTTAGCACAAATTCCCCCATACTTCAACTTGGTGCTACAGTAGCTTCAACTGCCAATGTTAGACTCAGAAAATGAATGATTTAATGAGTTTCCATGTGCAGTCATGAATGTAATTGTGTTAAATGATCCAGTACACTCCTTTGTGTCAATGCCATGGTAGCTTTGTTTTAATCCTCACATTCTCTGGAGATGGAAGCAATTGGAAGGTTTGTCCATTCCTCCAAAAGGCCTAGTGGACTTTAATGCAGTCAAATTTAAACACAGCTACTTTCTTAATGCACATGGTGATCTACCTGTTATGTCAATGAACTAAAATTTTGAGTTGTTGATTAAAGCCAAGCCTCTACATTGCTGTTGATAACCTATCACCTATGTTGATTATGTCTACGGTTCGCTATGTTGAGAGCGTAACTGCTGTGATAAGAATTCATTCAGATTTAGTTTTGCTGAAACGCCTCCTCTGTCACATCTATCGCCATCTACTCTAAGTGGTTTATTTCCTGGTGAGTGCCAGAAAGGAAGTAGCTGCAGTTTCTAAAAAAAACAACAATGTAAATTGTTAATTTATCAAGATTGCGAGAAGATTTAATGCTGATGAATGGCGTGGAGCCTTGTGGTAATTTGATTATTGCATTAAGGGCACGTGCCTGTACGAGCACACACATAAATGCAGCTCTCGCCCCTCTTTGACGGGAAGTTTTCTAATTGAGTCAGCAGCTGATAGGCCATTAAGTAGCTTGATGTACTGAGCTATTGATGGTCTCCTTTAAATGCTCTCAGGGATCTTTTGGCTGTTTTTGCAAGGCATTCGTTGCTGTCTAATTCTCATGAAATGCCAGTCTGTGTTTCAATCCACTTTACTTCCATATGAGAGTATTCATTAGGCAGTAGGTTGGCCAGAATGAAATGCTTGGCCAAGGATGGGTTTTCACTGTATTGGTTTGTTTCTGGTTCAGTTCTCTAGTTCAAATGATGTTGACTACAAAAGCTTAAGTTCTCATTGAGATAAACAGAAATAATATTTATTTTTAGCTATTTAGGAGGTCAGAGTGAGTATCAGCAGGGAGGCAGACAATTACAAAAAAGCAAATTGCAATTACAAAAACAACTGCACATGAAAATGATTTTTAAATGTAATAGTAACTGTTGTAAATTACAATTACAGACTGGCACAAAAGATGGGAGCAGCATATGTCTGTAGTTATACAGATCTTGCAGTCATTAAAGGAGTAAAAATAGTCTTAGTCACAAAAACGGCCAAATTATTTTATGTGGCAAAGTTGAACCTCCCTGCCCGGGACAGAAAGAAACAGGACAGTTTCCAAACTATGACTCAGAATGAGAAAAATTATTCATTGTGACATTGAGAAAGCTGGTCATTGTAGCAGAACCCATATTCACGAACGGCCTACATTTGAAAGTGGAAGAATGGCATAACCTGCTGTAAAGAGCATACAACTGGAGGACTGTGAAACACAATATAAAAAAGATGGTTTGACAAATAACACTTGTTCATATGGGCTGGGATTAATTTTAAGATATAATAATATTAGGTACACATAATAATGTTACAAATAAGCTCTGTCCCAGTGAATGTTACATTAACTTTTCAGTACAAGAATAGATGAGTACAGTAACATGATCCCATTTAAAAGAACCTGGTGTATATTTTGATGTAGACACTGCTCTGTCACAATTTTCCCATATTCCAGGAATAACGTGTCTCACAGCTGAACAAAAGAGTTGACGATAAACAATGAATCATACTCCTTTTATGGACTCAAACATCACCGCACAAGTAACGTAACCAGATCAGAATTTGTTTCATGATTTAATTTTCTCAAATCCCACTATGATATTTCTGAGATATTTAAAGCTGCTCATGAGAGTGACCTCAAGCTCTGTTAAGTAACGATTTTCATGTATTGGTAGGTGTTTGCTTCATGATTACCGCATTGACTTTAAGGTTAAGCTTTGCCCAGAAAAAAATCATCCTTGTCCAGTGCCACTAACTGTATAATTTATATATTTGCCAGTGTTCCAAGAAACAGCCACTAAGACTTTACAAGCTGCTATCTTTAATAATATCACCTTGTCTCGTGAGTTGTTGAAATAATACAAATAATTTGTGAAGGCATGTTGCAGCCTTGCAGTGTTTTCTGCCTTTTAAGATGAGGGATCACTCTTTGCCCCTCTCCGTTGGTGTCTGTGTGGCTCTAAATCACCTCATTAATCTGTTTCCTCTGCTGAAGATGTCTGGCCCAGGCTACCTTCCATTAGCAGAAATCCATTATACGTGGCCCTGGCCAGACAGCACACAGAGAGGAAACAATTTGTGTGTGGCTGCGTTTGTGGTAGATCTCAGTTGTTCTGTTGAGGATGTAAATTAAAATGAGGGGCACTCTGACAGGTGTGATTTCTTAGAAAAGACCTCAGAGGGTAATTTACCTGCACATACAACCTGTTTAACTTAGGCCTGCCCCTCTGCTATCTTATGAGACTTGGGTTTTCAGTTACAGGCACTGATGAGGGTGTGTGTGTGTTCTTGGTGTGATGCAGATCAGGTTCCATTTATCTTGGAGTTATTTTCAGCTTTAATGAAACACCTGAGACCATTGCGGCCAACCTCGTATCCCTACAAGCATTCCAAAGATGAGAAATAATGAGCTGCATTCAGCTGTTTTCTACTACTGTAGTGTACATGTGCTTTCCTTTTTTGTACATCAATAGATTTTAGATACATGTTTGCGTGCTGATTTGTAAATCTGAAGTGTGCAATTTACTAAGGCGGAATTATTGATTGATATGTTTGTCTATGGACTTACAGAACAGCAACAACAACCAATATGGCCACATGTGAAATTATAATGCAAAGTTCCACAAATTCTAAATTTGGGAACATTAAAACAAATCACCTTTTCTATAAATCTCCCAAAATAAAAAATCTCATTAAGGAGCCAACTCAACACATAAATGCAGATTTTTTTTTTTCAAACAAATGATTAGAATAAGTATATTTTTTGCAATTGCAAGAGTTGTCATTTTTATTAGCTCTAATGTATTGAAATTGTAAGAGGTGAAAATCAACAACTGTTGTATTGACAGCTGAAGTGATTAATGTTGTCAAATTTAATAATCTCTAGCTAATTAACTCCTTGCCCTTGTCTGCTTAGCTTACTCTTTGCATTCAAATGTTTTAACTATGCTGATAAAGATCTTCAATGAAAAACACCTGGACTAATGGAGTGCACATTTGCTCAAATATGCCAAGAGTGCATTGTATTTCTGCATAACATTTACATTTGTGTATCATATTTGACCAGAAGATACTGTTCTTTTCGACATTCAGGTTCTGCATTTATCCTGATTCGGTGTGTCTTTTCTCTTTGTGTTTTCTCAGAGATCCGGGCCCAGTTGGTGGAACAGCAGAAATGTATGGACCAGCAGACAGAAATGAGGGTCCAGCTGCTGCAGGATCTCCAGGACTTCTTCAGGAAAAAAGCAGAGATTGAGATGGAGTACTCCAGAAACCTGGAGAAACTGGCCGAGCGCTTCATGGCAAAGACTCGCAGCACCAAGGATCACCAGCAGTACAAGTGAGGACTGTCTTAGTGTTGGCTCAATTTGTTTGTGATGTTATGTGGGTTCATTTTTTGCTTTGGGAATACTAATAGTCTGCTGGTCTATTTTATTTCTTGAAACAAAACAAGATTGTGGCAGACAGATGGAGCTCATTTTCAGTATAATGCTGATAGAATCACAAAGGTCTAATGTGATTATTGTGCTAATCAGCCATATCAATCTTCATTTCATATTCAGCGTCAGTCAGATGAAAACAGAAAAGCAGCTCATTGACATTTTATTTGCATTACTGTCTCATTCTCTCTTTCTGAAGTTCTACTGCTAGAACACTCTCTTTTCATACAGTTATGTTTACCTGTCTAGTGTAGGAAATTCATCTTTACACGTGTATTTCTTGTAGTTTTTTCCTTTAACATAGCATGACTTTTTATATTGTATAAAGTTCCACAATACAGTAGATTATTATACAGTGTTGTGCATTGCAGTAGGGATTTGGCCTTTCTGTTATGAAATGCACTGAACTTAGACACAGACATGGCTTAATATGTGAGATTTAAACTTTAAATGTATTGTCTTTTTTTTGTTGATTACTATTTGAAATTTTACCAATACTAATACATATTTTGAGGAATATAAATATTGTCCTTTGATCAGAAAATATCCACACAAAGAATAAGTAGAGGACTGAATTTGATCTGGAAATTTTGATTTCAAGTTTCCACAATATTGATTGAAAGAGAGTATCCCAAATAATATGTATGTTAGATACCCAGCTTTAAACCTGCATGACTGAGAAAAGATTAGTATTACTATGACTCTAAGTATAATACAAGAGGAAGTTTATATTTGTCTCAGACAAACCTGGATGTAGAGGTACAAAAGAGAATAAGACATACAATTTAGAAGCATTTTATCAAACTAATTAGAGGAAACCACTGACTGTCACCTTTTACTTTCTTAATCTTACTCTTCTTTCTTCCTCCTCCCATAACCTCTCTCTCTCTCTCACCATAGTTTAGTGTGCTGTAGATGTTGACCTTATTACACTTCAGGACTCTATTCATGGAAAAAGCAGACATTAGCATATTGTTTGAACTTGTGGTGGGAGCAAAAATAAAGTGTATGTTTGTCCCCGCCGTCTGCAAATAGACCCGGCTCTCTGTATGAAGCTCCGATGGCTCTAGCAGCTGTGTGTGCCCGTGTGAGTAACTGGTGAGGGGACTCTGGTATGGCGCTCTGTGGTTTTCATCGCGTGGTGTACAGTCTGGCCATTTGATTCACAGGGCAAACATTTGGCAAGTGCCTAGGAGCCTATTCCTTAAGTAAATATAAGACGTCTGAATATCATTAGAACCCCTTCTGTGGGTTTTAAATCATGAGGTCTATATTTTTGTATTCACATAAACAACACGCGTACAGTAAGGCTTCTGTGTTCTCCACATTCTCTTGGCTGTTTTCATTGGACAGATTTGTCTGTGGTGTGAAAAAAGTTGCGTTTTTATTCTGTCTGTAGCTTTTAGCCGACATTCATATGACAGGTCAGCTTTGTCAAGCATCAAAATGCTGAAGTAGCATTAAAATGAATGGCTAAATCGCTGGGTTATTAGTCTAAACAAGCTGCAAAGGGGACCAGTGCTGTGACTGTCACTGAAGCTACATTTCTGAATCTGGTGAGACAAGTTAACGTCATGCTTGCTGTTAAAACTGCATTAATATGCAGTATGTGTAATAGTTTGTGATTGTTTGGAGGATAATTTTACCCTTTTTTCGCCCTAAATTGGAACCCTCAGTGGTCACACAAGCCTCCTTTCAATACACCAGCTACTTTTGTTTCACCCATCATCAAAATACAAGTAGAAATTGATTCTACCTCCTTAGAATCCCAACTTCATTTTTAAAGGCCATTTTGCTAGTGACTGTGGGGACATGATCCCTCACTGGCTTCCCACCTGGCTGCAAAGCTTGCCATTTGTTTTTGCTGAAATTAAGGAACCAAGCCAGAGGTTTCACTACTTGATATTGAACCCAGGTCTCTGCAGTTGGTGGGTAAATGGTTTAATATATGCCACCAATATGTCATCTTATGTCCCACAGGTCTAAACCTGCTATGATTTGAGACACTAGGAGAAAGTTTGATACAGTAAAAGTTCAGTCCAATCCTCCTCAGGAATGAAATAAAGTTAGTGTTTGTCAAAAGGCACAGTTTGTGCCACCTGTGGGAGAATTGCGCCAGCTCGCTGTTGGAAAGGAATACATCTTGCTTCAGGGGAAGTGCCCTGTGAACTGCTGTTCAGAGTCTGTTGAGTCTGACAAAACTGGAGACACTGGGAGGTAAAAAATGCCAAGTAAAATAAAAGCTGTTTTTAAAGACACAGAGATTGTCTCAGTCTTTCAGCTGTGGGGGCTCTGGATGACATATCTGCTCTCACAAACATTTTTATATGTTTAATACATAATTAAATATATTAAACACAATGAATCATTCATGTTGTTATTTTTATTTGATTAAGCCAAAAAGGTACTATTAAGGTCTTTAAAAAGCAACCTGCCTTTTGGGGAAAAAAGAGAAGTGGAAGATAAAACAAAAGATTAAAACAACTTTTTTTTAAATACATTGAATTTAGAGTAATTGTATCGCAGATTTCACTTTCATTTTTATCTTCACTTTTATGTCAACGGATAAGGGTGATATCCTGTCTCATATCACAATGTCTATAGTAGCCACTTTGTAATACAGCTTATAAAGAAAAAAGCCTCCAGTTTAATCACCATAGTGCTGGTCTGTGGTGAGTATGGCTTTTACACCACCCTTGATCAGCCCTACAGGGGGAACAACAATCCACCACCATAGTAAATGGTGACCAGCAGTCCTCTGACACAGGAACTTGAAGCATTTAACCTCTTCCTCTCTGGGCCACGTGCACCTTGTTGTGGACGGATAAGGTGTAGAGGAAATCAGGAAAGGAAAAGGACACAAAGCACTGGCAACATATACAGTCGTGACAGCAGCTCTATAATTATAAGAATACTTGTTGTTTTGGCCTATGCTCACACACTTGCATATAACAGGTAACTATGAAGTGAGTTATATTTTTTTTTAAAGAATCACTGCCCATGATGACTCTAAACACACCAACCTATTTGCCACATTCAGAAGCTGCAGCTGTTGCTTTTCTGTAGGTTTGTTTAACCTGCTGAAACCCATAGCCTCCAGTTGTAAACAAAATCAGTTCAAGCAGCTACAAAGACGTTCTGCTTCCTTGACAAACGGACTGTTTAATTTGCAGTAACATGTATTGACCTACATGTTTTTCTGCTGCGGCTGTGTGGCACCTCAGTGACATGTGCAGTTGTATAAAAAGTTAAGAAAGACCTTTGTGTTTCCTCCTAAAGTTAAGTTTTTCCTTTTCATTACCACCACAGGTAGGAACCGTGAAAAAAAAGTTTGCAGTAATGGAAAAATGAGGAAAAAGTCCCAATTAAACTTGATAATTAGCTGTTGTAAAGTAAAGCGAGGAAACACTACAAAAAAGACATGCTGTTCAACATGAGGCATGATCATCTCTCTTGTGAGCTGTTTGTAATGTTTTGTCAGGCAGTACTGCAGGGGAGCACGCAGCAGTAGCCACTAATTGTAGCAGTTACATCAGGGGTTTAGACATTGAATGACCATTAATGACAATAAGGAAAAAGTTAAACTCCACCAGTGTCATCCTGCAAGACTTTTTTTTTTTTTTTTTAACTAAAATTGATTTAATTTCTACTCCAGACCCCCTTGTGTGTGACTTTCTCATGAAAAAAAAAGGTAAGACAAATTGGAAATGTGATTTTAATGATGACAATTAGGTGCAGCACAAACATGTTTTTCTTATTCTTTACCATCTTATTAATCATCACTTAACCCCTCGGATTTATCTTTTGGCCCATGAAGTGGATTTCAGATGGACACACCCAGTCAATATTAGTAATGCACAATATTGCCTTGTTAGTGACATCCTGACAACCACAATTTCTCAAGATATCAAGATTTTCTA
This sequence comes from Scomber scombrus, assembly GCF_963691925.1. Classification (NCBI taxonomy): domain Eukaryota; kingdom Metazoa; phylum Chordata; class Actinopteri; order Scombriformes; family Scombridae; genus Scomber; species Scomber scombrus. Next base: position 10,850,661 of record NC_084975.1, on the reverse strand, counting down.
AATATATATTCATGTATGGACTCTGCACACTCCACTTCCTGAGTTCACAAATAGTGTTCATCTCTGGATGAGCGTTTATTCTTTTCAAAAAAACTGCGAGAAAACAAACAACAGGCCCACATTATGATGTCCAGTCCACACCAGCCGTTTTGGGGAGCGCAATTCAGTCCTGTGTCCATTTGTGTTATAGTGGCAGTTTGCAGAACACACACATGCACGCACACACACACACACACACACACACACACACACACACACACACACACACACACACACAAATGAACAAATATGGGCAAACATTCTCTCCTTGTCTCTCCCGCTCCCTCTTAAACATACTCATACACACGCACATGCACACCACCAGATACTGTATTATGCAAAGTTTGTTCAGGGAGGGACATGGAGATGGTGCGCAGAGGACTCATTGAATTATTTATATTGCCAAAGCCACAGTGGGGATCATCTTAAATAGGCTGCTTTTATCCAGAATTAGGTTTCTGGTTAAAGGACTTCCTCTCTTTGTCTCTAAGGATAAAATGAAGGTGTACAACATGCTGTGGCTGCATACTGTGTCTAGTGCTAGAAATGACTATCTGCAGAGCATTGAGCTTGAGCTGAAAAGGGGATAAAATTGTAAAAAAAAAAACATTCTCATTGGACTAAAGCTCAACACAGTTTTTGATTTCTTCGCAAGACGAGGGATGCACTGATACAAGTAAATCAAACTGTCTTTATAATGTTACACAGTAGCTCAGCCTAAAATCTGCACCATGTTGCTTGCTTTTCATTTTTAAACTTTAATCTTCCTGCAAGTGATGCACTCAGGCCAACTTGGACTTGCAGTGATCACTTAGCCTTAGAAGCCGCTGTAAGGCTACACTGTAGATGAATGTCAGTTACTGTGTTGCAGCTATAAAGGCAGCCAGCTCGCTTCATTAATGAAAGATGTTATCAGCAAGGCAATAGAGGACTTTGCCATTTTGCCTCTGCTGCTGATAAGAGCTCCTGCTTAAATTCCCTGCATACTGAAGTGGTAATGTTCCTTCATTGTTAGCAGCCATCTACTGTATGAGCATGCAAGTATGTTGACATTGACCCAGTGGCTCCTGGATTTAGGCCGCATGAATGAACAAAGCACACACATTAAAAACATTTGCAGCAGCCAGAAAGTTGCTATCAAGCTCCTTTTTCTTTCCCCACTCGTCTCCCTCCCTGCTTCTCCTGGACAGTAGTTTCTAGGGCAGACCCCTGAAAGTCAATGAGTCGTATCAGCTGTTGGCGACTGACAGTCGAGCTGTCGTAATCAATAAACCTGTTGAAGACAAGGAGTCATTATTTCAAAGCAGACAATATTGTGAATTTATTAAAAGATGTCAGGTCTATTGTTTTTTATTGTGATCTAAAAATAATCTCAAAGAATTTTGCTTGTTAATTTATTTTTGTTTAGATGTATTTATTAGTTTTTATGTTTAAAGAGAAATAAAATAGGCCTATCCTGTTGAAGAAGTGTCAGTTATTTTATAGTGGACAATGGCATGAATTTATTTCAAACTGTTTCATTTGTTTATTCATTTACATGTTGTTTAAATGTTTAATGCCATATGCAGTTTTCTTTTATTGATTTTTTTTAAATGTTTAAAAATATGTTACCATGACTCTGTTGCATTTGATTATGTTGGTCATCACTAAAACTCATGCCAATGGATTTTCTGATTGCTAGTTAGTAATAGTCAAATAGTCAAATTCTCATATTGAACAACCAAATCTGATTTGATTAACAAAGTTCTGCACCAGGTACAGTTCAAGTTCAAGACCTTTATTTGTCCCTGAGTGTAACGACCTCAGACAGGAAGGAGGACTCAAACGCTTAACTCGAAGGGAATTTATTAAACAAAAAACGCTCTCAAGGAGGATGATAAAAGGGAACAAAAAACGCTCACTTGGAGGACAGAATGAAACAAGGCTTCTCGGGCTGCATGACGGTGACGCTGACAAGACAAAACAAACTGACCCAAGACAAGGGAGACAAGGACTATTTGAACATGAGGTAAGGGGACACAGGTGGAACCAATCAGGGGCGGGGTTGACAATCACAGCGGAGGGAAGGCACACAAAGGGAGGAAGTCAGGATCTGAAACAAGAGGGAAAAGGTGAGTACAAAATAAAACAGGAAGTGCATGACAGGACGGGACATGAGTGACTTGACTAAATTAAAACATAAAGGACCAACACATGACACAAGACAAGACATTAACAAATTTGACGAGACATAACAGTACCCCCCCTTCTAGGGCCGACTCCTGACGGCCCAGGACTCCCAGAGTGGGCATAAAAGTCCCTGACCATACCCTTGTCCACAACAAAACGTGAAGGGATCCATGAACGCTCCTCTGGACCATAACCTTCCCAGTCCACCAAAAACTGTTTCCCACGGCCACGGTTACGAACCGCCAGGAGCTTCTTAACAGTATACACAGGCCCGCCACCGACAATCCGGGGGGGCGGAGGGGGGGCGGCGGCAGGCACCAGAGCACTTTCCCTGACCGGCTTGATCTTGCTGACGTGGAATGTGGGGTGGACCCTCAAGGACCTGGGAAGGCGTAGACGCACAGACACAGGGTTAATGACTTTTGATATGGGAAATGGACCCACAAACCTGGGAGCCAACTTCCTGGAGTCGACATGAAGGGGCAAGTCCTTGGTGGCTAACCACACCCTCTGGCCAGCCCTGTAGGGAGGAGCTGGCTGTCTGTGTCTATCTGCAGCTGCCTTCATCCGAGCTGAGCTCCGGAGGAGGGCCCGCCGAGCACCGGCCCAAATCCGCTGACAGCGTCTGACCATGGCATGAGCGGAGGGGACCGTGACCTCCTTCTCATTGGCAGGGAACAGGGGAGGCTGGTAGCCGTTGACACACTGGAAAGGTGAGAGACCTGTGGCAGATGAGGGAAGGGTGTTGTGGGCATATTCCACCCAGACGAGGTGGTCGCTCCAGGTGGTTTGGTTTTGGGAGACAAGGCATCTTAGGCACGTCTCGAGCTCCTGGTTGAGGCGCTCAGTCTGCCCGTTCGACTGTGGGTGATACCCGGAGGACATGCTCACCGTGGCACCAAGGAGCCGGCAAAACTCCTTCCAGAAGCTGGAGATGAACTGCGGCCCTCTATCTGAAACAATATCACTGGGAAAACCATGGATCCTGAACACATTAATCATCATGACCTCTGCAGTCTCTTTGGCAGAGGGTAACTTGATAAGAGGGATGAAGTGCGCCATCTTGGAGAAGCGATCGACCACTGTCAGGATGGTCGTATTACCCTTCGACAGCGGCAGTCCTGTTACAAAATCCATGGAGATGTGGGACCATGGTCTTTGAGGGACTGGCAGCGGGTGCAGCAGGCCTATTTGGGCCCGAGGTGAGGCTTTATTTCGTGCGCACACGGGGCAGGCCGCCACATATTCTGAGACCTCCCTTTCCATGGTCGGCCACCAGAACCGCTGCTTGATTACATAGATGGTTCGCTTGACGCCTGGATGACATGTGAGCATGGACGTGTGAGCCCAGTGGATTACCTTGGAGCGTATTGACAGAGGGACAAACAAACGGTTTTGTGGACACTCACTTGGTGCTGGGCTCACATCATTAGCCTGCTTCACCTCTGATTCTATCTGCCATGACACCGCTCCAACCACACGGTTCAGTGGAAGGATTGTTTCGGGTTCTTTGGCAACAGGTTCAGGGTCATGAAGACGGGATAGAGCATCTGGTTTAGTATTTTGTGAGCCTGGGCGAAAAGACAGTGTGAAGTTGAACCTGTTAAAGAACAAGGTCCATCTAGCCTGACGTGAATTGAGCCTTTTAGCTTTCCTGATGTATTCAAGGTTCTTATGGTCGGTCCAGACTATAAAAGGTTGTTCTGCCCCCTCCAACCAGTGCCTCCACTCATCTAGAGCTGCCTTGACAGCCAACAGTTCCTTGTTTCCCACATCATAATTTTTTTCTGCAGGTGTCAACTTACGTGACAAATAGGCGCATGGATGCACCCTGTTGTCTTCGGCGGACCTCTGGGATAACACTGCCCCAATGCCCTGATTGGACGCATCAACCTCCACCATGAACTGCCGCTGGGGGTCCGGAACCGTGAGCACAGGAGCTGTGGTGAACCTTTCCTTGAGGCACCGAAAGGCTTTCTCGGCTTGGGGGGTCCACTGAAAAAGTATCTTGGAGGAGGTGAGTGCATGCAGTGGTGCAGCAACAGAGCTGAAGTTACGAATAAACTTTCTATAAAAATTGGCAAATCCCAGGAACTGTTGTACCTTTTTCCTGGTGTCCGGAGTTGGCCAATTAGCCACCGCACTGACCTTTGCTGGGTCCATCTGTACCTTGTTGGCCGTGATAATGTAGCCCAGGAAGCTGACAGTAGCTGCATGGAAGTCACACTTTTCACCTTTGACATAGAGCTGGTTCTCCAACAGCTTCTGAAGGACTTGACGAACATGAAGCACATGTGACTCCTTATCTGGTGAAAAAATTAGAATATCGTCGATGTACACAAACACAAAAATGTTCAAAAACTCTCTCAGAACATCATTCACAAATGCTTGGAAAACAGCTGGAGCATTGCATAGCCCAAAAGGCATGACCAGGTACTCGTAATGACCATTAGGAGTGTTAAAGCCCGTCTTCCATTCGTCTCCTTCTCTTATCCTGATGAGGTGATAAGCATTCCTGAGGTCTAACTTGGTGAAGACGGTGGCCTTTTGGAGCAATTCAAAAGCAGATGCAATTAACGGAAGCGGGTAACGGTTCTTTACGGTGATGTCATTAAGAGGGCTATAGTCAATGCATGGCCTGAGTGAACCGTCTTTCTTACCCACAAAAAAGAAACCTGCACCAGCTGGAGAGGAGGAGGGTCGGATTATTCCGGCCTTCAGTGAAGAGGTTAGGTATTCATCCATGGCCGCTCTTTCCGGCCCAGAGATGGAGTAGAGACGCCCCTTGGGGATGGGGGCACCAGGTAACAGGTCAACGGCACAGTCAAAAGGTCGATGAGGAGGGAGAGACATGGCCTTCCTCTTGTTAAACACATCTTTTAAGTCATGATAGCATGAAGGTACATTACATAAATCTGGACAGTCAGTGTCAATGCCCCTGCTGCGTTCACTTCCTGGGCTCTCAGGGATGTTGGTCTGCCTCACCTGAATAACTTTACATGAGTGTGCACAGTCTCCTCCCCACCCCTTGATTTCCCCTGAGCGCCAATCTATGTGAGGGTTATGTTTTTTAAGCCACGGAAACCCCAAAATCAGTGGATGCTGTGCCGAGTTAAACAAATGAAACTGCATAACCTCGGTGTGGTCGGCTTTGAAAGTCACCTGAACGGGTTCAGTACAATGAGTCACTCTAAACAGTCGACGACCATCCAAGGCACTGGCAGTTACCGGATGGGTCAGAGGAATAGTCTTAACCTGGTTCTGTCGAGCTAAGCTCCAGTCCATGAGACTTTCGTCTGCCCCAGAGTCAATTAAAACCCCATGAGTAACTGTATGGTTGTTGAGGGAGAATTCTACCTGTGTCAGTTGACGAGGAGGAAAGGCGGAGGTAAGCCTGCTCACCAGCGCCCTCCTCATGGCTGGTGAGCTCGACCTTTTCCCGGACAGGTGGCAAGTTGATGGCCTGGCTGGCCACAGTAGAAGCAGCATCCCTCTTGCAGACGACGCTGTCTCTCCTCTGCAGTGATTTTGGTTCCCCCCAGCTGCATAGGTTCCTGTGGCTCTTGGGGAGGCCGCATTCTCCCAACACCTCCTGGCATGGGAGACGAAGTGGCCCTTGAAGGTTGGAATCCCGCAGAGTAACCTTCGTGACCTGCAGTCCGACGCCGCTCCCTCTCCCTTTCTCTGAGCCTGTTGTCCACCCGAATAGCCATGGCGATGGTGGCTTCCAGGTCCTGGGGGAGCTCTAAAGGTGCTAAATGATCTTTTATGGGCTCAGTAAGACCATTCATAAAAGCATCTATTAGTGCGGGTGTGTTCCACCCACTATCTGCGGCCACAGTGCGGAACTCAATGGCATAATCAACCACTTGGCGCTGGCGCTGTTTGAGCTGCATGAAGACCCGAGAAGCATCTCTGGCAGGTGAGGAGTGATCAAATATTTGACTTAAATTATCTTGGAAATCTGCGAGTGACTGACAGATATTAGAGTCTCTGGACCATTCGGCCGTGGCCCAAGCGGCGGCTCGGCCCGTTAAATGGGACACAATGAAGGCAACTTTAGCCTGGTCTGACTCAAAAGCTGCTGGGTTGAGCTTAAAGTGCAGGTCGCACTGGACTAGAAAGGTTCTACAGTCACCTGAGTTTCCAGAGAACTTCTCAGGGGGGGCCAACTGCAGGGATATGGGGGCAACTGGTCCAGTAGGTGCCGCAGCTGGATTCTCTGCCGGTGGTGTCGCCGGGGGGGCTGCACCTAGGCGCAAAAGGACTTGGTGTAGTTGACCCGCCAGGTGGTTAACCTGGGAAGTGACTGAGGCTTGAAAATCCTCCTGACGCTTGGACAGTTCCTCCACACCCCGGCCGACGGTGCTTAGCTGCGTTGCATGCTGATGGATCTTTGTGACCTGTGCAGCCATGGAGGTTTGGAGATTCTTCAAGTCAGCTGAGTCCATTGTTGGTCAGTTCGTTCTGTAACGACCTCAGACAGGAAGGAGGACTCAAACGCTTAACTCGAAGGGAATTTATTAAACAAAAAAACGCTCTCAAGGAGGATGATAAAAGGGAACAAAAAACGCTCACTTGGAGGACAGAATGAAACAAGGCTTCTCGGGCTGCATGACGGTGACGCTGACAAGACAAAACAAACTGACCCAAGACAAGGGAGACAAGGACTATTTGAACATGAGGTAAGGGGACACAGGTGGAACCAATCAGGGGCGGGGTTGACAATCACAGCGGAGGGAAGGCACACAAAGGGAGGAAGTCAGGATCTGAAACAAGAGGGAAAAGGTGAGTACAAAATAAAACAGGAAGTGCATGACAGGACGGGACATGAGTGACTTGACTAAATTAAAACATAAAGGACCAACACATGACACAAGACAAGACATTAACAAATTTGACGAGACATAACACTGAGGGGCAATTGGTTTTGCTACAGTAGAAAATGCAAAAACAACAACATAGGCTACAGATACATGAAGTTAAGTTAAAAATATTAGTAAAAGAGAGAGGAGAAAAAAAGAAAAACAAATATGATTGTGAATGTGATGATGCTATCAGTACTACAGAGTTGAGCAGTGAAATGGCAAAGGGAATGCCTGATGGTTGTCTGAGGTGGGAACCAGAGGGCAGAGACTTAAACTCAAAGTGTAAGGGGGTGGGTACTGTCAGATACAGTCCTAGTAGTTTCCCCATTTATACCTGTGTCTTTGCCCCCTGTGGCCCGTCTATCTGTCTGACTGAGTTCCTGCCCCGGCTGAGGGGGAAATGATGACATTGAGAGATTTTCCTGCCATTATGTGGGGTAAGCAACTCCCAGAGGTTATTTGTCGTCACGGCCTGTCAGTCCTAGCTTGTTTCTCATTCTGTCCTCTGTTCACTGCTGGCCTCCAGTTTGATTTAGTAGGTCAGCCTATTAACAAACATACACAGTGCTTGAAGAAATGTATTCATGATTCATTGGAAGGAACACTGGGGTGCATCAGAGATGTCCACCAGAGTTTCTCTAGACCGTCAGTTATTTTACCAACCCCACTGTGTAACACAGTATCCTTTGACTGTTTTACAATGAATTCTGGGTCCTTCCTGTGTTTGATGTCAAAAAATGGGCTTCATGTGAAAGAATCGTGCTGCTTTTGTTGACTGCCTATAGTGTGACATGCTGAATTTTTATAAGATGTGCATGTACTGTATCAGTTCAGCTCTGGTGCTGTGAATTAGGTCAAACTTTTCGCAGTGAGGGGTCTTACTGTGTCACTTTAAGGAATAAGTTGAGTTTCAGCAAATTTAAGTGCTGCCTGCAAATTCATTGGCTAATCTTGCCAACACGCTGCTTTTATTTGAGCTATTTTGTATTCCTATTCAAATCAGCTTCATCTTTTTAACAACTGGGACAAAACAATGACAGGTGATCAGAGGGAAATCAAACAAAAGCGAAAGACTGCTCTTTGGACGGCTATTTTTATTTTATACATTTCTGCATAGGCTCATGATGCCCAACTTCATGTCAGTGGCCACCTGGGCATTATGCATCTGCACATGCAACAGTGAGCATGAATTAATAAACATACACACACGTGCTGTCTTCACATGTCTAGATTTAGGGCCATAGAATGAAAGTATCGCACTGTCCTGATACATAATGCAGAAACGATTTATGGTAAATGCTCTTTGACAGAGTGTGTGTGTGTGATGCTGTCCAGCAGTCCTGCTGCTGTTGCTCTGGTGCCGCTTCACTTCTTTTTTTCCCCTTTTTTCTAGCTTTCTCTTCCTTTGCACATGTAGCCTGGGCATATAGCACCATCACTCAGCTTTTAAATAAATCAGTTTTTTTCATTCACTGTTTTACTGGTGAGTAATGACCGTGCTCTCGAACACTCAGATGTTTTTCATGTCAGCCCGTTTGGCTCTGCCTTTATCAAATGTAGTTTGCTTCCTGTTTTTGTGAAGTCTCAGGGAAAATTTCAGGCGGTTGGAATGTTTATCAGCTGTTCATTTGGAGAAATGCTTGGTTTTCTGCTCTTGCAGCAGATGCTGTGACATTGCTGAAGGCTAGTTCAGGGCCAGGTCACTTGCAGAGTGCAGACTTTCACCTGTTGTGTTGACAAGTGCTGCCTGTCTATGCAAACTAACTTTGTTAGGAGAGAGCAGAGGCGAGTCTCCATATGGTTCCTGCAAGACTTGACCCCGAAGACCCAACCTTAAAACCTTTTCCAAACAGGCACATGTGCAGCCATACACACTCATATTCTGTGCTGCTCTTTGGCAGGCAGCAGGAATGTTATAGATTAACCCAGAGGAAGTCAGCCTGCAGGCCAGTGCTTACGCAGGGCCCCAGCTCACTCTGGCCTGGACAATGTCCTACAGTTAGCTTGGAAGCAGCAGCACACAGCACAGGAAACAACTCTCAGGCTCAGCTGTATGTTTTACTCTTTAGATTTTTTTTGCACTCAGATTGCTATCTTTCCCCTTTGCTGTGACTTCTCTCCTCATCCTTGTCTGTCTTCTACTATCAGAGTTCATACATAATACTACTTTTCAACTTCACTTAAAATACATCCATGACTTCGCCAACTTCATTCCACTAAGTGTATTTAAAGCCTGAGGCACACTCTCCCCTAGCTGAAGGAAGTCAGCTTGGCTCAGAGCATTGCATGAGCTCTGCCCCAGAAATGTCACTGATACAAATTATTTCCAATTTAACTGTGTAATATAATTGTAATATATGGAGAGTATTTTAGGTCCAGAACCAGCAGTATCTGGGTCATTTAATACCAAGGGAGGCCAATGACGTATCACTGTTCTGCCTTTGCAACAGGCCCTGGTGCACTTGAGCTGTTTGTAGACATCCTGCTTGTCGAGGAACTGTCACAGGCTCCATGTACAAATGACTGAGGCATTGACATGGTGACAGAAAAATGTCACACTGATACCCAAAAACACCTGACTGTTTCCTGGTTTATTTAGGAAAGACCAGAACCTGCTGTCACCAGTCAACTGTTGGTACCTGCTCCTGAACCAAGTGAGGAGGGAGAGTAAAGACCACGCCACACTGAGCGACATCTACCTCAACAACGTCATCATGAGGTTCATGCAGATCAGCGAGGACTCCACACGGCTACTAAAGAAGGTGAGTGCAGGAAATTCCAAATATGTTCACACTAAAGCTAAATATGATTGTCAGGGCACTCCCAAAGACAACGCTAACACACTTTCATTTTGAGTATAAAAGGGAGCTAACCTTGTAATTAGCTGTAACATAATATGTATGATAGAAGCTTTGAGACCTTTAAGTAATTTTCCAATTTAGGTGTATTCCATGGTTGCAGAGGGAAAAACAAAACATTACTTTTAATTGGTTGGTCTGAGAAAGTAATCCAAAACAAAGCAAATGAATGAAAGAGTGAATGAAAAGAAATTAGAGATTTTAAATAAAATAGCTGATAGTAATGTATTTGCAGAGAGTCTAGAGAAAGTTAAAATTTTGGTCAATTAAAGGGGACATATTATGCACATTTAAAGGTGTATGTTTTTAATCTGGGGCTCTATGGGAATATCTTTGCATGATTTACAGTTTAAAAAAACTCTAACTCATACTGAGGCTTTACGCAGCCCCTTAGTTCAGCCTCTGTCTGAAACAGGTCCTTTTAGTTCCTGTCTCTTCAAGGCCATTATCCTGAGGAGCCCACTCTGTTCTGATTGGCCAGCTCTCGGCTGACTTCCACCAGCTGCAGAGTCTACGTTAACAAACCATGCGACAAAGTATAGTAGTATGATTTCGCTACTTTTTCTCCTTCTTCACTCGAATTGTCAACTTCTCAAACACATCCATACATATTCAAGCTGAAATCCAATCCACAATATTAGAGTGGACGTAGACAACGCAGACAACACATCAAACAACCGTAGCAACAAAGGCAGAACGCACAGCCATTTATGAGCATGCACAAAACACTGACGTCAGCTAGCACGGTAGAAAAAAACATTGAAGGCGTTCAGAGCAAGTTTTGGAACTTTGAACTTCATTTCAACTAATGTAACCAACTCTTTTTATATCATTGTCGCTCCCACACTCTCACACATGAGTGGTTCAACCTCCTCTCTCTTGAGTTTTCACTACACCAAATTTGACCTCTACTAGAAGAGGTCGGACGTGACTTTTTCTTTGATCAACAAAACAGAAGTTCGAACTCACCACTAACACAATCCAGATTTTTCATAGTGGTCAGATCGGGCAGCAATGTCTCCAGTCAATCACGTTATATAAACAATCTTTCACTTTCAATTAATCCATTGATTTGGCAACAGAGTATATTTAGTTGCATGATAGTATATATGCTGTACATATATATTGATGGGGCGAAGCTCTGTTTCAGTCCTGTGGTTTAGTTTTGTGAATTAGAGTAATGCAGAGGAGCCTTGGTCACCACAGTTTCGGTTCAGTATTCCTTTGCTCTCCCATCTGAAGACTGTGGCTTCATGACCGAAACCGGGCCTCCGCTTGCCTGTTCCACCACAAAGACGACAACTCCCTAACAGATTATGAGCTCCTATGATGCAGGAGTCACATGAACTCACCACAGGCCCAAATTACAAAGTGGGGTTGCTTCAGAGGAGTGCCTTTGTGTCAGTTTAGTTTGTGCCACTTTTTCTATCTCTTTCTTGCTCGACTGTACTGCAAACCTACATCTAACCTCCAAGTAAAAGTTAGGAGTTTTATATGCGTTTTCAAAGTAATTAACATCTCTTGATGGCTGTGGTTCCATCTGATTGTATGGGGGCGTGGTTTTTAAATACTCACCCGAACCCCCAACACACAAACAGGAAGCTGCAGCAGTCATTTCCTTTTGACAGTGTTTAAAGGCCTATGGTTCTGCTAATGAAGCCAGATGTTAAACAGTCATTTTTTAGATTTTAATCTTGTTGCTCCCCCTGACTCAACACACTGTAATGCTCATAAGGATTGAGTCCCCTCAATGCTCATGTACATTTTTAGTGTATTTCCGTAGATATTTAGCTAAATCCCATCATACTGCTGTGTGTTGCACCCCGACCCATCCGACCATTGCACCACCTGCATCATTATTGCTCGGGAATCTGCAATATCTAACCATATGTGCAAGAGCTGTCCCTTTTTAAAGTTTCTAATGCAGTTTCTCAGTGGATCCAGGTGACACTATGCAGACAAACAGTCTGGTGGGAGGTCCCGGTTCATAGGAGACCTGAGACACGACTCGCCCTCTAATTAAAGCCTCTTTGAGCCTTTGATCTCAGCAGAGCTTCAGTAACGAGGCACCAACAACAGAGAAGTCCCCGATGTTACGTGGGCTCCCTCACAGCTTTGAGGAGACAGCTGTAGTGTTGTCATCCTTCCAGCACATCAAAGACCAGTGTTTTTATTTCCTTGTATGTTTGGGTCTCACGCTGTGTGGTGGAACAGTAGAGGACCCCAGGCTAGCTCTGGTGTCTCTGTCAACATCCTCCAGTTGACCTGTTTGCCATTTGGCATGTGTGTTTATTTCCTCAGTTCTGTATCGTGAACATTTTTAATGACACTACAGCCACAATTCTTTCAGAAAGATAGTTTTTTTCTACTTCCTCTTCTTCTACTTCTCCTTCTTTTTTTCGTCAAGTAGTGGACCTCTCTATCTGTCTTTCTTTCTTTATGCTTGGACAGATCTTATCACATGTATTCAGTTTTCATTATTCATACAACTGGCTCTTTGTTTTACTCTGCCCTGTTTTATTTATAGAAGTCACGTTCTGTGGCTGCAGCTACAAGCTGGATTTCTTGAAGCTTTTTTAACTTTTCCATAGGCAAAGCATGTGCTGGATAGTGTTCATTTTACAGTTACGCAGTTATGGCTGAGAGAAGGCTACACCCGGACCAGTGTGTGATCTATGCACTTAATCAGCAGGAGATAACACTCGGTTTTAGAATATAGTCTAAAGGAATAGTTTTAGAAATAGGTTTTCTTTCTTGGAGTGAGATGAGCACATCAATGTTAACTTAAGTCAGGATGTGGTTAGCCTAGCTTAGCAATAAAATCTTGAATCAGTGGGAAACAGCAATCCACTTGCTCTGTCCAAAGAAAAAACAATTAAAGTGTTTTTGTCACAGTGTGTTTGCCAGGTTGGCACCATTGGGTTTTTATAGCCAAACCAAAATCTGACCATAACTGGCAACCTGCACTACTGGTGGAGAGATGGATAAACCGATAAAACCATAAGTTATAATTCTATTTTGTTGTAAACTAAGATAGCTTAAGAGTTGTTCATATGAATAATTCTATACAGAACCAGCTGTTTCCAGTCTATATTCTAAGCTAGATCATTTCATCTCACTGTTGGAAATTAAACATTTCCTAAAATGTTGAGTTATATCATTTGACAACTAAATAACATTTTTTGTTTTAAATCCACCAGCTAATCCTGCCAGACCTTCTATGCATCTTAACAGAATGTCTGTGTTACAGTGACAAGACACTCAGATCTAAACTCAGTACCACACACACACAAGCCCCACAGGGTATACAACTGCCATCTCTGTACCATGATTAATGTCAGTGGCAATATGAAACCCACCACTCCCCTAAAGCTGACTTGGTTTCTCCTCTGTGGGGATGTTTCATCTTTCTAATGTGGCCTGAATACATATGGTATGAACTTAAAAGGGGAAACCCACTTGCAGGATCCTTTTAATGAATTGGATCAAATTGGAAACCCCCAATTCAATTGAGATTCCTTTAAAACTGGAAGGAGGCTAAATTGTACAAATTAAATCAACGACTTCCGTTGCACAACACAGCATTTAATAAAAATCCTTTATTGCCTGTAATTTGAGGTGTACAGTAAACATGTTACATTTAGAAAAAGTTATTTAAAGGATTTTGTTAGTTGCAGCTTTTCTGGTGAGGGCACTTGAAAACATGTCTTGAATATAATGTCCCTTTGCTTTCATCTCCATCTTTACCTCTCTCACACGCACACACACGCACACACACACACACACACACACACACGCACACATTCTCTCACAGCTCATGTGATCCCTTAGAAGGCTTTTCATTGAGCTCTGGATCACTTCCCAGCCTTCTCAATGGAGAGGAGCTGACGAGTGTTAGATCTGACAGATAGTCAAAGGTTCTGTCCTCTGAACTGACGGTTGCTAATGGATTTTCCCACAGGAGAAAGCCTGTATCTCTGTCATCCTTACGATATGCAAGAATTTACAATTAAAAGGCAGTCTATTTAAAATACAGTACTGTCATCTTTTGAAAGAAATTATTACAGATCTACTATAGAAAGTAGGACCAGACCACCCTATAATTTACCCACATCTCAAGACTTTACTGTGGCTCCCTTATCTAACCTTAATTCACAAACATGCCTGTGGTTGCCTCTTGCCAAGTATGGCCCCTCTTAAAGCTCTGGTTATCCAGGCTTACAGGCTGTTTGCCCACTGATTAGGTAAGAGCCACAAATCAGGGAACTGACAGACCAGGTGGTGGTTAGGAAGGTGTTTCCAATCGGCCAGGTCACCCAGCAAGACTCTCTAATTTCAGAGACCAGCCTGCAGCCAGCAACAGTATCATAATCCTCTTTGCCGTCTATTCATGTGCCTGGACATCGCACAGCTTTACCTGTGAGTGTCGTGTCTTAAAGTATGAGTTTTTCCGCCCAGGTTTCCAGCAGGGTTCCTCCTTCCCTGTCTGCATGTTTATGGATCAGTGGAATCTTATCGGGGCTGATAATCAGATTGTTTGTGTATCAGGAGTCAGGGGAGATACCTCCTAAATCTGAGTTATGTGGCCTCAGTAGAGACACTTCCCCATTGCTCACATCCTCAGGAGGCCACATGTGTGCTTGGCTGCAGACTATGTGTGACTCATCTAGTCTCAAGCCAGGAAATCCCATCCCATACATAGTCCATCTGTTTGTTGGGATGTAGTTTTGTTGCAGTGTATTTTTGTCATGATTCGAGTAGCTAGTAATATATAGTTTTTGGAAACAGCTCCAGGAAATGCATGCTACATGGCATATAAATAGTTTATGAGTTTGGGATCATCCTGGTGTTAGCAGGTTTGCTTTAGCTTACCTCAGTGCATGCACTAGATCCTGTGGCTAAAGCCAGCTGACAAACAGCTCACAAATTCTGATGGCCTTTAATTTATCATTATAAAAACATGACTTTGGATCCAGAAAATGATTGTTTAATACATTTTTTATAAATCAAATGCTACAACTTGACAACCAATGAGCAGCCTTACATCCTACTTTTTAAAAATCTTTTCCTATCAGCCATTGTGTCCTTTGTGTCTACAACAACTATGACTGATTGCAATAGCAAATATAAGTGGATTTTTGACCAACATAGCCCTTTAAAAAATAAAAAAAAATCTGTGGTGCACTCCATTTCTAGATCAGAGGTAAATCACTTCTCTATCCCACTACATTAGATGGTTCGATGCCCTCTCAGACCGTTACAGCCCTTTGTCAGGAGCGGCTCCCGGAATGAGATTTGTCTGATGATAATTGGGTTAGAGAAAGACCTGGAGTGCGGGCCAACACTGTAACATCATCCAGGTAGAGGCGCGTGGTATCAACTGTACTGGAGAGATCAAACATTCATTGTCATGACTCATAATCTCATAAACATGTGATACAGTATATGAGTTGGTGTGAAGGAAATATGGGAGCTCCACAGTTAATTTAATAGTGAAAGCCCCACTAAATCTATCACGGCATTTCTCTCATCTGTTAACTGTATCCCACACCGTGAGATGCATTATAGTGGGTGTGTGTGTGTGTGTGATAGTATTACTGAGTCAGCCTCGTGGCACGGCTGATTGAGTTAACATATTTGGGAAAAATCCCTCACATTCAAGTGTAGAAGCCAGATAATGTGTTGAGCATGTGGACAGTGAAATTCAAGCTGTGTTCAACGATTTGAGTGGAAAAGCTGTCGTGACACCAATTTCACACAGAAACCCTGTATTTGACACAGGATGATTAATGCGCTGTTCTGTTTTGTGTGTGCACCGTTTATATTCATACTGTGGTCAAAGGTTCATATCTGGTCTCTGCTCACCATACTTACAAGAGTCTGCAACATACACATTACTGCTAAACCTGAGAAATATATCACATCTAATATCCAAACAACTCTGTGAATTTACTAAACAGACTTTTTAACTTTCAATTTAAAGTTTAACTTCATGAGATTTATTTTCTTTATTTGATCACATAAATAAATGTTTGAGTATCCCATATAATGAGCAGATGAAGATAAATCTATGGTTTGATTGGTTTGTCACATTGTTTGAAAGGGGTATTAAGTAAAATGTTTTGTCTGGAAACAAACAGATGCACTTTGTTTTTCACTTTGTCAAATTAGCAATTTCCAATATGGGTCTAAATGTTGTTCCGTCTGTTTCTTTTTCAGAGCAAGGAAATAGCCTTTCAGCTCCAGGAAGACTTAATGAAGGTCCTAAATGAGCTATACACAGTAAGTAGTAATGCCTGCCTTTTTTTGTATTTTTCTAATGCACTTAAGTACATTGGTCTACATTGGTCTTTGCTGTGGTTGAGACTGGTTTATAGCACTGAGCTAACTAACCGCATTTGTGACAGGTTTAAGTCTTTAAGATGTAGCTCAGTGATATCTGTTAGATATCCTATATCTAACATTCAAACTAATACACAATTGCAAAGAGGATTGCTAAAACTGTAGGGAAATCATGTTTACAGCTTAAAATAATTAAAACATAATCCTTATACCCTCATGGACCTGCTGTTCAAAATGCAACGTTTCATCATGATGTTTGCTTGACTCATTGGAGTTCATATTTTCTTATTTTTCTGTCAGTTGTGTTTTCTTGCTCTTCAAAACAAATTCATGCAAAGCCTCAGCAGGGGGTTGCAGCTAAAAAGTAACAAGCTTGCCATATATGTTTTTCAAGATTGTCTTTTTTTGGCATCATTACTTTAATAGTTGAGAGCAGAGACAGAAAGGAAATGTGGGGAGAGAGCAAACGAGACATGCAACATAAGTCCCCAGCGGGAATCAAATAGCAGGCATTGCAATTACATGGTATATACAGTATGCTACACCATAGACTACTAGCTCGCAGACACATACGCTGCACATGTTTTGAGAAACACAGAACAGTAAATGTGGCCCTGGCTTCAGACCTTTGAACCTAGAGGTTAAGGTTTCTGTTTGTCTGAGTAACATTTCACCAGACCATCAAACGTCTGCATCAAACAAGCTGCACATCTGCAGTTTAGTTCCTATAAAGCCCATTTCATCTCCTCTGTGCAATGCATTTGCTGTATGTCTGTGTGTTGCTCTGACCTTGGTCAATCAATAGCTAATTCCACTGCCTTAATTACCATAATCAGCCCTGGTAGCCTACTGGCTTATTTTAATGCCTCACACATGTTGTTCTGGTACACTCTTAGATTACCTGGATGAATGTAGGCTTTTTTTTCTCTCTCTGTCTTGTATCCCATGACGTTTATGTTTAATTCGACAATGTATGTTTATACTGTATTCTAATTCATGCAACCTGCTTTCAGTCACTCACAGGCACCAACCACAACAAGCAATGATCTAGCAATGTAACGTCAGTTGGACTTTCTCTCTAGGTCTCAAACAACTGTTTCAGGGGTCTACTCATTTAGATTCCCTAGCCTTTTATTTTAAAGTAATCCTGTCATTTACTTGCAAGGCTGCAACTTCAGTCACGTCACCTCACTAAAAATCAGTGTCATTGTTAGCATGAGCAGTGTGCACTGGTTTGCTCATCAGTCAAAACTAACTCATGTAGTCAGTGGAGATTCAGATGCTGCATCATGTTGCGATGACAGCATTGATCGTCGTGGTAACGTGGGATTTGCACAGATGGCGATATGAGCCGGTTGTTGTGTTCCCCTGAGAGATGGAGTGGAGAGCAGTTCAGTTTGCCTGATAGTCTCCAGTGACTCACTATAGAGGACTACCGCGAAGTCAGTGTGTTCCAAAAACAACAACGTGTTACTCCAAACTCAATGTGTGTCACTCTCACCACAGTCCACACTCCAGATTTGACCTGGTTTAGCCCCTGCAAGAGGACCCACACACACATATACACATACACACACACACACACACACACACACACACACTGGTAGCTATTGCATCAGACAGCCACAGTCCCGATGCCGGCTACCGCCAATGAAATAACAGGTCTGGTCTGTCTCTAAATATGTCCCTCTAAAAGAAGCAGCAAAGTAAACACAGCAGCGGCAGACTCGAGACCAGTAAGTGAGGAGTACATGGCCCAAGGTCAGTCACCCATCTCTAAACTGGTTCCAGTTAGGCCAAACCTCACCAAAGGCAGAGGGCTCCAGACAAATCAGGCTTTGCTCTGTTGTTCCATTCATACAGAAATAACTCAGTTTGGGAGAAAACTGTTTAGATTTTGAGATGGCTGAGTCTCTATTTCTACTGTAGTTGAGGTTTTGTGCAGACAAGTGTATTGCATACAGAGGTTGTGGAGCTGTAATTTGCTGGAGTTGGTTCATTCCAGGTTAAACCACAGGTGCTCTATATTCCTGCCTTCTCCTGGGCGTTTGAATGTATTTTCTGCCCTTGTTCTCAGTTCACTACATTTTGGCCAAATGCCATGAACCTAAACTCACTTAACTTTACAGAAAACTGATTTTATATCAGAAAAGTTTGACAAAGTCTCACATCTGAGTAGAGATTCACATAATATTGTTTATTTGTCGTTTTTGAACTAATTGAATACAAAAAACATCAATAAAAAGCTCAAAGAAAAAGTATTTTTTACACTGGGTTGATTATATGGAAGGAAAGATTGTCCATGTTTATTCCCACGCTAGAATGCCCATTATTCCACATGACTCGAGCCTCTTAGTCACTGACTCACATAAAAATTAAGCAATGTTAGGGGCCACTATTTAATTCAACACCAGCGTTAGACACATTCACACATTTCAGTGTATTCATATAAAAAATGTTCACATATTCAAATATGATGATACACAGCTACAATACATATGACCCTAATTTAAGCCCATACAAAGAGATGTAGGCTGTAATAAACACAACTTTTTGCAGCCCCCTTAATTTAAGTAAAAATCTGTAAAAGAACTGTAAATGCTAATGATAATTATCATGCATCTGTTAGGGTCAGTAAGTTTTCTTACATACGACCCTGTGTTCCCGTTCCTGCCCACAAATGTCTGTTTGTCCTCCACTTTCTTGCCGACACACACTCTGAGCCACTTTTAATAAGTCTTTTATAATCTCTGTGGTCTCCTTGCTTTTCAAGAATTCATTGCTTGTGTTTTACCTGTTGCTTAACGATTGAGTGCCTAATGGATTCAAGGCACACACTCTAACCTCTTCAGATGATGATGACTCAAACCGTAGGAAGTAGCTCTAATCAACAGTCCCATCAAGGCGATGCATTTCCTTTGTACTGAATAGCTGCAGTGTGATGACACAAGGGTTGAAAGGGTTCAACTTACTTTCCACCCTAGCTTGCACAATAAGAAACATGCCTATGTGAATCTATTTGAGAATATATGCTACATGTTAAACAGAAATAAATATTATTGTGAGTGCCAGCAAGATGCAATGCAGGACTAATCACGCTGTTATTTTGAATGTTGATGATTTAAATGTGAGCACTAAATACCCAAAAAACTTTTGTCACGGCAAGAACCAATCATGGCTATATTTGCAATACAAAATGGAGCTACAACCCCCCCACCCTTCCCCTTCCAATCCTAACAAGAAGCAGTGAAGGAAGCACATTACATTTAGCTGCAGTGATTTGTGGTTGTTGCGGTTGTATGAGAGCCCCATATGAAAAGGCCAGAGAGAATCTGTCTTTGGTTTGTGGTTTAGCGACAGACGAACTGCCTGCTGTGAGATGAGTTGAATCGATTTGTGATGAATGAGCGGGTGAAAGGATGGAAACCTTAGTTGTGGGTACAAATGGTCAAGTCTCAACTATGAAGATGGTTTATTTTCACCCCTGACCTCACAGAAAATGAACTAAGACTTCACTTTTTTTTAACTGAGGCCTCAGTTTCAGGGTGTTGCCTTTCACCGATCCTATACATTAGTGCCGTGCCCGTTTCAAATGTGGAATGGGCCGATTTCTTGGCCTCTGGTATTGCTGCTTAAACGCATAAAAAGATTAATACTGTTGATGTGAGGTGTCTCATATACACAGATGTTTGTACTGTCATAGTAAATAAATATTCTTTTCTAATTTTAAGTATTAAATACACAGTCCATTCTTGATTTAATGCTCTGTTTTCCCTGTTTACTTTTCATTTTTTAGAGTAAACCATGTCAAAAAACCTTTCCTGTGCTAATCTACTAAAAGGTGATGTAAAAACACTTCAGGCTACTGATTGATTAGACATTTATTTCATTCATGAGCTTTCTGTTTTAGAGAAAGCCCCCCTGTCTCTCTCTCTCTCAGAAACCAACATTGTGTCTCCACAGTAAATCACCTGTTGAGTTTTTGATGGTTATTTGTTATTTGTCCTTTAGAATGTGACCGCTGTGAAATAATCCAACAATAGCGACTTTCTCTCTCTCACAGAAAGCTTTCAACCGATTTAGGTTAGCAACACACCTGCCAAGTGTGAAGTAGATCAGATGAACGGTTCTTGAGATATACAAAGGACTTACAGACAGACAGACAGTCCTTGCTTTATAATTTGATGAAATAATGACAGGGATTAGAAACTATTTTTATTCTCCACCTTAAAGTTACTTTTTCTGTATCTACAGGTGATGAAGACCTATCACATGTACCACTCAGAGAGCATCAGCGCCGAGAGCAAATTGAAGGAGGCTGAGAAGCAAGAGGAGAAGCAGATCGGCAGGGGAGATCCGGTCTTCAGCATCCGAATGGAGGACAAATACCAGAAACGCAACTCCGTGAAGAAGATTGAGAAGATGAAAGAAAAGGTAAAAGGCCTGGGGTTCATAGTCCTTAACCATTTCAATCCAATTTGCCGTTGAGTTTAAGCTAAAAGGGAGCCATCAGCAGTTAGTCGTCACACCATCCACTTTTCTGTTAGACATTAGGCATCTTTTATTACTTGGAATATAACAATATAATATAAACATCTGATCGGGATGTGAAGCACTCTCACATTTACATGTATTTGATATCACCACAAGAACACCATCTGTAGTCAGAGGACCTGCTGAACAGAGTCTTTATGTTCCCTGAACAGGCCTGTTTTCTGTTAAATCTCTGTGACAAACGATTAAATATCCAGGGAGAAGGGATTTTTTTTTCACACTGCTCTTTTCCTACAGTGCATTTGGGAAGTGTTAAAATATGGATGATTTGGAAGTGCGTGAGTCTGAGCCCATTGGTCAGTGGATGGTGACTAACAGCCTTCTGTTTGTCTGGTTTAGAGGAAGTGTAGAAATAAAGACAGATGGCTCAGAGGTATCCCAGTTAAAGTGAAGGACACAGACTGTTGTTAGTTTTGATTTTTCTATTTCCGTTCTTGTTCCTTTTTTTGTGGCTATTTTTAACTTATTTTTTCTGTAATGTTTATCGAAGCTGTTTTGTTTTGCCAGCAATCCATTCTAAGCTTTGTGATGCACAGTGCGTGCAGAGACATAAAAGCACAATCACTTGTCAAAAAGGCAGTTCCAGACTCATTACATTCCTCCTCTCTTGCTCATCTGTTTCTCATTCTTGCCTCTAATTCTCTAATCAGCGTCAAGCCAAGTACTCAGAGAACAAGATGAAGTCGATCAAAGCGCGGAACGAGTACCTACTGACACTGGAAGCGTCAAACTCCTCCGTTTTCAAATACTACATCCACGACTTGTCAGACTTAATTGATGTAAGTATAAAACCACGTTCTATTCTGTGACAGTTTCATTCTCATCACAGCTTTATTTACCTGCAATGAGACTCAAAAAAGTTTTTGCTTAGGACATGGTTACATAAACACACTTTGCATCTTTCTCTGACGTTTTACACCAACTAAGGTTAACATGAAAATATTTTACATTTCTTTGTGCTCCTCATGCAAAGGACCCACCTTCAGAGGCCTTTAGAAAGATTGTAAATCATAATCAGAGGAGAGGCTGATGACTTTAGCAGCCAGACCTAATATAAAAGACATTTTAGGACACCAGACTGTGGGATGGAAATTAAAGTGTAGGACAGAATTACTGTAAAGCAGCTTATTAAATTTTGTGATGAAAAACTATTCTTTCCCTTTCCCTTCTCGCCATGCCATTATTAAATTCCCACATATTATATATTCAGTTCTACTGTGTTTTTCTGACAGTATGTCACAGTTTTGAATATTTTCCACATGTCTCAGACTCTCTTCAGGCTTTACAGAGTCTGGGATTGGCCTTGCCCCCTTTTTTGTCATTTACAGCTGTTGGGTCATCACTCCATTCACAACAGCACTCAGGTGTCTTTACTCTGCCTTTGCAGCAGATTGCTTTGTTTGTCCTTCTGGTACCCTACCGATAAACATGACTTATTTATAATATGACTCACCTGGGTTGTTGTTATTTTGTAAGTGAAATAAATTCACAGCAGCATTTTCTGTGGTGTTTCTAAGGAAACGGGTGAAGGCCTGGGTTTTTGGCAAGCATTTGGGGTTTTATATTCCAGACAGGACTGAAGGAGAAGAGAAACGCAACCTCTATTCAGCGGTCATGCTGTGTGCTAAAATTCCCCCACTCCCTGCTTTGCTCACAAGCCTTCACATCTCACCAGGGTGTGTGTATGTGATTGTGTGTGGGATATGCTCTGTGTGAGCTGTATTTGCAGGCTCATACACATTTGTTTATTGATGAAAGAGACTTTTTACACTCAAAAGCACGCCAACTGGTAGTGGTACCTTGTTGCCAAGGCGTTGGCCAAGGTTCGAGTAATTAAAAATCAGCATTAGATCCTGGAGGTAACATTGAGGTTGTGCAACACTGCTGGCTCAAATAGTGCTGGAGTGTAAAGAGAATTGACAACCATAGTTTAGTAGTGGAATTTGTCTTATTTCTTTGAGTATGTATACCATTTCATTTCAGGCATATTTCAACATTATTCTTAATATTTTGTTTTTCGAACTGATGATATAAAATTATTGGCCCCTTCTTTTTAAACACACTTTAAACAGTATCAGAAAATGTTAGATTTGGCTGTCTCCAATTTCCCTACATGCCATAATCTTTGCAAAATATTTTAAAGTTTAAAGATCTTTAAGGTTCATCCAATGATAACTACTCATCTTACTGATTTTCTTTTTTCCATTCAGTGCTGTGATTTGGGGTACCACGCTAGTCTGAATCGGGCATTGCGGACCTACCTATCAGCTGAATATAACCTGGAGACGTCACGCCATGAGGGTCTTGACATCATTGAAAATGCTGTGGACAGTCTGGACCCACGCAGTGATCGGCAGAGGTTCATGGAGATGTATCCTACGGCCTTCTGCCCACCGACAAAGTTCGAGTTCCAGCCTCATATGGGAGACGAGGTACAGACTTCAGTTAATAATAGAGGTTGTGGTGATGACAATATCTGATAATCATGTATCATCTTTCTTTAAATTTGGTTGTTGATATGTCTGAACCAATGTGAAAAAAACAGAAAATACGATTCTGAAAATGCTTCCACTGCATCTGTGTGCCCAGTGCACACTGCAGATACACCATCTGACGTAGAAGTGAATTCGAAGTAGATTAGAAAAAAGTCTCAGACTTAATGAGGTCTGATTTTCAGTGGCTTAAGTGCAGCGTTTTACTGTGTCTGAGCTGCCAGATCAGGTTTTATGGGGCACTGCAATTGACAAATTATGTGTTATTCCTCACCCTCCAGTCATGTAGCTCACCATGTGCAAAGAGTTTTACTGTTACGCTGGCAGTACCAGTGCTGATATCATGTCTGTTTACTAGCTGTTGTTATGCAGCTGTCTGCATTCAGTCAGCAGAATTCACTGTGGTTTGCTCTGCAATTGTAGAAGAATTTGGATTCCTGTCTCCTGTTTAAACCCGAGGTTACGTGGCCTACTTCTTCCTTCAGTAGGTTGTAATTTCAGGTTGCTGATCAGTGATAATGCATTTTTTCTTTTCCCCAGGTGTGTCAGATCTCAGTGCAGCCGCCAGTGAACGGAGAGCTTATACTGAGGTTCCAGCAGCTGCAGTCTCGCCTGGCTACTTTGAAGATCGAAAACGAAGAGGTAAAACGGTGCAAATAAATATAACTCACTATCCAGATATCTGCAGTAAATAGGGGATTAGATGTGTCAAACATGTCAAAAAGATTCTATACTGCTCCAGTTTTGTTGTCGACAAGAGATGAAGGAGTTTTGTTATTCTGCCATTTGTTGGTAGCTAGATGCAGAGTATTAAAGCTATTGAAGAAAAGTTAACTTTAGACATCATGGAGTCATCCAAGGTGAGACAGAGAATAGATGCTGATGATCTCTAAAGTTTTAGTTGCTTACATGCACACACATACAGATACACACTTTATGTCTTCCTCTCTCTCATGCCCTGCAGGTAGCCATCAAACCCTCTCTCTGAAGCTTCAATTTTGTTCCCACCAGTAGAATTCACTGTCTAGCTTTTATTTGCACAAACCTGTGTTATGCTGCTCAGTTTTGACACTGGAGGTGCATCTTTGCAGGCTTTATTGTTTTAATCTGTCTGCAGCATGCTTGAGTAATTTGACTTTTTTTTAATAAAGCAAAGGCCAATAGGGAAGACCGCTGTTGTTTCACACAGTGCAATCATGTCCATCAGGCTGGCTTGTGTATCATGTCTGGCCTGCTTCCCCTCTATAAGCTCTCACTGCCTTTTGTCCTTATGTCCTGTTTCTCGCCTTCCCACCACATCGGTGCACTTTCTCTTATCCCTCTACAAAGACTAACAGAAACACAGGAGCATGTCACTCAACTTCCTCTACATCCACTGTTGCTTGAGTTTCTTTGTAGATGTTATCGTTGGCACTCAAGTGAAATTGACTGAAAATACATCTAAAGGAAGGAACAATGATTTTTTTCCCTCTGTTTTATTTGTATAGCACCAAATCACAACAGAAGTTATCTCAGAACACTTTTCAAATAGAGCAGGTCTAGACCTTACTCTTTGTTTCACAGAGACCCAAGATGCCCCCATGAGCAAACACTTGGCAACAGCGGTAAGGAAAAACTCCCGTTTACTGGGAAGAGACCTTGAACAGAACCTGGCTCCAGGTGGGCGGCCATCTGCTTTGA
This sequence comes from Scomber scombrus, assembly GCF_963691925.1. Classification (NCBI taxonomy): domain Eukaryota; kingdom Metazoa; phylum Chordata; class Actinopteri; order Scombriformes; family Scombridae; genus Scomber; species Scomber scombrus. Next base: position 10,825,659 of record NC_084975.1, on the reverse strand, counting down.
CCGGTTGGGTTGAGAGAGAGGGACGGAGGGAGAGGAGAGCGAGACACAGAGAAAGCAGGATAACAATAATAATAACAATAGCAGCAACAATAATAGAAATATGACTAATTATAATTATAATAGGGCAGATCATTATTATTAATTATTATCATTATAATTTTACTTAATCAAATTAAGTTGTTTGAAGTCATAATCCTTAAGAGTTCAGTCCTGATTGATTTGGCAACACCCCTGGATACTGATGTTGAAAGCAAGTGCTGTAAAATCCCACAGACGTCCCAAAATGTGGGCAGTAAACACACCTTCAGTAGCTACTGGTGTATTTGTTTGCAGCAGAGCCAGTCTCAAGCTGTTTTAATAAAGAGGTCAATCAATGAATAATAAAAGCAGTAATACATCATTGCACAAGCAACTGTGATTTGATTTCATGCTGCTCACAGGGCAAGTTGATTACCCTGCTGAGGGCTTTATAGGTGCTTTTTTGATGAATAGTTGTTGTCAGCGCTAATCTCTGTGACAAATATTTTGCATCTCCTGTGAGTGGTTCACAATAAGTTACTCCACGTTTCAGCAGTTCAATGCTTTTAATCTGAACTAGCTGCACTGGGAATTATTGGGTTTGCATTAGCAGTAACTTGATACAGCTCTGATACAGCATAAGGAAAGGGAACAGTAAACAGTGAGGCTGATAACAATGAGAGAAAATATAAAACGGGATTAAATGCATGCATTGTGTCCTGTGAATACACGGACGTAGGTGTGTTCACAGGCAATATGAATCCAGCACGAGAATGGCAGATCTCACCACTAACAATTTAACAACTATATATGGCTGTTGTTGAAATGTGCTGCAATACCGACCATAAATAAATAAAACTGGGTTTTAATTTCATGAAAATGTTAAGGATTATGACTTTAATTAAGCAAGGAAATGCCAAACATTTTTTCGTCTGTAGCTTCTTAAATGTGAGGATTTACTGTTTTGTGTTTGTTTTTTACAACCCTTACATCATTGTACATATTTGGGGGATTTGGACTGTTTGCCAGACAAAAGACATTTCATATTATGACTTTGGGCTCTCTTTTGGGCAAGTTTTATTATTTTTTTGACATACACTGTAGTTGCAACCCTACTAATTATCATTCAGACTCAGTGTGTTTTATGAAGTGTGCCTGGGCTGGTCTTTGTCCTGCTGGTGTCATCAAAGTTCACATTGCATGCAGTATGTACAATATTACAATAATACTGCAACTGGACACATGCACTCGTGTGTGTGTGTGTGTGTGTGTGTGTGTGTGTGTGTGTGTGTGTGTGTGTGTGTGTGTGTGTGTGTGTGTGTGTGTGTGTGTGTGTGTGTGTGTGTGTGTGTGTGTGTGTGTGTGTGTGTGTGTTTTTGTGTGTGAGGGTATGACAGGCTCTGGTGCTTCATGTCCTTGTCTGCCTGCCTCTCTAAGCGGATGTCCTGGTGGGTCAGAATTGGAGGGCGCTGCTGCCTTGTGTTAGTATCACCAGATGGCCTCCCTTCCCGGGCACAGCGTGCCAGATTCATCCTTGAAAAATGAACTTTCAAAGCGCTGTGACGACCTACAAGCATGACTGTCAAATGTACAAGAGAGCATGAGAGTCTTCATCCGGCCAGGAAAGGCTGCAGGGCAACGCTTAATAGAAGTGCAGCTGTTTCCTCAAACCTCTTTGACTCCTGTGAAATGGTGAAAGAAAACATTGCTGAATAATTTACTTTGCATCAGTGGTGGGTGGGGAGGAAGACTTTGGATGTTACTCTCACTCGGGGGGGTTGGGGGTACCATCACTCTGCCTCGTGAGCCACTGCAGAAATTACAATGGACATTTTTTTTCATTAAAAAAGCCTCTCTAAGGACATCGTTCATTTCAGCTAGTCAATCAGTCAGCATGGTTCATCTCTTTTTCAGATTTAATAATCTGGCCATTTGGATGTCATTTGGTTCTGCATGCACCAGAGCCAGCACAGATGATGATTTCCTCCTCTGCTCTCATTCATCTTCTTACCAGATACAAGTGCACTTTACAGTTATTCTCAAGACATTTCACACTAAACCCGGGCAATCTAAAACCATCTCCTTTGCAGGGAGTGTTTGTTTTTCCTCAGATAAATCTCAGGGAGGCACATCAAAGCCTGTGCATGTGTAGGTATGTGTGTGTGTTCGTAGCAGATTACACACTTACTGCAGGGTCTGTAGAAAGCTGGGGACACCAAGTTTGCCTTCTGAGATAACAGTATTGAAATAACTGTCAGTGACGTTGTACGGCTGCCCCGCAGAATAATAACATTGATTCAAAAGTGTGGCGAATAGTACATAACTTATATTTGGCTCAGAAAACATTGTACACAAGTAAACCAAGCTGATAATTGGCTCATCATTTGCTGAACTGTTGATGTAGCACCATAGAAGACACTTGGGTCAAGGTTCTGCATTAAAATAAACAAAATTAACTCAATTCCAGGGGTTTTCTCCAGGTCTGTTGTGCAGCAACAGGGACTAATGAGCATGTCCACCATGTCTCTCTAAGAGCTCTGTTGTAATTGAGCCCCGCGGTGAACACTGGTAACTATTCGTCTGCTGAATAATGGATAAACCCAACAGCTTTTTTCACTGGGAGCAATTCTCTCGCATGCATGGGTCCTGTCTTCCTGATGACAGCTGGGCCTCTCGCCTCCACGAGGCCACCCAGGATGAGGCTGCAGGGACAGGGGTATAGGGAGACCGAAAGTGTTCAAAACGTGGAACTAATGACTTTTTGAGGCAGGTAGTTACCTATTTTATGGATGTTTGATTTGTCTAAATCTCACAGGAGAGAACTCAAGCATCACTTCTCTCTCACTTGGAGCCAGCAGGTTCTTTTTCATTCTGGTGCAGAAAATCACTCCTTTGATCACCAACTGACAATCCCCGACTGTCGTCACAAGACAGGTTGATGTTTTTGTGAAGTTTTATGATCCTAGAATCCCCTATTTCCTTTTCTATGCTGTCATTAGCCTTGTCCCAACCTGCAGTGTGTTTTTGCTTCACAATGGGATGGATGACACTGTAACTACATCCACATTGTGTGCAGAGGCATGCGTGTCAGCACTGTAATCCATCACTGCAACACATGAAAGAGATGAAGTCCACTTTTCTATTCAGGTGGGTTTTTTCTTTTTTGAAGGCCAAATGAGTCACAGGTCAAGCAGTCAAAAAAACAAGCTATAATCCTCTGTTGTCTCTGTGTGTGTGTGTGTGTGTGTGTGTGTGTGTGTGTGTGTGTGTGTGTGTGTGTGTGTGTGTGTGTGTGTGTGTGTGTGTGTGTGTGTGTGTGTGTGTGTGTGTGTGTGTGTGTGTGTGTGTGTGTGTGTGTGTGTGTGTGTGTGTGTGTGTGTGTGTGTGTGTGTGTAACAGTTAGTTCTTGCATTAGCGTTGAGGTCAGACTCACTTTCATAATTGAGAAATGGTGACACCTTTGATTGAGGGTTCTCCTGATCATTAAACATAATTAGGAGGAATTCCAGCTGTGCCTCACTAAGGGCCCCGTTGACCTGTGATGCCCCCACCTTTTGAAAGCCCACACAATCAAGCTGCAATGGTGGTGGTGCACCACTCTCCCCACACAGTGTCTCTGTTAAATGCAGAGGGCAGTTTTGCTGAATTTGTTGAGAGGCTGTTGTTGGTGTGTTCCCCCTGCAACTTTTCCACATCAGTGATTCATGCTCACACTTCATCATATCTAGGCTCTTCCTCCTTGTTGTTTGTCTCATTTATTTTTTCTCTCTCTTTCTATCCCTATTTTTCATTGTTCTGCAAATGTCTTTAACCCACATGACCCTGTATTTAATATAGAATGAGGGCCACTCTTGAGGACATAAGTCTTAAATTTAAAGTTGTATAAGTCATGCAATATACACTATTTCTTATATTTTTTCTGATTTCTTCCTTAAAAAAAATAGACCGTTTTAATTCTCCTACTATGACAACTTCATAGCCAAATAACAAAGATGTTATTCTCAAAATAATACAACTTTGTAAGACACCTGTTCTATTTGTGTACACAGTCGATTTTTAGCAGCTTTTGATGTCTTAACCTTTTATTGAGTTATTAGAAACTATAAACTCTACAGTTTGTATGTCATATCCTCTCATCTTGTGTGATCTCACTGTATACTGGACACAGTCATGGCCTGCAGCACTCGCTCACAGAACATCTTTCTCAGTAAGTGTCGGGGCATGCTCGGCCAAGTCCTGACGTTTATAAGCTCCGAGAGAAGCAACTCTGTTGACAGGGAAGAGGCGGTTATGGAAATGAATCTTAAAAGCCTGCGACTGAATGTACCATCTCTTGTTCACCTCTGGCCCCTCTGAGTGCATGCAAATTGATTGCTTTGGCTGGGAGTCGTGTTCAAGGGATGGTGTTTTTTTTTGGGAAAGTGTGTCTTGTCAGAACCACCTGAATCTGAGTGTCATTGGAAAAGAAAAAAGGTTTTTAGGGATTCTGATGATTCAAGCTGCTGAATATGTTGAAATGGTGAGAGTGAAGACATGACATCAAACTTTAAGCAGGGAGGTCTCTGCTCTGACAAATGACTTTTGCTCATTTTCCCCTCTATCCCTTCTGTCCCCAGATCAAAAAGACGTCAGAGGCTACCCTCACCACCATTCAGGACATGGTGACCATCGAAGACTACGACGTGTCCGAGTGTTTCCACCACAGTAGATCCACCGAGTCGGTCAAGTCCACTGTGTCGGAGACGTACCTCAGCAAACCCAGCATTGCCAAGAGGAGGGCCAACCAGCAGGAGACAGAGCAGTTCTACTTCATGGTGAGTAAAGATGTGTGGCTGAAGAGAAGAAAGGGTGCCTAATAGAAAGGGGAAAAACTTTAGAGATGTCTTTTTTATTTCTGTATACAAACAAAAATAAATCTCTCTTATGGACTCTCTTTGATGCCTCGGTTAGCTTTCTGTATTTAGGTATTTTAAGAAATGAAAATGCTACTTTTCTGTTGTCTGATTATAAACTCTGTCTAACAGATGCTACAAAAACCTCTAAAATATGAACTCAAAGCTTTTATGGGGAATTTAAAAAAGCATAATCTATAAATTCTATTGGATTCAAAACTCTAAATTTATTCGCCGAGCCACTTTGAACTCTTTGATCAGCTGGCAGAGGGGTAGCCTGGCCGCTATCCTGTTCCAGTCTGAAGATGGACATGCTCTGATAAAGGTTTTAAAAAGACTCTCACTGAGTCCTTTGCCCTTGGCTGCCTTATCGTAGATTGCTATCTTAAGAGCGGGCGCTGTAGCTGGCACTCAGGGCCGCCGTGTAATTACTCTCAATTCTCCACAGAAATTCCGGGAGTTTCTGGAGGGCAGCAATCTCATCTCCAAACTGCAGGCCAAACATGACTTACTGAAGAGGACACTTGGTGAAGGTACTGTCACAATTGCTTTACTTACCCTCCTCTTGTAGCTCCCTCTGTTCTTGTTCTCACATCTTGTCAAGTGCTTGCACTTTATTCTTACCTCTGAACGTCAAATTCACTTCCACCTGCCTTCCTCCAGCCAAAATGAGGACGTATTAGCTCTAACGTGTCCAAACAACAAACATAACTAATAATTGGTTATTGAATTTGATCTTTTTGTTTTCTGCAGTCCTCTAGTGTGATTTCAGCCTTTTCCATGGCAACTTTCCCATTGTTTGACTGCTTTTTCCACTAGCCAAAGCTCCTAGACGGTAATCTGGATTTTAGCCAGGCAATCCCGCGCTGAGGAGGATTGTGAATTCGCATTATCCGTCTTAGTGATTGATTTGCTCCAAACTTAATGGACTGCAATGTATTAGAGGGGTCGGCAGGCTTTACGATGGTCTGTCCTTGTTCCACACTGGTGGGATCCCCTCGAGGCCTCAGCTAATCTACCGTCAACCCAAAGCATGTCCGTCAGTCACTGTGCTAACCTGCAGTCCCGGTGGTCTCAGTCAAACTGTCTGCTTAATAAGTAATGGAGCCGTGAAGTAAGAAGGAAGAGAAAAGTCTCCTGCTTTTCCCACATGCTCCTTAATCATATTGTTGTCAATGAGCTAAAGTACAGTATGAGTCACTCAGACACACAGACAGGTCAGATCCTGTTCATGGGAACAGATGGCCACAGATTTAAAACTAGCCCTGTTCTCCAAAACCATTTGGAAGCAATTTTTTTTGCCAACTCTTACTTTGCCTGTGCAAACTTGAAGCTCTATGTATTACTATAATGATTAGTCTGTCTGTGTTTGGCTGTGCCTGTGTCGGTTGTAGATGTTGAACTGTGTGCCAGGTTGATGTTAGTTTGTAATGTAATGCTGTGTATTGTCATGTAGCTTAAGTGTTGCCTGTATACGTCTCTGTGCAGGCCATGAGCTGTGTGTGTATGGGTTTTGTTCGTGCTGCTCAAGAGGCCAGCGGTTGCGGACAGATGGCAGATGCACAATGCACCACAGGGACCTCAGAGACAGGTCTTGGCACGTCCACATGTCTAACTTCCCTTCACATCTCTTCTCTTTTCTCTCTTCACCCGCAGGCCACCGAGCTGACTACATGACCACAAGGTAAAGCACACACTAAACACACTATTCAGGACCCGTGAGTATTCAAGACACACATCCAGTCCACTTTTCCTCCAACCACGACAGAAACTTTTGTGACGGGTCGCAGCTCATCAATGCGAGGATACTTTAGCCTCAGGACATTCTCATGTTGGATCTAATGTGACCATGAAAGTCCATAGTTATAAAAAAACCAGAAGAGCACTGAGCAGATGTGCTGACCACTGTGTTTTTCTTAAGCTTAGTCTAGTATCGTATGGCTGGGTTACCATACTTCCCAGTCCTAATCGTGCTATTTATCAGACCTGTAGAGGGAATGAAGAGGTGAGGTGGTAAAGTGGAGAATGTTTAACCTGAGAAATTAATCATACAGCAAATGATTTGCATGAAATTTTAATGTTGTAGCGTCAGGTTTCAAGAACGACCAAAGAAGAGTGAATAAGAACATATGAGTCAGTTGAACCCTCAGTCAGACTTTTGCATATTTGAAAATGGTTCAAGAATAAACTTATTACATTTACTCCCATTATTGAATCAACATACTTGGTTTATATAAACTTATTCTCAGTTCTTTGTGAGAAACAGAAACTAAAAAAAAGTTATGGAGCCTCTCACAGTGAATTGTCAGTCAGCAAAGAAAAGTCGTTTGATTTAACGTTGTTACTGTATGTTATTTTTTAATATTTGGTTAATCTTAATATCCAGGTCAAGGTTTAGTTTTTCCTTTTAGAATCACACGGGAAAAGTCACATCCAACAATGGCATCCAATCTCTCGAATAGAAATGTTTCTTCTGTGCACGGAAATTATTTCAGAAAATAATCAGCTCAGATACTAGTAAAGTAACAGTGCTTTTACATTATTAGGAAATCTTAGCACTGAAGTTGTATTCACATTACAAATATGTAATCTTCTGTGTGAGCATGAACAGATATTTCATCACCAGGCCTTTCCAGCAGAGTAGTTCTGTCACTGTGTTTTAGCAACAGAAGAGACCAAAATCCTGCACTCCTTTCACTCTTTTCACCTTTCTCAGCCCTACTGGTCACAAGATGCCAAATTGCATTAAGTCACACACACATTCACACAAACTAAGAGAGGCAGTCCCCTGCAGGGCCTGTCTTGAGGTGGATGCTGACACATATGATGCTCTCAGCAGGTCAGATATTTCACTGGCCTGTGATATCTTGTAGAGAAGGAGGAGACAGGATTATAAAGAGAAAGTTAATTCATGGGTCTCAGCAGTGGCTGAAAATACCCTCATTCACCTGTCCATCATCTTAAGTCAGACGGTTTTAAAGATTAGTCGGCCTCAGCTTCAGTTCAAGTTCATGAAGGACATGAAGGTTACTGGAGAGTAACTTCACAGAGATGAACTTCTCTGAAAGGAAAACTGCATTGTTTACTTATTCTAATGCATTTTTTGTATTCTAGACATCCCAATGGTCCGCTCAAAACCCACACTGGCACCCGGCGGGCTAGACCCCGCTCTGTTTTTAATGTTAGGTTATTTAATGGCAATTTGGAGTCATTTATCAAGGTACCGATTACCAGTCTGCCCGCTTGGCATTGCTCCTCCTCCTATCTATTTCCTGTCTTGCTCTGGCTTTCTGGTCATTTTGGTGGGTTCCCCCAAAGCATCTTATCTTAAAAAACAACAACATATTTGTACTAAGATTCTGGAAACCTTACTCATGAGTAAGTGAGCTTTGGCAGTCTGCATCTGAGATGCAGGGGTAGCACTGATAGATTTGGAGGGCTGAGGGAGGAGAGGAATGGCAGTTGGGGGGGGGGGTAAATGTTTCTCTCAGTCAGCTCCCCTGACTCACTGCTGACCTGGCATCACTGAGCTGCTCTGGCAGAGAGATTCTCTCATCCTCCTGCAGAGTGAGAGCAGAGGCCAGTGAAAACAGCAGGATATATGACAGTCAGTGAGCGGATGCCAGACTGATAAGGTGTGCTGCCTCCCTCCTCCGGCCTTTTCTCTGCTTCCCACCGGTGACTGTGTCCAGTCCTGCCTCGTCCTGTCCAGTTCCCACTGTTTTCTTTTGGGTGTTATGCCAGCACAAAGTGGAATGAGGATGCACTCTTAGTAAAAGCTTTGGTGGGCAGCTGCTGTGGTCCTAATCTGGGTCTTGCTTGTCTCTCTCTCTCTCTCTCTCTCTCTCTCTCTCTCTTTCTCTCTCTCTCTCTCTCTCTCTCCATCTGTGGCTCTTGCGTCATTTTTCTGTAGCCGCGGACGACGGAACTCACACGCTCGACATCAGGTAGACACCTTGAAGCATCTTGGGGGGCCCATGCTGCTTGCCTGCGCTCATTTCCTGTATCTGTCCTGCCTTAACAACACTTTCCCTCCTTGTTGTATTTGTTAATATCTTGTAATCTTCAACTGACTCAGACAGACTGAATTGATGTTTTGTTTTTCCAAAATCTGGTCAATCAATATTACTTAAACAAGATATTGGAGCAAATTGCTTCTTTAGTTTGAATTGTCTTTGGAAATTCCCAGCATGAACCATTTCCAATGTCAAAATTAGTATCAAGTTTATCTGATAGAAAGTAGTCATCCCCATTCTCACATACCCAAAGAGATAGTATTATATAATCCTCCTGCACCAGACCTGTGCCTCAACCCTCAAGGGCTCCACTCCAACGATAGATAGTCGATTTTGGCATGGTTGCTGTGTTTGGACCGTTCACATACCCCTGAGGGCTGTGAAGAGATCCACTGTATCATTAAAAGCATGTACTGAGCCCCTGTCCAGCACTGAGCTGCAGGAGCAGTTGGCACAGAGATAGAACAAGAGTGCAGTGCACGTCTAAGTGCGTGAGAGGAATGTGTTTTCTCTGAAGAAGACGGCGCTGCTCCTCTCATCTCATCCACTACTGCCCAGAAGGCCATATCGAAACACGTGGTTCTTTAGATAAGTTCTCATCACTTCAAACACACAGTGCACTTAATTGCCAGCATAACAAGACAGAAAGTATATTTAGTATCATCTGAGGCCCATTGAAATGTGTCGGACAACAAGTTTGTACATGCCTGTTGTTGTAGCTAGTAAGTGATTTGTTCTATACTTTGTGATATTTCACAGCTGGTGAAGTCAACTCAGTCTGTCTCAGTAAGATCTCAGCATACTAACACTCACTGTCTATCTAAACCTATCAACTTCACTTACACCGTGTGTGCATGTTTATATACTTTGAATGTCACGTTAACCGGTTCCTGTTAGAGCTTGACCAATACCTCGGAAGGCTAATATCATCACTTCATATCGAGTCATCTCGTATATATATATATGTTGGCATCAATCTGTATGTTTTCAGATATTTAAGAGAAATTGTGGAGAGATAAACTGACTACATAAACTACTACATAAAGTTGTGTGTCAAGTGTTTCTGTCTTTAGAGTTATTAAAAATTACATTTACTGATCAAAATGTACACTTTATTATTTTTGTCACTTCCAGAAATCCAGTATTGGTTGGGCTCTATGGTTCTTGTGCATGTGAAAAAATAATAAATGTAAATTAGACATGATCTGATGTTTTTTGTTCTCTTTAAAGGACTCTGGACAAGCTATCCCCCGTGTGGTTGAAAGCTGTATTCGCTACATAAATTTGTATGGTGAGTTGTTTGTGATAATACTGTGTATAGACATTTAGCCACTTAAGGAAAACAATCATCAACTGATCCCTTTATTTTTTGTGAAAAGTGAAACTTCAGCGATTTACAGGCGCTAATTGTTTGGGTGTGTACGTTTCTTTCTTTTTTTCATCTCAGGGTTACAGTTTGTTCCACTTTAGTCGCAGTCATGGGAAAAGGGCAGATTCCATCTTGTTTACAGCGTCACTGCCTTTTCCACCCTGAGCAGACAGACAGCTTAGCCTGGCACAAGTGATGAGGTTTTAAACCAGATTGAAAAGGACACTCAGCAAGAATGTTTGAAGCATTAAAGATGAGGCAGTGGTGTCTCAGGGTTTGCAGGGTCGTCTGCTGCATTTTATCAAGCAGCCAACCGATGACATACAAAGAGGAAGCTAAAAGGAGACAAACAGCAGTCTAATTATGCTTTGTCTTGACCCCTGACCTCTCCCCTTATTAAATCCTAATCCCAGCTCGAAGACACTTTTGTAAAACTTGATTGCGGTCTCTCTGACTCATTAATTATCTTTAATTAGAAAAGTGAAGGGGCTTAAAGAACAGGATGTGCCTTTTAGGTCCAAACTAAAGTAGGCTTTATTTGCTGAGTGAGGGAGTTTCTTTCTATGAGTTTGTCTTATGTTCTTCGATTGGCTTCTTTTTCTCTTTCCTTAAACTGTCTGTCTTTGTCTTTCTTTGTGCAGGCCTCCAACATCAAGGAATATTTCGTGTATCTGGATCCCAGCTGGAAGTCAATGACATCAAGAACTCATTTGAGAGAGGTACACAATGTCTGCTAAATTCCCGGAACAATAAATGATTTTTATCTATTTTTGCCTCACTTTTATCAGATCCAAATGCTTGTGACAATTACAGGCTTATTATGACGCATTGTGTCATTAAGCCAGCCATAATTTTGATTTGTGGTACATATTTTGCATCCAATCATGTGCATTAAAAAAAAATGCTAAAGATGTTCAACTGACCTGCTGGCTTGTCCGTGTTTTAGGAAACGACCCTTTGACAGATGAGGAGAATAACCATGACATCAACTCGGTGGCTGGTGTTCTCAAACTTTACTTTCGGGGTCTGGAGAACCCTCTTTTCCCCAAAGAGAGGTTCAATGATCTGCTCTCATGCATCAGTAAGAACACACACATTGTTTTCCTAGCTTAATATGTGTGAGGTAGTCATAATCAGAGTGGAGTGTTATGACATAACAATTAACAACTCAGTGTTTTCCTTTTTTTAATGATGCTTTTTTTTTCATTTAAAAGGCAAATTCATTACATCCAAATGCAATGTGAATCCTCAGTACTGCCAAATTAACTCACAGCATATAGCAGTTATGGAAAAACATTTCCCCCAGTTGTGTCTTGATGTCTTAAAGAAAAATACTGAACTTCTCTTTGACACTTTGTGTTTACTCTGTGGTATTGGTTGAGTACTGAGAAGAATATTATGTGTCGTAAGCAGCCATTCTTACATGATCGTGGTGGAATGTTAAATGTCTACAGCAATGAGCAGTGGTTGAACCCAGAGCTGAATCCTCACAAGAATAGTCACATTGTCATCTTACTGTGAGTCAGCTCACAGATCAGTCAGCTCATTGGTTGCTTTTTTCAGATCTTTTAAGACATTACATGGGAGGCTTTTAGGATCTGTTAAAGAACAATGAAACAGCATGGAGTCACATGGACATGGATGTGCGCTGTAATGCCTTGTGCATGTGTGCCATGTGTACTTGTGTGTGAAATGTGTTCATGCAGGGTTTTGTGTACTCATGAGTGTGCAAAGTGTGGCTGTGTGTGCTTCCTGGGTGTAGTTTTACACATTTGTGCAGGATGAGTAATGGGGATTCCCTGTTTACATTCCCCAGCTCAACATGCCAGTGATTGCAGTGTGGGCCGTACGCCCAGCAGGCTCCATATTAAAATCCCTCTGCTTATTACATATGGAGCAGCTTAGAGCAGCTTCAGGATCACTTTTCCATTTAACTGTTCTCAATTGACTGTGTTTTTTCACCACTGCAGCGCACTGCAGCTCCTGATAACTTTCATTTTGGAATTTGCAGTAGGGATGTTTTGCTAGGGCATGCTTACACGTGTTTGTAGTGATGTATATGCTTGCAATCGAATGGATCTTTAATGGCAGCTTCTGAAGCGCTCTGGAGCCTGGCAGAATCCTAGTTAGGTGTTCATGAAAGATGAAATGCATTACAAGTATTCCAGAAGCCCAAATCCCAGATGGCAAAGAGTGGCTGGAGGGTGACAGGGCTATTTATAGCAGCGAGCACAGCCCCAGCTCAGCCAAATAAAATAGACTGCTTCAAGTGCCACAGCGGAACAAATGAGATAGTAATGAAAGACCTAAAGGGTGGCATTCTCTTGTTTATTGATAAAGGGAAATACAAGATTGATTTAAAATGTATTGCCTATGTTTAAAGTTACCATAATGATTACATGGTGAAGTTTATTGAGAAATAGTCTTCTGTTGTTATTATCCTCGTTGCTGCAGGGCAGACAGATGTGGACAGAACAGTTTTAGAGAGATGCTGTTTTCCTTTAGAGCAGGAAAAACCTCTTGGCATCCTCAGTGTCAGGTGCTAACGAAGAGTGCCGACTTCCCTCTCCTCTTCCTCTTCCTCTGTGGTGTCAGCAAAGTAACACAAGCTGATGTGCAGGTCACGACAACAGAGTTAATACATTTTCCTGTGTCCTCTACACACGCACACACATTTTACATGTGACTGCATTAGTAAATCTTTGCTGGTCCCTCAGAAACCTACATTAATTTTGATAAGTAGTAGGCTCAGCTTCAGTACGCTCTTGTATTTATATCCTGGCAATTGGTCCGATAAAAATCAATATGTGGGCACCATCAGATAGATGAGTGTTTTAAATATGCAGCTATGGAAGTTGTTGCATTTGAGTTCAATGGACCAAAATGAACTCCAGATGTAAATCCTTACTAAATACTTAACATGAACTGAAACTAAGAACATTTACTTTTTGCTACTGTAGGAATAGAAAACCTGTATGAGAGAGCGCTATACATCCGCAAGATCCTCCTGACCATTCCGAGATCGGTCCTCATTGTTATGCGCTACCTCTTCGCCTTCCTCAACCAGTAAGTATATAGACACTAACCAGTAAATCTGTCACTTTATTTCATTTTTATTTTCATTTGTAAGGCTTGCTTCCTCTTAAGTTATGCATCATCATTTATATAAGATACTGTCCCTGCTGCTATGTCCTTCTCACTGTTTCCTCATTCCGCCTTTTCTTTTTCATCTTGTCACTTTTTACCTCCCCCCATTGTCCATCGTTTGTCTCCTCTTCTTCCCAGCCTGTCCCAGTACAGTGACGAAAACATGATGGACCCATACAACCTGGCCATATGCTTTGGCCCTACACTCATGCCCACGCCAGACAGCCAGGACCAGGTGTCCTGCCAGGCCCACGTCAATGAGATCATCAAGACCATCATCATCCACCATGAGACCATCTTTCCTGATCCCAAAGAACTGGATGGCCCTATCTACGAGAAGTGCATGGCTGGAGGAGACTATTGGTGAGGAATGAAGCATTTAGCTGGTTCTGTTATTGATGGATTATCCAAATATAAAGTCATTCTTCAGGGTTCAGTTTCCTGTGATCTCCTGAGTTTTAAGGTACAAACTTGTGAACTGTGATGCCATCCTGTCACTGGTGCCTGAGGGGTAAGGTCATAGGTTATCCAGGATTAAAAACAGAGAACAAAAGCTTTCTGATGGGGTCACTGCCTTCCTAAATGGGATGTAGGTTTGAGAGTTGGACAGACAGCAGTGGTTTTCTCACTCTTTTTCATCATGAATGGAATAAAGGCACACAGCCAAACCTCCTCCACTAGAGACTCACTCAACATGTATGCATGTACTCTGAGACGCAGCTCATTGCTGCAGCTGTGTCGGTAATATGTCAGTGGAGTTTATATGGGCAATTACACACCAATTAGGTGTCTGTGGTTAAAGAACATGACAAGGCAGAGCATGTTTCAGTGCTGACTGTACATGGTGGGCTACTTCCTAGGTGAGACAGGCTGAAACTATCACTTTAATTACCATGATCACGACAGGAGGAAAGAGAAAGAGGTCACCTGGCAGGGAAACGGTGATAAGGTGAATTGCAGCACATACTGAAGATCTTTGCCAGCTGCACATCTATAAGCAGGACTTATCACTTGCTTCTTCCTCGCTTTATCTGCCTCTGTTACTCCTTTTCTTTGCCTGTGTCCCCCTCATCACCACAAGCTGACAGGGATTTATCCCTGGTTTGAGCTAATCACCCATCTCACCATCTCCTGCAGCAGAGGGGCCGGCTAGTGACATGTTAGCACGAGAAGAGACACTCAGTTCCAGGCAGGGGTAATCTGTAGAGATGTGTGTGGCATTACTGCCAGCTCTCTCAGCAGGATACCAGGAGACCATTTAGAAAAAGAGGCCCAACTACAGATAGAGGATCTAAACCTCTCATTGAATACTAACAATGGCCGCTGCTTGAACTTCCTCTGGGTTATATTAATTGTAAAGAGCTCTGTTCTTCCTTGTCATCATACCTGGTATGAGGCTTGTCTGTTGAGATTCAAGTCTTCTTTTGCCATTATAATTAGAAGATGAAATGTCAGGCTTTTTTTAAGCTATCCCTGAAGCTCTGACCTTTGACCTTTGCCATGACTCTGATGGTTTACATGTTGTCTCCCATAGCGAGAGCCCCTACAGTGAACATGGAGCCCTGGAGGAGGTAGACAATGAGGGAGGGACGGAGACGCACACCAGTGAGGACGGTGAGTAACTATACTTATACATATGCATGTAGTGTATATGCATGTGGTGTAATATGCATATAGTATATAATCACATGCATTTATTGATACAAATCATGTGCCTCATTGTCTTTTTTTGACCAAACTGTATTTCATAAGCCCTTCCCCTACAACAGCATCCTTCATTTGACATCACACTTATACTGTTGCACCACACACGTAAAATAAAATGCTGGACTCTCCCTTCCATATGCTGTTTCCAGATTAAAGATTTCCCAAGTGTCTGTGGGTTAAACTCAGCTCTCTGCAGCTCGAGGTGGCTAATCCTGCCTTTCAGTCGGTTAAATGCAGTAACCTTAAAGGGCCAGGGAACTGGGCACAGAGCAATGGACAGCCATTCATATTCTAATGGATTCTGCTTCTCTCTTGGGCCCCTGCGACACTTCCAAATCCCCCATTTGCAAATTGCATGGTGGTCTGCACCAACTGGACCCCTTGGGAGTGAAATTTAGTTTTCTAAGGTTCACATTCTTGGGTTAGGATTAGTTATCACCCTGGCCTTTTTTTCCCATTACCTTGTGAAAAATCAATGTTAGAGTAATTTGTAAAAGAATAGTAAATGTATAGTGGGTGTGTCAAGGGTGTCAGATTTTAATAGATGAATAGCTTTTAAAAGTTACGCTGTCTTTTTTCCTTCGTTTTAACCACATTTCCATTTGTCCAAGAAAAATATGAAGAAGTTAAAAAAAAAAAACACCAGGCTCATGTAGAAACTAGAGGACACAATAGACTTTTTTCAGACATTGTGGCATATGTTCAAGATGTGTGGTCACACATGTTGTCCATTGTTTGAGTAAAATGGATAGCAGTTGGTCCAGTCCAAATTAAACAGTGACTGTGTTAGTCGAGAGCAGAAGATCAGACAGGGTCAGACATCTCTGCTTTAAATCCGGCGAAAAGTAAAAAAAGACAATAAAACTTGCAGCTCATTAAAAAGTGATTAATATCCGTGACAGGACTGACCAGATGTAGACAGTGTGAGCAAAAAAGAGTCAACCTGTAGTTGAGCTTAGTCTTTATATCTCGCCTTGGTAACAGACTTCCCTAAACCTGTTTCCATGGTGACAACAGTTGCCCCAATCCTGTCTTCTTTTCACAGCCAATTGTTATTCGGGACTCCCTGTCATCATTAATCATCAGTTTAAATAGGCAGAGTTTGTTCACGAGTGCCACATTGAAAGTATATTTGATCCCTTCTCATTACGTGAACTGTTAATGACTCTGCTTCCAAATTCAAATCATCATCTGGATGTCCTTCATAACTAAAGAGGACTTTTGATTTGACGGGGAAACTTCTGCTTGTGAGGATTCCCACTGTAAAACACAGATGGCAGCTATCAACTCCTTGAGTAATTAATGGAAGATTATGTTCTCCAGAAATCCCTCGCTACCACGGTTTTGTTCCAAAAGCTTCTCTGAGTGGACTGGGAGGATGCTCTAACTGAGCTGAGTCCCTCCCAGTGGAGTCTTGAACTGTGGTCAAGTTATTGCCATCAGTTATTTTTAAATCCCCATGACCTCATTTGGATTTCAGTCACAAAAGCAAACTGCTGTGTAGTTACCAGCACTTGATTCTGCAGACAGAAATAAGGTACATTTTTTATTCTCTCTCTTTCTCTTCTCAAGGCTCAAAATGAATTTTTCCTTTTTGGCCTCAGAGTAAGTGAGCAGGAAACAGAGAGCGAGAGAGAGGGGTAAAAGTAATTTCACCTGTTGATTTAAGTAGCCCTGTCGTTGGCGGAGCCCCCCTGGAGTGTGTTCAAGCTCATTAGCCCATATAGATGATCTGGACTGACCAGATGTACACAGACACACACACAGAGGAAGCGAAGCAATATGAAGTTCACTTATCAGGTTTTAGTGGAAAAAATGATGAAGACATAGTTGGTGTCATGCTGCATGTTTTATAAAGCCATACATTGTCCCTCAGCATAATTATGCCCATCACTGACACATATGACAGTGTCATGGACTGATTGTTACGCAGTGAGATTAACTGTTTCTCTGTAGGATGGCACTTCTCGCACACCATCAATACATTGATGTTCTTTCTGCTGGTAAATTCGCCACGAGGTCAGAGGTGAACTAAGTGACACATTGATTATATATATAACTTTGCAAGAGGATAGCAGATGTCCTTGTTGTCAAGTGCCCCAGCAGGCATACTGTATATTGGATTGGACATGTTAAAGGGGCAGTGCGTTTTATTATACAAGGAGGGTTATCCTTTTCCCGCACCTTTAACCCACTTTCATCTTTCATGAGAGAAAAGGGTTGATAAAAGAGAAAGAAAAAGCCCTCTTCTACTGTATTGTTCCTTACCATTTCTTATACCAGGCCTCTGCTCCCCCATTTCTACGTATGAACACGGATGTAGAGCAACATCCACACCGACTCCGCTCCACTGGCTTGTGTAAGACCTCTGACAGTTTGTATCTCTTAAACCACAGGCCTCCAGCTCTCACAGTTTTCAACATTTCTCTGACTCTAGTCGCAGTGTGTATGTGTGTGCGCCTGCTGCTTTTAGCCACAGCCACGTTGCAGCAGCAGCATCAGTGTTTGTGTGACTTTAGCAGAGATGTTAGGTACACATTTGCAGACCAGGAGAGAGGTTGGTTGGAATGGTAAAGCAAAAGATGGACGAAAACAGAGAGAGGAAGATAAATCCCCTGCACCGATAAGGGTGCCGTCAACTTTATTAACAGCCTGTCCGCTGCAGTGCAGCCCAATTAATTCAGACAGTAAATTCCTGCTTGTCACATTTCATTGGAGCCACGTCACATCCACCATGTCAATCCTGACAACCCAGTGATGCAAGGAAGGTGGCAAGTGAAAGGTTGGAGCAGAATTACAATAGAAAAAAAATGAGGTTGAAAAGGACACTGAGAGAAATGAAGAAACCTCCGCCCTGTTAAGAATCGTGGCTGCATTTCCTCTCTCACGTGGCCTTTCTGCTCATCTGGGGATTACTTTCAGGCTACTGTGAAAGATATATCATGATGGCTTTTCACAGCCGATACAAGCTTCAGCCATTTACTGTGTTCTCTACCAGTGTATATGGAGAACCTGCACTAGGGTGAGGCTACGTCTGTCCAGGGACCCCCTGTCTGACTTAAAGTGAGAGAGTGAGACAGGAGGAGGGCAGAGGTAGGAGCGAGGGAGGAATAAAGAAGCTATTTTTAGACCTGTGTTGCTGTAGTGCATGCATATTGGCTCGGAGACTTGTACCTTTTATGTAGGAGAATATAGGAGAGTCGACGGTAGCTGTTGTTGAAACACTGATTTTTTTTCTTCAGGATTGACATCAACATGATTTTCTTGTGGTTTTAAATGAAGAAAAAAAGGACTTGGAGGGAGCAATCAGTAAAGAATAAACTGCAAACATCACTGGCACTGGTATACTATTAAGCTTTGCTGGTCTTTCCCCTGTTCATTTCCCCTGTCAGTGATCCTGGGGTCTACTTGTACAGTTATTGAGTAGATATCAAGCCAATCTAATGATCCACACAGTGGCTGACATGCCCCTGAGTCATATAGATCTCCTCTCACCAGCTGCTATAAATATCCTGCTAAAGCTCCTCAGGGCTTGTTGTGGCCCTGGCCTGACTACAACTAAAATTACCAACTGGCACACACAGTCAACACACTTGGACTCCATGAGCACGACCATTACACATGAGCATCCACATGCACAAATATGCCATTATATGACTCTTTGTGCATCAAGTTGTATTGAAGTGCAAGTACTGTATTGTCTGATCATATCAAGATTTAACATCACTGTTTTGTAGCAATATTAAAATTGTCTGCACATACGTTAATGGCTGTCTCTACTTGATGTCTTTGCCCTATCTGACATGGTGTACCTGACCTGTCTAATCCTCTCTTCGTTGACAGAGGGTGAGCCCATTGAAGCCATCGCCAAGTTTGACTATGTCGGGCGCTCATCCAGGGAGTTGTCCTTCAAGAAGGGCGCCTCCCTGCTGCTGTATCAACGGGCGTCTGAAGACTGGTGGGAGGGACGCCACAACGGCATCGACGGCCTGGTGCCACACCAGTATATTGTGGTCCAGGACATGTGAGTGTTTATATCTATAGTATATATACAAACAGGTAATAAATTAAAGGTGAAACTAGAACAGGTCTGAAAATTTGAACCCTACAGTAAGGGGATCCGGTGGCTCTATTATGCTGGTGGGGGGCATTTTGCTGGCATGGTTTGGGTCCACTTGTCCCGTTAGATGGAAGAGTCACTGCAAATCAATACTAAGCTGTTCTGAGTGAGTCACTGTTATTATATGATGAAACACTTTTATCCTGATGGGAGTGGTCTCTTCCAGGATGACAAAGCCCACATCTAAGGAGGGCTAAGGAGTCGCTGAATGGTCTCATGAGTATGAAAATGATGTGAATCATATTTATGGACTTTACACAGTCATCAGATCTGAACCCAAGTTAACATCTATGGGAGAATTTTCCATGTTAGACAGCATTCTCCAACACCATCATCAAAACCCCAAATGAGGGAATATCTAATGGAAGAATGGTGTTCATCCCTCCAGTGTAGTTCAGAGACTTGTAGAGTCAATGCCAAGGTGCACTGAAGCTAATCTAAGGACACGTGGTGGCCCAATACTAAACTAATATACTTTATGTTGATTTTTTCCTTTTAATTTGTCACCCCTAAGTGTGTGAATATACAAATCTATTCAGTGTTATGTTGATGAGAGTATGAATTAGGGCTCCATGACAGCATATCGAATTCATACTGACAAAAGATTGCATTCTTGTGTTTATATGTGATGAGCTCCAAACCTGTTTTAAATGCATGCAAAAGTGTATAACCAGTCAGGTCACCTCTAATGATCTCACCTCAAAGTTTTTGTAAAATTCTTTTTTTTAAATGAAATACTATGTCTTAATTGACCATTACCTGCATTTTACATCGACATATGTGAGAGTCATCAAAACACGGTCATCAATTTCTTTTATATCATAAAGGTGGTACATTGAGGAAATGTGACTTTTTATTTCTCTAGTTGATTATTGTACCTGCTAAACTAGTACTAGCTCCAGTCAGAATATTAGAGCTGTGGTTTAAAGAATAATCCTTCAGTTTTCCCTGATGATATACTTGTTGATTAAACAACTCTTGCTTGTTGACTTTGCTATGTAAGAACCCGTGTCCCATTAATTGAGCATAGGGTCGTGCATAGAAGACCTTCAGTCTTGTTTGTCATGCCTGCTGCTGTTGTCCCCGCTCAGCTGTGGAGCATTCTCCCCCTCCAGAGTCCTTAACCAGCCCCTCTGTCACTGTCTCCCGCTCCTAGCCCTAACAAGCATAAACTCTGCCATGGTTACTGTTGGTGCTTAATGGACTGGATTCACTGTCTTGTTGGGACAGCAACAAAATCACTCCAATTGCTCAGTAGCTGGCCAACAAAATGGCCATTTAGATGGCTACCCCTCTTTCCTCTGCCACTGTCCTGTCAATGTGCCCCTATCAATAATTCACCAGGAGTGGCATTGCTGATAGCCTGTCTTCTTAGTTAATGAAAGAGCAGGGGAATTTACAGCTGTACAGGTTGTCCCAGACTCTAGTAACATCATGCTCCCCACTTAAACAGAGCAGGCCAAGAGGTTTAAGAGCAGACAGGGTTGTGATCTTCAATGGTCCCGTAAAAGAGCCCAGAATAAAACATGCAGAGAGACCCGAGACCTCTGAGAGACCACTTCAGCACAGGATGTCTCCTTTCAAGATTCAGCTAACAGGATGCTCAAACTTTCTTGTGTCTGTCCGTAAATTTATTTTACTGCCGCCTCTGCTTTGGAGAAGTGCTTGTTCTTGCCCTGTCTCAGTCTCTGTCTGTGTGCATTCATGTGGAAGCACTAAATAAGTGACTGCACTTTCATATCAGCTAATACACATCATCATGGGCAGCAGTGCAGCTCAGTAGCTCTGATTACTGCCACCTGACAGGCACCAACTGTACCCAGTATCTAGTCACACAACTCACTGAAAGCCATACAGCTGGCTGGTGTGTGGGTGTGTCTATGTTACCACCACAGTGTATCACCAGAATACTGAGAAGCCCGGAAATATGACTCATCTGACTTTCTGGGCCTTGGGAGGCATGGAGACATGCTGACTCACAGGAAACTGATATCAAATACTGTCATCAAAGAATAGTGCAAAATATGAAAGATCGACTGATTTGCTGATATCTCTCCTTTTTTTCTCTGCCTGTCATTTCCTCTCGCTCTCTCTATGCCTTCAATGTCACTCTGTCTCTGTGTCCCAGTGATGACAACTTCTCAGACACTCTGAGTCAGAAGGCTGACAGCGAAGCCAGCAGCGGCCACGCCGGTGAGGATAAATGCTTGGGAAAAGACATCGGCTCGCCCACTGACACCAGGATCTCTGAGGCTTACATCACCAGGTTGGCATCCACAAGACTGCACTAGTAAAGCCTCTCTTTAAACATTCTGTTTGGGATTAAAATGATAAAAAATTAAATAAAACATTCTCGTGTTCTATATAAATTTTACAAAAGTCTGAATATTTGCTGTTGTAAATTTAATTTTCCAGAAAAAAGTCCTGTAGTACAAAGGAAGTGATGAGTTTAACATGTCTATATTGTACAGCAGCAGTGATCAGTTTGGAAAAGGACAGTCGGCATGAAAAGTGACTCCTGAATAGATGCTTCTGAGTAGATGAAGAGCATCATCTATTGAAACACACACTCAATGACTTAAAAATCTAAAGAAAGGATGCCACAATAACCTAGAACATCAAAAACAATCGATCGGCAGCCAAGAGTTTACCAAAATTTAAAGAGGTTTCTGCTGTAATTTAGGAAAAGAGGAGTACAAAAATGCATTAGAACACATTTAAGACTAACAAGCTCCCCACTGTGTTAATTAATGCCCATCCTCCTAACACCATATGACCACGACATTGGCTTTATCTAATGAGAGACGGCCAATCCAATAACGACTGATGGTCTAGCTCCGTGTCTGCAACGACTTTACTGTTGCATCACCCAAGACACATAACATAGCTCCAGGCGTGAATGACTACACACACACACACACACACACACACACACACACACACACACACACACACTAGAAAAATTGACAAACTTTGAATTCTTTATAAAGAGTTGGGTGTAGTTGGATTATATGTTGCCTCCTGTCATTTTGTATCCTCAGCTCACCTCTCTCAGCCTAACTGCCACTCGAGGAACACGCTTCCCCCACTCTATTTTATTCCCATTGAACATACTGTTCCTGTTGTAAACTATGAGCATTAAAACCCATTTCACACTGGGGCATGCATACACACATGGATGAATGGCACATACGGAGAGGACACACACATATTCAATCACACCTCAGTCTCTCTGGCAGCGTGTGCTGGTTTGCGTGCCAGTATTTTGTCTCCTTCTCCTCTTCACACTGCTGCATTTCTGCCGGTGGAGTAAGCGACCTTGAAACGTCTGTGCCAAACTCATGAACAAATTCTATTTTATTCCGAGCCACACTCCCTCCCACTGCTTCACTGTTGAGACATCGATGATTCATACTTTGGAGAAATATTTACGCCGCTGCAGGTATTTGTATGCGGATGACGAGTACATGGGAATGAATCTTCTTTTTCACATTCGGCTTTAATGATCCTCCTTGAACTCCCTAAGCCAGCATCTACAACACTCTCTACCTGTCACCAGCTCCCAGGTGATCCCCACCTATTGCTTCCTCTCCTGTCTTCCTCCCACTCACTCTCTGCTGTGCTATTCAGACAAATCCTCTTGTGTTGAATCATTTATAGCTCGAGCTTTATTTGGATATTTTCCTCTCGTGGTGTTCTCAATCAACAACGCGCTCACCCGGTAGACCTCTAGTTTGGCATCATAACAAGAAGCATCAGTCAACAATAGCGCCTCTTTCAAATGAACACCTCTACTGGCAACCGTGCACACTGATGTGATCAAAACAAGTGGTCGCTTTCTGTTTTGAGGGAGAGAAACTCAAGGAATGTCTTGTGATTTACATTATTATTGGCCAAGGCCACGATAAACAAAGGGTGAGCTGTTGGTGTGGTGACAGCATGCAGAGAAAGTAACAGTTCCTGTTGTACAGTCTACCCCAGAGGAGGACTGGTGTTCTGAATGTAGACTGCTCCCCCTGCAGGCTATCAGTGCTTCCTGCAGTTGTTTACTATCCCAGGTTTTTCTCTGCAGTTAGAAAAAAGGCACATCAGTCTAAGACATTTTGTTCACACTTTTATCCGGGGTGTTTTTCAGTGTGTGAGCAGGTATGAGTTTCACTGTCTTGCGTAAGACTCGACCTGAGACTTTCTAGTTAATATAGACATTTTGTGATGAAATGACGTGACTGGGGAGATGCTGAAGCACAGTGGCTCTGCGGGAAAATCCAAAATGTTATTATCGAATACCCTCATAATCATTGATATCCGTACTCATTATTGCTTTTTGTTTGGTGCGATGATGAAGCTGTAAGCCTGTAAATCTTAATGATAATGGCTGAGACGGCTTTCATTAGGCAGATGTAAACTCACAAATTGAGCCATTTGCCTCGGAGAGGTGATTAAAGGATGAGTAACTCACTGCTTGTTCGTCATCACAAAGAACCAATAATGCTGGCAGAATTCAAATTAACATGACATGTATCAGCTTTTATATGTTGTTGATTTAATATTTAACAATTCATCAAAAGCCATAATAACACAATAATAGAAATTATATATCAGTTACCGTTTTCACTTTAAAAATTCATCTGAATATCTTCATGTAATAAAGATCACATAACTTTAAATTATTAAAGTCTCTAGATTAAATTGTATTTCTTTGCCAACAGTCATGCTCAAATATCCTCTTTAGTCACCCTGCTGCGAGGCTGCAAGTGATGATAGTGTGATGATAGCTGTATTAAACATTACAGCTCTGACTCAGTCTGTCTCCAGCTACTTTAGGGCTGGAATCCATAAATATGCAAAGTAAAGCCTATTAGAGCCTCACTGATGAGAATGTGTTGCTCTAATGGCCTTTTATGGAGCAATAGAACAGTTTCAAAGGAGTACATGTTAGTGTAGAGCAACATCATGCATAACCCAGCAAGCATGCGTGTGTGTGTGAGTGTGAAGCAGTGTGTTGCAGATTAGGTGTGCGTGGTGCTGTGCTGGTCTGGGTTCAGATAGAGGACAATCATCCTGCTGAGGCAGCTGCAGCATCTCCCAGAGAGTCTGGTTTGGTGTTCTGATGAACCACAGGCGTCCCCCCTCTGGTTGACAGCTAGACTCCACTGAACCTGCTCTCCAAATAAGCTTGTAGGAGCTAGTAGGCACTGCCACTAGTGTTCCTCTCACTATACTGATGATTGTTGTTTTGGGGGGTTTTTTCTCCACAGTGGCAAATGTTGGAGGAGGCTCACTGTAGACTAAAGATGATGCTTTGTATGACTCATAAAGGATTTTCATGTGTGAAGGATGACTTTGCCTTACCAGTTAGAGTTAGTTAAATAAATTCAATATTTTAAGGGCTTAAATTATTATATACATAGCAGTCAATCCAAAAACAAGGCTGTTTTTCTTACTGGCTAAAAAGTTTACATAAGAGAGAAGTGAGGTGGCAAAATAGCTGTAATTATAAAACAAAAAGCTTAGCTCAATGTACAATGTTTGTGTGTGGGAAAATGTTAAAGTATTAAAAGATGCCTGTTTTTCTGCAGTTATGAAACCTGTAATACAATAAATAAATACTTACTTTTGTTTCTTCTTCTCCGTCCCATATTTCTTTGTCAGCAGGCACAGGAAAAGATCAGAACCGCCCTCTCGACGGCCTCCTGCCCGCCCCAGTGATGTCCACTGCAAGGTGCACCCTTCCCAGCAGGGTCACAGCGGGCATGGAGGCACTCCTGAGATGGGCTCCCCAGTCCTTGGCCATTTCAGCCCACGGGACATGCTGCGGAGTCGCAACCACTTGCCCATGGACAGCCCAGAGCGTCGGCGCCGCACTGGTCACAGCAGCCTGACTAACATCAGCCGCCACGAGTCCCTGAAGAAGATGGAGAGCCCTCCGATCCGCCGTTCCACCTCTTCGGGCCAGTACACAGGCTTCACTGACACCCACCACCACCATGGCGGCAAGCCCCTGGATCCGGAGACCATCGCACAGGTCAGCGCGGGAAGAGCGGCGACCCGACCGCAGCTCCCTCCACCATCAAAGCCCTGCCCCGCCCTGTAAAAACATAGTCAGTCCCTGTCTTCTGCTTCCTCTGGCTGCAACTGTGTCCGTGTGCTAAATACACGCAAAAGACTAGCTTCACAGGCAGACAGCAGGGAGCATAACTTGACACTGGGACTCATCACAGTATATTTAAAGTAGTCTTGATTGTGATCATGCAAACAAAAACTTTAACATATTGAAACCTATTGCAAAACATAGCAGTGCCTGACGGGCAATCATTTGTGTTAAAGCAGACGTTGGTAGCACAGATCAAACATATTTATGAAAAGCAGAACCATGAATGATGCTTGTATATGGCCTCAATTGGAAAGCAGAGGTCACAGAGAGCACTTTGAACTGTGCTGTGCTGTCTGTCTGCCTACTGGGGGCATGCTCAGATGAACATATCTTGTCATCTCTGCATCTCCTTTGCTCTCCAAAGTCATTAGCATGCAGAGGGAGGGATGTCAGTGCCAAGTAATTCTCTCTACTAACTCTCTGCATGTATAATGCATGCTAGGTGTTTCTTGAGAATCTGTCACTGTGGTCCTCTGTTAACACTGCTTTTTACGTTTCGTACCGTGCCTAACGCTACCTTATCCCTTCTCTCACATCTTTGCTGTTCATATCATCTCTCTTTTCTTTCTCACCCTACCATGTCTTTTTTGTTTTTTTCTCACTGTTAACACCAACCTTCCTGTCTCCAACTCATCTTTCTCACTTACATCATTATCATCCTTCCACATCTCCCCTCCTCTCTTACACACACTGTATTTTTTTCCTGCAGGACATAGAAGAAACAATGAACACGGCCCTGAATGAGCTGCGGGAGCTGGAGCGGCAGAGCTCAGCCAAACATGCCCCTGACGTGGTGCTGGACACCCTGGAGCAGCGGCAGACCTCCGGCAGTAGTGGCGGGGGCCCCACGCCGGCCAGTTCCAGCGAGTCCCTCAGCCCCATTCACGGCGTCATGCTGAGGTCCACCGTCAACACTGAGCCGCCCATCCGCCGCAGCACCAGCTCCTCCAGCGATACCATGAGCACCTTCAAGCCTATGGTAGCACCCCGCATGGGGGTGCAGCTCAAACCCCCCGCCTTGAGACCCAAGCCCATGGTCCTGCCCAAATCCAACCAGGTCCCACAGCCTCCAGCTACATCTGCTCAGGAGCCTCTGGACAAGTCCTGCACCATGTAATCTCTGGGACTGAAACCAGACACGAAAAACAAGATAAACTCTCGATAACCAACATCCACGGCGGCAGCAAAATGCTAGCAATGTCCCTACTTTAAAGATTGTGTAGAATACATGGACCTGGACAGGAAAAGACAACTCACATTTTGAGCTAGCCGTTTCCTTTTGGTGTTCTGAAGTTAAAAAAGTAGATCCTTATGGTCACTCTGACACTAGTGTAGGAGTTAGGAATTTGTCAGCAGGACAAATCTTCTGTCTCAATAACACGTGCACAGTTATGTGTTTAAGCTTCAGTTAATATTATCTAACATAAGTCTGTTTCTTAAAGAACTCAAACAACAAATCACAAAGGCTTCCTTTAAGGTTTTAGAAAATGTACCATAGTTAGTTTAGTTTACAGACATTCATGAACTGTGTAACTTTGAACAAAACACAGGGCATGTCACTCTTTTGTTTACCACTGAACCTGAAACGGAGTTTGATGAGAACTGTAGTGACCACAGTGGAATTCTCACAAGTAGAATTAGGAATTAGATGTAGATTAGTTTTTTGGGTTTTTAATTGCTGTTACCTAGGAGGGCCCTTGAAGGCATTTGTGAACTGGTCCAAAGGCCTTACTGACTCTGAGATGTTACTGATTTCAAATGTTAAAAATGTTACTATTATAAAGGTGCTGTGACTACCTGGACAGAAGTGGTATGAAGGTTGGACTGATTATGGGTCTGAAGAGCCCTTAACAACTAATGGTACTCTGTTAATGAATTAACAGTACTGATAGCAGTATGCTTTATTTCTGTATTTCTGTAAACTCAGCAACTTTCTTTGGCAAGGCATACCATCAGTTGTGTCTCAGTGATGTACAAAGATCACCTCTGTGCTGGATCCACTAAAATTTATTTTAACATATTTTCCACTTTGCCTGGAATGAGAGATGACTATTGGATAAAACCACTACTTCATTATGAACTTTGTTTGAACATTTTTGATGCATTCTTGAATTCCTGCATCAGTAAGTTAAGGTGCAGGGATAAAATATGCCTAATAATTTATGCCTTTGCATCTGTGTAACCCATGGGGAGCAGTGTGAAAGTGGTTTGTACTTTAAAACTTATGACAAATCATCTCCTACCTACAGTATATACACCACATATGCTATTATATGGCGTGGAACACATGCCATAGCTTCTTTTACGCCTTGCTTGGCTTTATCTACCCAAAGACATGACTACAAGTTAAAGCATGGATGTTGATCCTCCATATATGATGTAGGCATTCTTCATAGTGACTGATCTGTATAGACTCATGGCGGCGCCCTGTGGGAGTGCTGCCGGTAGCCATGGACCTAATGACTGTTAGTGTAAAAGCCTCCTAATGTGTTCCCGCTGCTTCCTGTGCTTCTCTTTGTCAACATTTCAGAAAACAGCAGCTTGCTGAGTCCCTCTAGTCTGCTTTATGTTCAGGTGAGAATGTCAGTAATGCATTCTTGTGTTGCTCTTTGACTGACTTTGAGGCTTTCTCTGTGGAATGATGGATGACACCTCTGAATGCCTGAGGTGTGGCAGGAAACGGCACGTGTGGAACAAGAGGAAGTCATACTTACAGCATCAGTGAACAGCCCTTGTCAGTCAGCTCATACGCATCTATGTCAAGTAATCATTTCAAAATGCAATAGCCCCATAAAACTGTATGTGCCAGAGTTCCAGCTGTGTGACTGCACCCCTGTATGTGTCTTTTTTTTTTTTTTTAAGTAACCTCTATACTGTAAAAAAAAAAATAACAGAACTGGGTGCATGTCTTGGGGATGTGTGGCTAGCATAATAACACTTAGAAAAGACTTGGTTTGCAATGAATAAGCAATGCTCTCTAACAGCAGGTTTACACTATCTTTGACTTGACAGATATTGTGTGTATAGTAATCAAAAATTAATTGATTTCTGAATTACTAACTTTCATTATTTTTATAATCATTTTTATGTTGGTTTTTTTTGTGTGTTTCTGGGTAGAAATGACTTTAAACTTAGAACAAATGATGTAGAATAAATATCCAGAGATACAAATGTTGCACCTATGAAGCCAGTTGTAAAAAAAAAAGTGTGCTTTTGTCACTATGTAACATCATCAACAGTAGGACTCAGTTATGCCGTGTGTAGGCGTTAAGCTACTCTGTGGTGTTCTGTACATCTGTAGTATGTACTTGTGAAAGTGCCTTTGAAAATGTTTTAGAGGAACTTCAGACATTCTGTGCTGTTGCATTTTCATGTCAGATGCTGTGTTTTGAGAAAATGCAGTGCAGGAAGAAGACACATGAATAAGTAATGATGCCATTTTCCAAAGTTATATGACAGAGTTAATAATAAATAAACAGCTTACCCATTGTGACATTGCACTTTTATGTATATAACTGTATATATGGCATGTAACATCATAACATCTAGAGTTCTTTGAGGACTTGTACCTCAATGGATTTCTTTCTAATAAAGGAAATAGTTTGTGGAGACTGAGGTAGATTTCTTTTCCACTGTAAACTTAAGTTTCTAGTCACTGGAGTAAGAATTATGCATGGTCTTTTATGTAAGTAAAAGTAGAAGTACCATAATCCAAAAATTCACAATTACAAGTAAAAGTAAAAGTTCTGCCTTCCAAACGTTAACAATACAGATGTATCATCAGAAAAATGTAAGCAGAATGGATATTCGAATCAGTACAGTATAGGAAATCAAGTTGTTTTTATTCTTTAGTATCATTTGATGTGCAAAGATATTTTTCTAATATTTAAGAAATAGTTTGATAAGCTTGGTTTTTACATTTACAGAACTTAAACAGTAGATTTTATTCATAATAATGGCGTGTAGTAAAAATATTTCAAGGACATGCTCAGTATGAGTGAAAGAAAGATACTTGATAAGGATGAAAGCTTTAAGTCAATAGTACATACTTTTCTTTCCCCATCTCCCAATAAGCGTTACAAGAAAATCT
The DNA here is from genome assembly GCF_963691925.1 of Scomber scombrus. Classification (NCBI taxonomy): domain Eukaryota; kingdom Metazoa; phylum Chordata; class Actinopteri; order Scombriformes; family Scombridae; genus Scomber; species Scomber scombrus. The sequence continues at coordinate 10,796,146 of NC_084975.1, read as the reverse complement.
CTAATTATTACCACAAATGATTAACTACATGAGAATTGTAATATGGTGACAGGGCATTTTTAACTGAATTCGCCACCATAGTTTGGGATAGATGTAATGTATTCCGAAATTAATCCAGTTGGTTTTCAGATTCTCCACTCCTCTAAGTGTCGTGTTCTGCTATATATGGGAGCTTTACTGGGATTTGGTGTTCTCCAGCCTCAGCACTGTTTGCAGGAGTAAGAGTGGCTCTCTGTTTGTTCCAGGCTTTAGGGTGGGACTTCAAGGCCATCTGGTGCAAACAGAAAAGAAAGTGCCCATTGTTTTAGATACTGTCATGCAACAGTTTTTTGTTTTGTTTTTTCTAGCTGGACTGAGGCTTGGTGTGATATATACATGCTACACAAGATAATGCAGATCAACATCTCATCCCATTTCACATCAGAGAATGGAAATAAAAAATGAATTACCTCGGCAATCCCAACCTTCCTTTCCCATGTGTGAATGCTCTGCCGCAGCTTCTTCTGTTTATCCTTGACGTGCAGGTACTCGATGATATCAGGGGCCTGATAATCTGCCATCTGACGGCGCAGGTTTTGGTTTAGGGTCTCTGCCTTTAAACGCTCCTGAAGAGAAAGAAACCAATCAGGAAACATGGATGGAGTACAGCAAAGGGAATGAGTTTAAAGAGCCGATAATAGCAGTTATTAACGGATTCATTCATGTATTTTAGTCTGTCCTGAATCATTTTAATGCAAAATCCAGATTGTTTTTTGGCTGATGGCAAACCTCCTCAGCTTGATGTATTTCCTGCTCAATTTTTGCCAGCATCTGCTTCCTTTTAGTGATGTCATTGCTCAGCTCTGTAGACTCCCATGTCACACTCTGCAGCTTCTCCTGTTCATATACACACGCACACATACACACAAACAAACATATACACACAAATTTGATAAGCTGGAGGTAAGATCAAGGTGATTGTGCTGCAAGAGATGGGATACATTCCGTACATCTATACTAAACCACAATGAGAAATGTGTCTTTCTCTCATATGCAAATTTAGAATGAGTTACCTTGTGTGAACTGAGGATACGCTGTACTTTGAGATTGTTAACTTGAAGTTCATCCAGGTTTTTGTAATTTCTCTGCTCGCTGTACGCCTGGAAAATGTCCTAGATACAGCACACAACACACACTGTTGCATCTACTGACAAGCAAATAATTGGAAGTGATAAACACAGTTAAGAAGCAAATTTCCAAGCAGAAAGCATGCTATGATTCACACCTTTTTGCGCAAAAGTCTAACAAAAAAACTACACAATCAGCTGACAATCCATTGATAAAACCAACCTTTTATTCAGTGATACCTTCACACTTTTAATCTACCTCATACTCAGCTTTTCCCAGCTCTTTTTTCTGCTGAAGCTGCTGCTGGAGCTTCTTCTCCTGGGCCTTCAGTGCTTGGTTCTTCAGGTTAAACTTCTCCAGCTGGGTGACCTGTTTGAGTTTGTGTGTGTGAACACAAAAAACAAAATGTGGACAAAGGGAGGAAGATGATGAATATGGGTAGGGGTTGCAAATAGTGCCACAGAAAGTGGATCAAAATAGTCAAAAAAATGAAAGAAAAATATGGTGGAAATACAAATTTAAAAAAAAAAAGAAGGAAATGTTCAATTAAAATGAGTAGTCAATTTATGTTTACATCTAACCAAATTCTTCTTTGCATCATTACACTGAACCTGATTTTACCTTTAACTTGTCCACAATGTACTGGAGCACCTTCTCAGGCTCCTTCATCTCCAATTTGCTCTCATTCTTAGGTTTGAGCAGTCTGCGTTCAAACTCCTTCTTGGCCTTCTGGATCTCTTCTAGACGTTGTTGTGCCTCTTTTAAGGAGGCCTGTAAAAAGACAAAAGAAGTCACTGAGGAGAAATATAACTGAGTTTTTCTATAAAAAAAAAATCGTACGAGAGCATGCAGTAACCTTGTAGCTGTCCTGAATTCTGTCATATCTTTGTTTAAGTTTCTCCTGGTCTTGTTGTGTCTCTGTTACTTCTCTCTGTGCCACATAAAGCTTTTGTTCCAGGGTCAGCTGCAGGAGGCGATCTGACATGTTGGATCGAGACCTTCGCCTCCGTCCACGACCCTGAAAAGACATACAAATGAACAATGAATGTGGCTATCAAAAGTACATCGGAGACAGGACATTTGTCCATGGAGCATAATTAAAATAATGTGAGCATTAATCTAAAAATGTATTGGCATGAAAAGAAAAGAAGCAGGTCATCACAAGGGTTTTAAATAACTAGCAACAATTCTTTGGCCTACCTAAACCAATAGATCAGAAGACTATTAATGATGGGAATTTTCTGTGCAGAAATATGTTCTGTCACTCTTCCAACCTCTAACTCTAACCCTAACCCCGATGAAAACAAAAAGAAATTAGCTTTATGTCTATATATTTCTTTGTGGGCAGGCAGACATAGCAAAGTATTCTCTCTCTCTCTATTTGTTTTCAGTGGAAAACCTACAATCACATCACACAATGTCTTTATTCAGTCTTACCCCACCCTCCAGCTGGGAGGCTCCTGTTGGCCCTGGGCCCTCTCCTGAAGGCTGGGACACCAGGTCCTGTGGATCCAGGCGGCTGATGAAACGTTCAAACAATTCATTCTCTGCCAGGAGGGCTACAATGGAGCACCTGGTGGGAGTAAACTTAAGATCAACCAACAACTTTACTAAGAGGCTTCACATTGTTTACAATTGGACCACTTCGCTAATAACAGTATTTTATTAATCACCTCTATGGGAAAATAGAATTAAAGTAACGTTGGTAGTGAGTACAAGACATTAACATGCTCATTTCATATTCATAATGTAAATGCTGGAATAATGTCTATAATTATTTGAAGTGTGAGGAAGTTGCTGCAAGCTAAGAATAACAGTAGTATGAGCAAAACTGTCTGACCCTCTACATTAAGCTAATGGTTAGTTTAAAGCTGTTACGGCTCAACAACAGAACAAGCGATAGCCTTAACACTGCACCATGTAGCTTCAGGTTGAATATCTTTAACACATCTCCTCTTAATGTATCCATTGTATGTAACCATTAGATTCTATTCTGAGGATGAAGTTTACTTCAGTTCTTCGACCCGGCCGTAAAACACTTGTTCCTGTTCTTGTGTAGCCTCCTTGCTGTTTTCTCCCATTAACGACATTTCGTCCTCCATGGTTGCTAATGTACACTGAGCCCCTGCAGCGGTTGCTAGGGCCGGTGTGTTGCCTTCAGGTACTCGTGTAAAACTCTCCAACTTTTCGACCAATATAGATAGATTTTTTTTTCAAACGTGTTTATCATTATTATTATTATTATTATTATTATTATTATTATTATTATTATTATTATTATCGTCATCATCATCATCATCATTATTATTATTATTAAGAAGAAGAAGTAGATTGATATTTGCAGTTTTTGGATGTGAATTTAACATAGAATATTTCTTTTTTTAAACGTGTTTATTATTATTATCATCATCATCATCATCATTATTATTATTATTATTATTATTATTATTATGAAGAAGAAGAAGAAGAAGAAGAAGAAGAAGAAGAAGAAGAAGAAGAAGAAGAAGAAGAAGAAGAAGAAGAAGAGGAAGAAGAAGAAGTAGAAGTAGAAGTAGATTGATATTTGCAGTTTTAAGATTTAACATCGAATATTTCTATGGACACTACCTCCGTTCCATGAATGGGAAGATGTATTCATGCACGCTCACAGTTGATTGTGTGGCGATCGGGGCGTGACCTGTGTTTTTTTTTAAGTTTCAGTTTCATTTCTGTGTAAAAGTGATTCCTGCAGCTAAGGCAGGCCTGCTGTAAACACGATCAGCTGAGCTGGTGAAATTCTTGTCAAGATGACTTCGCGCGTCTCGACGTTTATCGTCAAGACCCTGTGCGAAAACGAGGGATGTCTGGACTTCAAGAACCTGAACGATGAGCTCGCACAGACTTTCACTGTCGCGGAACCAGTTTTGAGGCAAGTCCTCTTCGACGATGGTAAAATAGCTATTCGAGAGGTCAGACGGAGTGTGTCCGGTTCTGGTCAAATAATCAGCCCGGACAGTTTGGTTGTGGCGAAAACCAGCCTGCGCATCTGTCAGAAAAAGCCCGGGGACTGTCCACAGTGCGATAGTTTACACCTGTGCAGGTATTTCGTTTGCGGAGACTGCACTTTCGGGTAAGTATAACCTGGTGTAGGCCTTCATTTGAAGATTTTGTCTTTACCATTACTTCATATTCCTACTGCAGCTTTCACAAAGATATGCTGATATTACTGTAGTATAATACAATGAAAGTTTCGGCCTATATTCATTCGCAAATATAGTGCACGCGTATTCTCACCTTTACGGTAAATGCATTGAAATGGGTCAAAGCAGGGCATAAGAAGAGACTCCATTTCCTCGTCTCACTTTCCTAAAACAAAGTGCACAAGTATGAAACTCTGTCCTGCAGAGAGGCTGTTACAAATTATTATCAAATACCGTCGCACTTGTCTTAAGGATACATGTGATTACATCCCGGTTTCAGGCGTCAAAACAGGGTATATACAATAAAACATAATGGAAATTTGAATAACTGGACTCAATATCATATGTAGAGGCTAATAAATCATTTCAGAGCAAATAACTACATACTTCCAAAGATGTAGTCAGGTGTAGCCTATCCTTGCAGCAAGTGCTACACAATCTGATATACTTTACTGTATTTGGTGTGCATGGGTACAATAAAGATGTCATACAGTCATAGCCTTGACTGGTGTAAAGTGAGACGTCTCACAAAAGGAAGTTTCTCTTAGCTGCTCCGGGCCATTTAAATGCATATAACTGAGAATATGCGCGCACTCTAAATTTAGACGCAGCTGGTTTGACCAGAGTTGTGAGTGAGGTTCAACTCAGTCAATCAAAAATAGTTGTAATGGTTAATTTGTAGCTTTCTAACTTAAAAAACAATCTTAGCTCTGTCATATCTATTGTATTACATTACCTGTGTTTAACATACAAAAAAAGTTGAATCTATTGAGACTACACCCGTTCCATGGTCCACCCAGTTGTTCGCTTGCGTGGCTGACTCGACATTTTCTCATGACTTGTTCTGTGCAGCCTGTTTGATTCACGTCACCCAAAGGAAAAACTTAGAGGTAGATTTCTTAAGTTGACAATGCTTTGAATTTCAATGGTTACATAACTGATTCCTAGAAATATCTCTTTTGAAATCAGTTCCCCTTGCTTGTTTTTTATTTCTTTAATTGTGTCTCCTTATCAGTGCAGTTCAGTTCAGTTTATTGTCACTTCCATCATACACCTTCAGCATATACAGAAGCGAGATACCGTTCCCCAGATTCATGATGTTCAAACAACAGACAGTCACATTGTGAACAGTCACTCATAAAAAGAAAATGAACAAAATAAAAGAGACATTTAAACACATTTGAAAAAAACAAGACAGTGAACACGATTTAAAAAACATAAGAGCAGCATAAGTTAGTGCTTGATTTACTTAAAGTGTAAAGTGCATGTGCATTTAGCATTCAGTTCTCATCCATTTTAATCCCTGACTGGAGGAATGAGGGGCAGCTTGTGGAAGCAGTTCATTGCCCTGATGGCCTGGGGAAAGAAACTAAAGACATTTTCTGTCTGTGTTTTTATTTCCAGTGCTGCCTATCTTTTTTAAATCCCTGTTAGTGTTGTTGCACAGGACAACTCACACCTTAATCATCTTATTTATACAATAAATACCAACTCCACCCAACTTCAATCTCCCAGAGATCAAATAAAAAACACCTCAAGCACCTGTGTGAGAGTGAGAGTCTTAGATGCAAGGTATGAAGCACTTGCATAAGCTTTTATCACTGCAGACAGTTTGAGGTCACAGCAGGACAAACACAGGAGTAATCATTAACATTAGTAACAGCTGCATTCCATTTTACATAAGCAAGCTTCAGAGGCTGTCACTGGCATGATTTACTGGGAAACTGAATGTGATATTATAAATTCCACCTGTGTTATCTTTTCCTTCCTATGACAGCTCAAAATGTCAATTGAGAGCGTCACTGGGATATTTGACCTTTTGTACATATCCTTATTCAGCTCAGTCCAACAGACAATGCACTAAAAGAAAGCTGCTCATTCATACATGAAAAAGATAGCCATTATATTTTAAGAAAAATAAACCATTTTACAGCTGAAAGGCTGTATGTAGGAAATAACAAAACAAAGTTTAATAAACATTATTATTATTGTTGTAATTATGGATTCCACACATCTTAAAACTTTGGAAGAACAGCAGATCATGTGACAGTGTGTGCAGTATTTTATTTAAACAGAAGATGGCAGTGTTCACATCCTATCACCTTTATTATAGCTGATGAAGGGTGTTATGGCCAATATTTTACATGAAAAGGTAAGTTTGATTAAATAATAAGGCCACTACAGAGTCAGCAGAATATCAATGTATTGTTGTTAGTTTTGTCCAAACCAAAAACTATTAACTGATAAGACCTTAAATGTGATACACTTTTTTCAGTGTAATCAAGTCATGAAAGCCTAAACATAATTACAAATGTGTGTATATATCGGTTCTGTATCTTGGCCATCAGTGAACAGCCTTAACGGTCATGTTAGAATAGTCCACAAATAGTAAAGAGACTAAATTGAAATGTCAAATTCAGTAAAACTGAAACGCGTTTGTCATTTTCAGACACAAGTGTAAAAATCCCCATAGTCTGGCATTGCCATACAATGCTGAACTTTTGGGGAGATGGGGTCTTCACAACCTGACAGAGAAACAGCTGTTCCAGCTGTTACTGCAAAATGATCCTTACCTGCTGCCTGAGGTAGGTCATGCTGGCACCAGTGGGAAACAGAGGTGGGACTTGAGAATCTCTTGCGATGTAAATCTCTGAATCATATATTTCTGCTGTAACGCTATGGTTACTCCCCCCCCCCCACACCTAGATATGCCCGCATTACAACAAGGGCCCAGGTTTGCACGGCTCCTGCAAGTTCACCACTTCCTGCATCAAGCTGCATGTCTGCCTGCACCATCTCCAAGGTGACTGTAAGTTTGGCTCGGACTGTAAGAGGGCCCATAACATTGAAGCACAAGGAATGAAGATTTTCCGAGGGTTCAGTCAGGAGAATATTGCAAACCTTCCTAAGATCTACAGAAATAAATTCATCATCATGGGTCAACAGGGGAGAAAACCATCAGCTGTTGCTGGTAAAGAATTACTTGCATGAATAATCGAGCACTTTTTGTAATTTCATAATAGTGGTTGTTTACACTATAGCTTGTATGTGTGTGTGTCTACTGCAGCACTGCCGGAGGGGGGAGGCCCCATTCAGAAGCTTTCCCAGAAGCCCTCCCAAAGCAAACCCAGATCTCCCACATCCCCTACATCCCCCACACCCCCTACTAGTTCTGCAGGTGCAACTAAAACCATAAGTGATGCTGAAAGGGATGAAATCTGCCTCTTCTTCATTCGCAGACACTGCAGCTTCAAAGGTAACATCACTGCTGCCAGAACAGACAAGTCATATTTACAGAAACCTCTAAATACATGTGTGTAGATCTGTGTGTTAAGATAAAATTGTCCTGCCATTGTTTACTTGTTTGTTTTGGGGGTTTTTGCAGACAAGTGTGCCCGTGTCCATTGGGACTCACCTTACCGATGGCAGCTTTTAGAGCGTGTGACCTGGAAGGACTTGCCCAATATGGAGGACATTGAGAAGGCCTACTGTGACCCAGGACAAGACACGAACTGTACTGATCAACCGTCACCCATCTTGGGGTTTTTTCAATTTCTTTCTTTACAAAGGTGAGCATTATGAATGAAAGAATGAATCAAACTTTATTTACAAAGCACCTCTCATACAAGTCAAATGCAAATCAAAGTGCTTTACAAGTGATTGAAAAACGCACAGGATGGGAGAGTACTGTATGCCAAGATTCAAGTAAAATACCAAGAAATGTGACTTATAAAATGTAAATAAAACAATTAATAAATGATAATAATAAAGGTAAATATTTTATAAAACTTACTGTAAAAATGAATTGACACAAGTTAAATAAAATTATAAAACACTAAAAGATAATTGATTACAATAAAAGAGTGAAATGTACCAGAACCAATTATAAGGCGCTACATAAAAGCCAGTCTTAAATGATGGGTTTAGTTTAAAAACTATTTTGAAAAGCAGCACACACAATTTTCCTGGCTTATATGTGTTAAAGAGCAACAATTCAATTTAAAGTCTAGTATTCACATAAGTTGAAGTGTTGGGGGGAATTATTGGTTCACTTTCACTGCTTGCTTTCAGCCCTGCACCCCCGACTATGCAGTCAGTTGACTTCATGAAAATGACATACAAAGGGTCTCCGGTTCGTCGCCTGTCCACCGCCTCCTATGTCACCAAGCCCCCTCACTTCATTCTTACAACTAAGTGGCTCTGGTACTGGAAAGATGAGAATGGGAAGTGGCAGGAGTTTGGACAGGTCAGTCAGAAAATTATGAGAGCAGCTATAAGTCTCAATTATCCAGATGAAAGATGATGTCCCTAGAGATGAGAGTATAACTTGTTGTTTTTTAAAAATCCTATAATACTGTATAGTACAGTACCAATATTTGATTTTGTTACTCAGCTTAGTTGTAATTAATTTTCACGTTTTATGAACTTATACTATGAATTAATTCTTCTGTTTTGTTTTTTTCTGTTTAGGGTGACACACAAGCCTCTGTCACTTCTCAAACTCTGGAGAACGTGTACCTGGCAGATAAAGACGCACAGATTCATTTTAGTGCTGGCAACCAGCAGTATATTCTCAACTTCAAAGGTGCAACGGGAACCCCACCGATGTATCAGCAGAACATAAAATACAACACACAACGAGAGGTCAGAAGGAGGCCTCTCTTTGTGTCTGCTCAAGACGTGGAGGTGCAGCTGAAGAGGTATTTTTAGAGGAAATGTTTGTATTATCCTTTTAAGTTCGGCTATCTCTGTGTCTCAAGTGAGTTCTGCAATCAGACAATTCATACCATATGTTTGTCTTCTCAGCAGTGCATCATCACCTAGCTCGAGCTCCTCCACTGCTGACAGTGTCCCATCCTACTGGGACCAGAGTGCCCTGCCTGATTTTGGATACAAGGTATCTTCATAGCTTGTATTATGCAATACCCCACCCTACCCCCACAACAGAATACTGAATACATATTTAAACGCTTGATTGATGACCTCTTTTTGTCTACACTGATCTCTTCTCTTTCAGCTCGTGCCTCTTTCCAAATCTAACGAGTACTATAAAATGATTGAGATGTTGTTTAGGCGCACCATGCCGCAGAGTAAAATCAACAGCATCCAGAGAATCCAGAACCCCTCTCTGTGGAAAGTCTTTCAGTGGTAAATCACAGACAGGGCTCATTAGTAATAACAATTTGTGCTGCCCTAAAACATGTGACGGCATACATTTTTTAAATATTTTGTGTTCAGGCAGAGAGAGCAGATGAAGTTGAGGAGTGGAGGGAAACCTGTGGAAGAGAAGTACTTGTTCCATGGGACAGATGACTCCCTGCTTGAGGCCATCTGTGAGCAAAACTTTGACTGGAGGATGTGTGGTGTCCATGGCACGGCCTACGGCAAAGGTACAGAATGAGCGCCTTAGAATTTCAGGAATATCGTAAATATATCACATAGTGAAACCACAAAAAAACGTCTTTTTTCTGTGCAAAATGACTGCTGTGTTTTTGTGCGATAGCAATAAACTGATGTGGGAAGCTGTCCATAGCAAACTTATACTTTGTCCAGTCTTAACATGATGACAATTTTGTTTCCCATCTCAGAAGCTGCAACCTTAATTACAGATTATCTACATCTTAAATTTACTGCACATTAAAAATGTGTTCAAAACACATCATTTTGTAAGAAGTTTAAGTAAGTAAGAGTTTATCAGGCTTTCAGAACTGCAAGTCAATCATGAAGCAACAGTATACTACCATGACAGATACTTTTTGGACTGTGTCATTAGGGTAACATTTTATCTTTTTTAAGGGAGCTACTTTGCCAGAGATGCGTCCTACTCAGACAGATACGCCGGCGTCAAAGGAAACCGACACAAGATCATGTTTGTGGCTCTGGTCCTGGTGGGGGAGTACACCAAGGGAACCGGTAGCTACGTTCGGCCCCCACCGAAAGGAAACAGCAGAACCTTCTATGACAGTTGCGTTAACTGCGTGAGTGACCCCAGCATCTTTGTCATCTTTGAAAAACAACAGATTTATCCAGAGTACGTCATTGACTATTCATAAGTTGTTACAGCAATAAATTGGTCAGGGGAATTTTTTTCTGATGAAATGCTCTATTTTGGTAGCTGCTAGTGGCTTTAAGGGTTTGTGGAATTTTATATGTGAAATGTCATCAACAAAGATGTGTGGCAAAATCATAACTCATATATACTTATTATGCAACTGACTGTCTAAGGGATTTTTCTGCAGATTATTAGCTATTAGAAAATACTTTTGCATTACAGATTGTATACAATTAATGGAGTGTTTTTACTTTGAAAATGTTTCTCTTTATGATGGTGTCTATTTAGTCATGACAATTTCTGAACACAAGTCTAAATTGAGGATACTAAGGGCAACCAATTCTGGTGTATAAATAGTTTAAATTCACCGATTGCTGTGCAATAAATAAAAAAAATCACAACCTGCCATGAAAGTAGTTTATGTATTTATTTAACTTTATTTTCATGATGTATGCAACAAAAATTTCACATTATATTTAATTACACACAAGTGGCATTTGACCCATTTTAAATGAAGACCTTTTTAAACAGGCCTTTAATTACCTTTGATCACAATTGCTCACATTCACATTCAAGATTAAAATTCCTATTGTATTCAACAAAAATCACTCACCGTCATTAGCTAAAATTCAAACTAAGATGAAAGTTACTTAACCACATGACAAATAATCACGTAATGCCCTTCATCCAATTTCAATAAATGTATAAATGTTGTGCGCAAAGAATCATAAATGACATTATAAGTGGATCAGGTATCAGAAAACAACAGTTTGACCTGCTCCTTGCATGCATCATCTTTTGAACAAACCAAACTGCAGGGAGATATCAGTAGAGATCAGACATACACAGACCAAGCCCATGTGTGGACATGCTGGTTTTGTGTCAGTCTATGGGAAGCAGCAACAAAGAGCGAGTAGCTTTGTTAAACAACAGACTGCCCATTTGGTGACGGAATGTGCAACCTTTCAGGTTCAGGTCTGGCTGAACAAGCCCTACAGGCTCGTTTTGTCATTATTTTTATTATTAGATTTTACATAACAGTTTAATTTCACTTTCTTTTCCTTTTCATCACTGTATTACACAAACCGCAGTAAACTGAGAAGACAAGTTAAACCTTTAAATGCAGAAATTAATTTTAAAACTTAATGCTACAGTGTAAAAATGCTACAGTGTAAAAATAATTACTTGCTTATAGTGTAATAAAAAAACATTGTACCAATGAATGGTTACCTAAATAAGCTAAAAATGATCAATATTGCTAAATACTGAGGTAAGAGTCTGTGAGTTGCTCATTTTAAGCAAAGTGCAATCTTATTCCTTTGTTCCCTCCTCTCTCTGTGTTCTCCCTCGCTCTTCCTTGTTGTTTTATCACACTAACAATCTAAGAGGTCAGGCAGACCTGCCTGATTGGACAGGTGAAGAGCACTTGAACCAACAACAATTGTGTGCAAATGTCATCATAACAACATAGCAGTGCTATTCTTCATCTTCAGTCCACTTCCCAGCTCACCCTCAATCAAATAAAGGCACTACATGGATGTATACTGTGTATAGTAACTTATCATTTCTTTTAATTTGTTCAGGTAAACTCTGGAGAGAATGTTATTCATTAATAGTGAGCCGCAGATAATGACATTGAGTGTCATTATGAAAATATAGACCTGCAGGATGATTTGTAGCTCCTCATTCTTCTTTCCTGTACGATCTAGGAGACGACACTCATTGTCGAATCATCTGGTGGAGAATTCACTTAACCTTCCATGTCTCTTCTTGTGATTTTCACAAATATGCCATTTTTAGGTCCTAGAGTGCTTGACGACTTCAACTCAAGAGGAACCTGAAAGAAAAAAGCCCCATATGTGAAAGAAACATCTTCCATATGTTTCTTTTAATTTAGCTGACATATACATAGTGAATTTGATCACATTATCGCATCATAGTTCTATTAGCTAAATTTGGCAAGTTACAGCAAGTTACTAGTCACACCCATAAGTGCATATTTGTGTGTAAGTGTGTAAATCGTTTCTGTGACTCAAAAATATCTGTAGTAGATAATGCAGATGCTTTTTGTAGCATTTAAAGTGTCAAAGTCGACTTGACATTGCTCAGTTTTTGTTAAATGTTCATTTATCCATTCCAACCCACCTTTGTCTCAGAGCAGGCCACAACACTGAACCTCTGGAACAGATTAACTAGAGCCATTTTGATTTCCAGTTGGGCGAGCCTCATTCCCACACAGTTACGGGGGCCAGCCCCAAATGGCAGGTATACAAATGGATGTCTACTGGCCTTGGCTTCTGGTGTGAATCTGCAGATCAACCACAAGTTGTATTTACGGATGAATTAAAAACTACAGCAAATCAGAATAGGTCATTGTCTAAATACTGTAGTGCATTTAGCTTTAGTACAATACAAGGATTTTACTGCTGTTGAAAATAGTGTTGGATATGTCAAGTGTCAAGATGGTACTACAGCATTTACTGTACATGTTAATGTGAAATGCTTTCACCACTGGACTGCAGGGACATAGTTCACATACTGTGTTAAATGGTGAAACAAGAAGAGAAAGTTGCATGAGGCTCATTCCACATCATTGTATACACCAAACATTTAAAAAACAAAACCAGATGCAACACCACTTTTTTATGGTACTGTAGACAAAGGACAAAGTTATTTTTACCAGTCAGCGTGACAAAAACAATTACAGTTAGATACCACAAGCTAACAGTTTTAACAGTCATTATGTGTTAGCTATTCAATACCATTTTGTAATGTTAATCCACATAAAAATCAATCATGTGATGTGGTGATTTTTTTGTGTTGTTCTGAGCTGGTTTAACTCATATCCAGCTGAAAGTAAAAACACAATTCACAACATGATCGTCTACCTTTCTGGGATGAACTTCTCAGGCTCTGGCCAGTACTCTGGGTCGCGGTGGAGGAAGCCTGCTGGGATCTCCAGCGTTGCTCCTTTAGGGAGACACTGGCCGTTCACCACGCAGTCATCGTCGATGTCTCTTGCAAACCTTTGTGGGACAAAATGCCACAGAAAAGGGTGATCATGCAAGTTATATACAACTCAACTAATTTTTCATTTTTTACTCCATGCATGCTACTCTCATCATGCCTGTGAAGTGTCAGCCAGTGTGATCATAACAAAAAGTGAACTGTACCGAGTGACAATGTCCCAGTTAATGTTACTACTTTACCTGAATCCAGGAGGGTAAAGGCGCAATGCTTCACTTATAACCATGTCCAAATACTTCAGCTCCTGGACATTTGTGTAATTTGGTGCCTCCTACAAGGAAATAGACAACAAAAAAACCCATTTAGAGTAATGTATTAAAACTTGTAAAAGAAACTTAAGAAACTTCAAATGAGGTAAACCTACAACTCTCTACTGTGACTCAATATCATAATGAGATCATAATGAACCACAAGGCAACATACTTACATGTCTGGTGAAGAAATCGTCCACCTCTTCCTGCACTCTGCATTGACATTCAGGGTTAAGGGCCAGCAGATAGCAAGTGAAGGCCAGTGTGTTGCTGCTGGTTTCGTAGCCCGCCAGGAGGAAGACGAAAGACTGACCAACGATCTCGTCTTCTGTTATCGTCTTTTTCTGTGGACGCCTGGTGGGTGTCTCCTGTGAGTGAAGACGGTCATCCTGATTCGAGGTTGACGGCTGCGCCTGCTTGTCCCTGTGTTCTGGCTCATCAGTATGGTTTGCTGTGTCAAAGTGCTCCACAGACACAGACTCACTGCTGCTCCGCGCATCCAACATCAGCTGAAGGAAATCTCGACGCCTCTATATATAGAAACATACATAAGAAATTAACTACATATCAGAAAGTATATCCATGCAGGAAATTGTGGGCGGTCCATAGAAATATTTCAATGAAGTATCACAGATTTAACACACATTTCTAGGTTGTACTGTGTTTGAGATTATTAATATTCACCTGTTCAGCAGGCTGCTCCTCTCTCTGTTTGATGATCATCTGAATGCTGCGGATGAAGAACTGATTCATCTGGTCTCGCCTTTTGTTGGGGATGAATTTCGCCAGAGGAGCCATGATAAATGGAAACGCAACTGCACATGAAAACAAGAGTTTGTTTAATACACTAGCACAGTGGTTTTCAAAGTGGGGGCCGCGGCCCCCTGGGGGGCCGCCAGGGGGCGCTAGGGGGGCCTCAGGAAATCAGAGGGAAGATGACAAAAAAGTGCAAATATGAAAAAAAAATTAAAATAATATATTTTTAAAAGAAATATAAAAGAAATATTCGAATTATTTTAAAATCATTATTATAAATATAACTTATAATATAAAATTGTCATTCGTGACGTCATGAGGTGATTGTTGTTGACCGTTGATCAATGTTTCTTGGGTTTTTTTTAATTCTTTGTGGTAAATGATAGTAGTTTGTATGTTTATATTTCATTGTAAAGAGACTCTTAAGCGGTTTTGATCTATTTATAAATAAGTGAGGAAGGGTTAGAGTCATATATGTTTTTTATTTGATTGTATTCCTTTTTTGTTATTACATCTTATTTTTTTGTTCTTGAAATCTAAAATTTAAATAATAATTGAATATTGAATAAAAATAAGGAAATCATTCTAAAAGTCTCTCCACATTTTGTCAGTGGGTTTGCCAAGGGGGTCCCCGGGCAGAGGCTAATGCTGTTTAGGGGGCCTTGGCATGGAAAAGTTTGGGAACCCCTGCACTAGCACATGACTCAATGTGCTTTTAAAAAAAAAGAATGCTCATTTTTCTTCACATTTATCATCCAAATAAGAATGACTTGGGAACCCCAGATACACTCCTCTTAAATCTAAGCAAAAGAGAATAGTATTCCCTTCTATTTCTGGTCTATTTCTTAATTCAATTAATTATTTTTCCTTCATAGCATTCCTATAGTAGCATGTTTCAAACATCATACTTTATATGTACATATATAAATATGAACAAATAAATTTGACTAACTGAAAACCATCATGATGGGCCTGAAGAAATTAAAGGAGAAGAACATCTGAGCGTGGTTGACAAAAGGGTCATCTGGGTTGTTCTGAGAGTCCACCTGAGTTGCAAATGCCACACTGGCGATAACATCCATAGTGAAGCAGCCAAAACACCTGAGAACAGAACAAAACTAAGTCATCTTGATTGTGTATGTTGACTGTGTGTGCAATTTGTTGGTGTGTTTGTATTTACTTGTGGATGTCAAAGGCCTCCCCTGACTCGGCATAGATGTTCAAGTTATTCATCAGGGCACTGGTGGCTGTATTGATGAGTGGAACCATCTACAGGAAATACAAAACAAAGCATCACTTGTTATAATCACAGATGGAAAGAAAAATGCAAAACCTGTCCTGTTAGTACTGCTGCCAGCTCCACACTTCTTTTCACTCCATACGTGATGGTAACTTACCTGACAAAAAAAATCTCTGATGTAACTGTGAGGTGTATCATATAACCATTAATTCTGCCCTTTCTAATTGAAAAATATACATATCCTCTGACTCTGATCAGCACCCACCAACCTGAGCATTCCTATCTCACCTCCTTCATCTTGGCAGCACTGAAGGACGGTGTCAGGATACTACGGACTCTCTTCCACCTTTCATTCCTCAGCATGAGTAGACAGTCAGTCATGGGTTTGGTGGCGAAGCGAATAGTCTATATAGAGGGGCAAGAGAGTATAGGCACTGACATTTGTTAATGTTACATCAACAAACTTCATAGTGGATTCAGCACAGAGTGGAAATCAAATGTATGAAGCAGCTGTTTGTCCTCTATTAGACAAGTTTTAGTTAAGTCCTCACCATTCTGTTTGGGAAGCTGCTGAAATCTTTGACCATCACTTGTCTGAGCATGTCAGGGTCGGCCACCACCACCACTGGTCTCCGGCCCAAATAATACCTAAAATACACCAAGTGGAGCCACAGTCACATCAAACAACAATCTTAATGCTTTTAAAACAGGTTTCTACGTACAAAGTGTTCATTTCATCAAACACTGATATAGAAAGAATTGCTTGTTTTACTTACCCACAAACTCTGCCGTGTGTTTTTATGAGATCACTGATAGGGTTGAAAAAACCCTGAAAACAACATTAAAGACCAACATCCGAACAAATTAGAAACAGAAAGCAATTAGTGAAGCTCTTTAAGAATTAAATAATTACAACACTGGAACTGAAACAAATTAAGGGAGGCATGTGTGTTGTTGTTTTCTTAATGCAGAAAATGTGATTTGCCAGCAGGAGCAGTCACAATTGCAGTGAAGCCCTGCTGACTGAGGCTGCAGCTGAATTGTCACCCCTCAAGGGGGAGACACTGACACCTGCTGATTTTCCAGATACTGTACTACTAAACAGACCTGCCTAATGTTTAACATATTGAAAGTTTCTATAGAGGGTGCCCTAACCATTTAGCTTGAAACACTGAACATAGACCAAATCAAAGGTGAATTTAAAATGAATGGAATTTGGAGGTGGTGTAAGATAAAGACAAAAGGCTAGAGAAGCAGTGGAAAATCTCAGTTTGACACAAAATCCAGCAGATGTTAGAGATTACAGTGTGTCAAATCTTTCTCTGTCATATCTTACCTGTCGAAACATGAACATGTTACCATAGAATGGTACTGGCTTTGGATGTCTGATGCCACATCGAGAGAGGACTGAAAAAGGATGGATTGAATACCTAAAAGAAAGAGCACAGAGGTGTGCTGATAAGTGATGACTAAAGGAAAATACAATAAAACACAACACTGCTACCGCATATAAATATCTGTAAAGGGTGTGTTGAATTTCCAAAAAGTTTAACAATCTTATTTTCAACCTTTTAATTTATAAAGGGCAGTGTTTCAAGCACACAGCATTTTTGAGTTTGTCAGAGAACTAAAGCTTACACTGCATGTATAATTTACCAAACTGTAACAATTATGAATGTATTTTGACTTTCCTCAAGCTCATCATTTCTATTTCACTTTCTATACCATGGATATTTTTCATTTATGTTACTTGTCAGTTACATGACTTAGAGTGAATTTCTACAGCAGCAGTACATCATACACAGACATGGATTAAAAGCATTTTCTCACCAGTACAGAAGACCCAGAAAAATGAGGAAGAGGCTGAGTGTCACAGGAAGTCCACTGGCCTTCACGTGGAATACATTTAACATGTCAACTAAAGCCTCCATGATGGTAAAAAGCAAACACTGCTCAATTCTCTACCAGAGGTACTGCGTCACTGCATCTGGAATAGAACGAGACAGGAAAAGATTAGGGCTTTATGCAACTGAATATGTGATTTTGACACCTTACTTATCACTACAAGTAGAGCTGGGTTATATCAATATTATATCAATACATGACAGAAGTCTTGATGTATTCTTAGCTTTTGGATATCATAATATTGTCATATTGCATAAGTGTTGTCTTTTCCAAGATTTAGAGGCTGCATTACAGACTGTTCTAGCTATTCTATTATTTGCCTTACTTAGTCACTATATTCACATTAATGATGATTATTTACTAAAAATCTCACTGTGTTTTGCATCAATAGTCATCCCTTGAATATTGTCCCAATGTCAATATCGAGGTATTTGGTCAAAAATTAAAACACATATCATGACCAAAAGACTACATTTTAAATGTCATGCTATATACTGTACCTCTTTAAAGGGATGAGACATATCATAGTAGCATCTCTTTTTGGACTATGACCACTTTCTCCATCCTAAAACAAAGTAAGCCCCGCCTATTTTGCAGATGTCCAATCAAATATGAGGAATGTCATTTAAATGCCTGTCATAACTGTACATCGCTCAAATATTGTTTCACTGGGAAATAAGTCCCAGTAAAAAAGGTAAAGACAGTCCAACTTCAGTTTGACCGGGACCTTTGTTGACTTTTGTTTATGGTGACATACAGTGCTTACCCAACGTCACAGGTCATATGAGGTGCTACTGCTAGGCTAATAGCAACAACATCTAACAGGCTGTCTACTGTCATTTCTCTTTTGTACGTCGTGTAACATTTTCATGTCCACATATCCAACGTCATGTTTACATTTGGAGAAAGATATACGCACAGCTGTGGTCCAAATTTGACAAAAAAATGAAAGTGAATATACCATAAATGTACATTTACCTCATAGCCTACCTTTTCTTTGGTCTCATAATAAATGTTATGAAATCTTCTTCGTTTTATAATCTGGTCGCAATCCTGAGAGAATTCAGCTACATACCGCCATCTACTGTGCCGGCGGGTTTAGAGAGTATTGCACCCAGCACGACTTTACCACAGTTAATTCAAATATTGAAAGAGGGAGGAAAAAAAGGGCAGAAATACACCCCCACAAAAAACAAAGCAGAGTTACAAGTGCACACGGAGCACACATATACCATGTGTAAGTGTGTGTGAAAAAAAGAAGTACGAATAATACTACTTCTAATAATGTTAACGATATAAATATATGTCAAGTGTATTAAAATACAAAACAAATAAAATATTGCTTAATGGCAGGGCTACATAGGTGCATGACAACAAAAAAACATACTTTGAAATTTGAACCCAAGTGTGATGTCTGCTTTGTGCTTGAAAAATGACACAAGGATATTATCACTACGGATATTAATAATAATATTTAACAGCAATATATGAAGAAAAACCGTGCCAGATTTAGTCAGATTCAGTGTATAGAATAAATGAATAAAAACATTTGATCACAACAGCAGAGATAGCCTATCATGTCTTTGTTAAATCTGTAAAAGCTGTAATTTAGTGAGAGGATCACATTCCTTTGCATTCCAGCACCCATAGGATTGTGGATAATGAAAGAGTGGACAAACCAGCCAAACAAACTGTTAGAAATGGAAACACAGGCATTCATTTAAACTCAAAGTCAGAGGGGAAGGGCACTGTGTGGAAAAATGTCATTAAAGAGCAGCAACAACACTGGAATCATGAGGTAAGGGGAAGACATTTACATTTGAGTTACATTCTAAATGAGAATTAGCTAGATCATTACTAATGAAATTGGTATACTATCAGTCATGCAGTCAAGTTAAAGCTGCAGTTTTGTCAATTTGTACACTGTTCTACTATTTTAATTCTGAGCATTTCAGTGTGTTTAGAAGAAAGAATCACGGAAGACAAGTGGGAGATGAAGTACCAAGAGGCCGAGGACGAGGTCTGTGGAGGGCTTCAATGAGGAAGAAATCTGTGAGGAGCCAACTGCCTCAACTTCTGACCTCATCCCCTCCACAAACAGGAGCAGGGAAGAGAATTGGGAACGGTTAAGTGTGAAGAGGCCAAAGAGGAGTTCTGAGAGGACTTCAGGGAGGCAGAAAGCACTGAAGAACCAACTCCCTCAACTTCTGGCCTCATCTCCACAAAGAGGAGCAGCAAAGAGAACGAGGAGTTCTTAAAAAGACTGCAAGGAAAAAGAAATCTCTGAGGAGCCAAAACCTTCTATTTCTGGCCTCATCCTCAACACAAGCTGGAGTTGGAGGCAACACTGGGACGTTATCGTCAAGAGGCCGAGCTGGTCGGAAGCTAAGGGTAAGTAAGGTAAGTGCATGTACATGGGATGAACAATATTTACATAGGCAGGCAAGTTGAGGGGTAGATTTGTATGTAGGTAAGTGAAGTTCATGCAATTAACGAAGAACCATTTAACAATCACAATATGTGGGAGAAATATGAATATCAGCATCTTATGGAAATAAAATGACCATATATTGCTAATGCATTAAGGCACATTTACACTCTATAATTCTATGATATTGTGTGTACATATGATGTTTTCATTAATACTTTTAGTCCCACATATTCAATAAGAAAGAAAATGAATAACAATGTTAACAATAATCTTTTTCATCAGTTATTTAATCATTTACTTATTAGTTGTATCTTTTGGGGTTTTGTCACCTTTTAAAACTATATATCTTACTTTTGTAGTTTGACTTTATTCATTTTCCTATAGATAACTTATTAATAACATTATTCTGTATGTATTTTCATCAATTATTTTGTGATTTTGTACTTTGTTGTTGTGCTTTGATGTTTTTGTTTGACTGTGAAGATGGCTGTAAGTCACAGGTAAAGGCAATAAACTATAACAATTTTAACCAAAGTCTCCTGTAAGTCTTTTCTTATTGCTTATTTTATATATTAGTGGATATTTATGTCACTCACTCTGTTGTACATTTTATGTATTTGTTTTCCATTTCCATGGAATTGTCTTTTGAGTGTCTTATACTAATTTCATATTTTAGTTACATATGTTACTCACTTTTGTTTGTTTTCTTTTACTTTTTACTGTAGAATGTTGAACCAGACACAGGTAAGATATTAATCAATCACAATATTTACAAAAGCAAATCTTTTTGGCAGTTATGTAAGATTTGCGGGGTTTTTTTTTTAACTCTGTTATACTTTTTTTTTTACTAGGGTATATACAGTATGCCTATATCTGACAGAGGTATGTTAATTATTAATAACAACATTAACAAAAGTCTTCTACAAGTTTTATCATCACGAATTTAGTGTTTTATGATTATTTACCTTCCTTTTTTAAGTACGGTATAGATGACTGTACATAGCCTCTCCACCATCAGGCTGGATGACGCTGTACATCACTGCCCCATCCATGGATGAAATGATCACCAAGTCTCCTTCCTTGAAAGCATAAAGCACCTGGTCAACTCTGATCCAGAGAACCACTGCTTCACTGAACTGTAGCAAGAGTGAGTGAGAGAAATAAAGAAGTCTGAAGACACCCTTTTTGCAAGAATGCACTTTTGAGAGGATGGCTGTCCATCACACTACTGAACCAACTGTCCATTAAAGATGATGTTTTATTTCTTGTGAAAGGTGAGACTTGAGCACTTCCCCAGATCCAGTGCATCCAGCAAGCCTGAGCCATATCAAGACTCAACACCCAACTTCTTCCTGTGTCTTTGATAGTGGATGTCAGTCAACCAATCATCTCAAGAAAACCCTGGAACCACAACAGTCCGCTGAATACACTGAACCGCTCTCAGCACACCCAATATGATCTGAAGAGCCAGATAGTCAACAGTTAGCATAAGACGGCTACAAAACCTACTGTTTACTCCCCCCTCCCCTTTTTTTTTGACTGGTTTGACATCAGACATCTAAAATGATTTTGTGTTCTGTTATTCTCAGTCATGCCATTTTAATTTAAGACGTCTTAAATAGTCGACCAGTTGCACCTAAATATAGCTATGAAGATGTCAATTGAGGGTAACATAAGTATGTACAATTTTATATACATACTGGTACATAATAATATATAATTCATATTATAATAATATAATATAATATGATATACAATATATGTAAGGCACATACAGCTACTTGTACCATGTTTGATATGTATTGTAAATCACAGTTCTCATACACAGCGTATTAAATCACAGTAACAAAGAGATCACCATATTCAGAATGAAAGCTTCATTAACATATCAAAGCATCACCGGATACACAGACAATGGTAGATATATCCTTCTCTCAATACATCACTATTCATCATGATCATCTTCTGTTTCAGTCTCTCTAACTCATACACTTATATGCTCTTTTTCATAGCATGTTTCACCTTCCATTTCCATTCCATTTTCCCATAATGACATAACCTTAATAAAGAAGTACCTGAACACCATTTGCTTCAAACATAGACTAAAAATATTTTAAACATTCTTGACACAGTTGATATGTAACCATGTCCCAACAGATTTAAGCCTAAAATCCCATTACATCATATTTTGTTTACTTTAATATGGATGAACAATAACGGTAAGACATAATACTAGTGTAACAGGTGGATGATGTACAAGAATTTTAACCACACTTGCTTTATGCAGACCCTATAAGTCAATTTAAAAGTCATGTTCGTGGTTGTTGGTACAAACAGTGTCAGATAAAGACACCAGTGTGACAATGTTGCTATAGTTTGGAGGAAGGAAGGGTTCCAGCCTTCAGTCCAACAATAATAAACTTGCAAGGCTGCCTATTGCAGTTCCTTATGTGGCCTGTAGAGAGCACTCACTCACAACATGATGTACTGATGATCTTTAAACATGGGTATAAATAACTAACCACAGTCTCAGAAGCATTGTTTACAAAAAGACATTTAATACACAAATGATGAATAATAGCTCAACCTGAATAAAGAGCTCACCTTTGAACAAACCAAACAAAAGTGTACTACTGAAATAAATGTTTAAAACGTTTTGTCAATAGTAATTTGAATCAGTTTTCCTCAGTAAGAAAAAACAAGCTAGTTTATGTCACTGCAATCATTTTGGCAAAGAATAATGGAATAATGGTTTGCTGGACTCCCTGTTCAAACACATGGATTATTAAAAACAATGTGAAGTATGCTGACGTGTACTACACAGACTGAAAAAAGATGAGCTGTTCCATTAGTGTCTGCACAATATAATATAATGCAATTTTTGGTTAGAGTAACAGCTCATTTCAAGCACGTTTTACTTCATTTTTCACTTACATTTTCACATTTGAAATAAAATCTGTGCTTTTAATGCAAATCAAAGTCAGCAAGCAATCCTATTCTTGCAATGTTCTACTAGTGTGCAGAGTATCTATTCTCGTGTTTCACTTCCAGGAAAAGTGAGAGATCATCAGGGCAACGGAGCTACATGAATTCTGATGACATAGTGTCCTAATTATGCAATAACAATGACTTATCCAAATCCTTTGAGGTGTTAAACAAAGCTGACTCCACAACTTTGTAATGTGTGTGTGTATGCGTACATGTGACATGTACTTCAATCAACATCTTTCTGTATAAAGAAGCAAGGTCCATCAAGTCTGTGCACTGAACTGTGCACATCAGCTCCAACAATAATGCACACTTCATATTTAACAGAATCAGTTGAACAGTGTTCTGCTGTTTACCAATTGCCCTCAATGATTGAGCTTTTCCACAAGATCATAAAGGAACAGAGAGAAAGTCACAGAGATCGACAAATATAAAGAAAGTTACAGAATAAAAGAGGACATCTGGATTCAAAGGCGGTCTTCTTTCAAAGTTCATTCTCATAAAGCAATGATGCACAATATTTCTGGTCTGATAAACATGCGACATCCTTGCGCAGCAATGCAGCCACGCAGGAATAACAATGGGAGCTGGAGCGGCACTAAGCTATTAATGGAGAGACAAGCTGAGGAATAAATAAGGAGTGGGGTAATGCCTGCTATGAAGACCGCCAGAGGGCACTGGGAGCCTAAAATGAAACATGATGAAGACCCCTCCTCCTCCTCCACCTCTGCCAACCCACTTCCACTCAGACTGCCGAAAGCCACTGAGTGTCAAAGTTTGACGTATGGCTAAATGTGGTCTGAAAGCAATATTGCAGAGATTATGCCCAGTCACTGGTGCACATACTGCACAGTAGGCATGTATGCCTAAATATTGTTTGAGTATTATTCTTATTGACATACACACACCGGGGGAGAGAAGTTGTGTCCAATTGTGTCAAGTTGTGTGGGACCATATGTCAGGGATACAAAAACCCATAACAGTACATATCATCCGTATGTGATTGTTGATTACAGACTGTCAATGATAGGAGTATATAAATGCACATATAAATTCGAATACAGAATACAGTCAAATTGAGTCCTGATATTGCAAAAAGGGACCCAATTATGTTGATGTTTTAAATGATTAAATCCATGTGGATAACCAAAATCAGTTGCTGCAGCCTGTGCCTGGAGCACTGGGGTCTTCCAGGGTTTGACAATACGTTTTTGTGCTAGAACCATGTCCATCAATAAAGCTGTCTGACTGTGTGAAAGGAGAAATAAAGAGTCCTCTGAACATCCAAAGAAAGCCCCTGTCAGGAAAGAGAAAGTCGTGTGGTAAACAAAACAAAAACAAAAAACAAAACAAACTTGACCAAAATGGATGAATTAGTGGACAGACCCAAAATAAATACAACAATTTACCATCATTAGATTTAGATTATCATAGATTGAAGACACAGAGGGGTAAAATGTATGTAAAATGACCTTAGAATAATGAAAACGGTGAATTAGTTTGAACTGAATTAACCTGTGTCTGATGTTTATTGAACAATAGGGGAAAGGGCAGTCTTCCATATTTTACCAGGCAACACAGAATTGATTTCCCTCTCTCAAGCCTTCTTAATACAGTTGACAGGCATCCACAAATTTAGTGATAAGCTTCTTACTCTGCAAAAGAGAGAGAGCAGTTCCAAAAGAGTGTGTCTCTCAGAAGAGGACTCAAAATGGGGGAATATGTTCCTTCATAAAATTAGAGTGAGGTAGATTGTACTTTAAGCTTAATTGACCAAACTTGTCTAAGTAGAAGTCCTTTAACTTAAGCACTTAAGCCCTTTTACACACCATGTAGCAAATTTGTTAATGGATGGAATACAGGTGTGGTTGCGGCAAAATGGTGTGTATAGATCGAAACACTAGGGACTTTGCAGATATGTTTAACTCGAGTAAGAATCTTCGATGAGTTTCTGACAACAAAACTGTGACTTGATAGCAGATGCAGCATCCATGAGTATTATCATTTATAGCTCTATATTTTTGTTGTGTGTAGCTTTTACGAATATAAAACGTCCATGGATCAAAAATGTATTAAAAAATGAGTCAAGGTATGCAGTCTTTAACAGTGGTGGTCTATGGAGAAATACTTGTTGTGTTTCTCCATAGATGTTGTTTTTTTTTTGATAGTATATGTTTTTATAACCCCAAATAAATTCTAAAATGGGTAACTAGCGTCTTAAAAAAGTCAATCGTGGTCAGTTTAAACATTTAGCTAGAAATACCATCTTAATGGCATTTACTCTGCCAATCATAGATAGGGGTAAAGTCCTCCAATATTCTGTGCTGTGTTTTAGTTTATCAGTACCTTCTAACAAATTTAATTGTTTTTGTTCTTTTGTTTTGTTTTTCTTGGTTTGCACTTTTTCTACACTCTTTGTAATTTTTGTGCAGCTTTTTCTGCACATTTAAAAACCAAAAAAATGGTTTGAAAGTCATTATGGGATTGGTGAAATATGGAATATTTATGTACTTTACATGTATTCTATTCAGACTTTATGATTCAATTAAATTTCAATAAAATGAATAGTAACATTTTTGAAAATATAAAAGTTTTAAAACAGATTTGTGTATTGTAGTATTATGTTTAACCAACTTACTTTCAGAGAAAAACAGTGAGTAGGAACAACAACTGTAAAGGATTGGCCTCTGGGCCTTTATGGTAGATTCGGCCATGCTCGATATAGACTGATATAGACTAAATAGAGATATTAATTGTTATGACAGAGGATTTAGGAGAGCGATAAATCATTTCAGTCCAGTCCACAAGAATCTTCCCAAATCCAAACCTCTTCAAACTTTCAAATATACAAGGCCATTCAATAGAATCAGAAGCTTACTGGCGTCCAATGTAACCACAGCTGCTTGAGTGTTAACAAAGTCTGCAATATGCAATATATTCAACAAGCAACACCAAATTAAAACACTACACAACACTAACATTTAAAAACATTAAAAAAGAGAAAACCGGCTGTTCATAAATCATCTACAAACATCTACAGCACAACTGCATCTTTTGATGAGTTATTCAGATAACTGTATACATTTTACTCAGTCATTCTGTTTAACAAACTTTCTTAAGAGCACATTTTTGGTTTGTGACAGACAGATGAGATAATCCAAGTTCAAAGCTGCTGCAAACTGTATATTTTTTAAACCTGTATTTTATGTATGAGTCACTGGAGAGTTGTGCAAACTGTATCTTCAATGTTATTGGATTGTTTTGATTTGCTGGTGAGTTGATTAGATCCTTGTTAACTCTTCTGCCATTCAAGTATGCTTTTGAAAGGTTGCATTTTTCCAAAACAGTGACATGATGAGGCACATTGCCTGCAGCATTGTGAGCAGGTTTGGAGTCCTCTGTTCTGCTTAAACTCAAGAGCTACTTTTTGCACTAAACTACTTTACTCTTAGACCAAAACGTCCTACATTTTGGACTGACGCACCACTTATTTTTAGGACTTTCTCCTAACTCGGCCATTTAAGGGCTACTTTTAACTTTACAGTGTTTTCTGAATATGGCCAGTGATCTTTAGTAAAGAGAACCAAAAGAGATTGTTAATGGGATAGCATTTAAGCTCTTAAGAAATTGATTTTTTATCCTTTGACTTTGCTGTACAGTCCTATAAAGGGCCTGGAGAAACCACTAAATACTCAGTTTAAAGACAAATATACACCACCAAAGGAGAGGAAATTTTTAGGGCATTAGAGAAAAAGAACTCTTAACTTGGCAGGTTATTCAGAGAGGGCCGACCTTGGCACTGTAACAGCTTGAATGATGGCAGAACAGTCTCTCTGATGCTTAATGAGTCCAGGTAAAATGTTTGCTGTGAGACAGGGGCAAGAGATCTAATGAAATCCCTACCACCCTGCTTTCAGAAGCAATTACCTCAAAATAAACGTTAACCACCAGACGACATGTCAAATAATGTCGAAAAGCATTAACCACAAATGCAATGATGCGTTGAAAATTCACAGAAATTCCTTTAACATGCTGTATTCAAAGGAGCTCTCCATAAACTTCAAGGGACATTCCTGCTTCGGCAGGCCAGAACGTTAAACAGCCTCTGCTTATATTATGCTTATATTAGCCTCTCCTCTGTGAAATGAGGTTAAGTAATGAAGGCGTTTTTAAAAAAGAAAAAAGCTTGGTGTGCAGTGCAATCTCTTATCAGTGGTCAGCCTCCTAAAGAGCAGAGGTGTCCTTATTTCTATTTTATTTCCATTCCATTCATTAGCAGAGCCCATTTGATGGAGACAAAAACAACCAATTACTGTGCAAATGTCAGCTGTGGTGGCCTTGCCTTTTATGCCTGATTTGTCTTTGTGTTCAGGCCTCTATGTTGCTTTGTCCTGCCTCCCTTTCCAGTCGGTGCCTTCCTGGCTTCCTCCCGCTGTAGTCTCATCCTGGCTTATTTACATTATATTACATCCTATTTGAATGAGGCCTGCTGAGAGATGGGTGGAGGCAGAGACTGGACACACGCAGTGCATAGTAAAGCAGAGCAGCATCACACAGGATCACAGGTCTCTTTAGATTTCTTCTCTCTCATCCATATACTGTAGTTTCACCTTAGACACAGTTACATATAGGTACTGATAAAGATGCATGTATGTTATGATAAAGAACTTTGGCTAATTGTTGAAAAAATATGTATTTGCATGTAGTTAACTGTCAGATTGACTGTCAGTTTGCATTATATTGCTATAGTCAGACACAACAGCACAGAACGTACAAATGAAAAACCTTTTTTATCTTATATGGGATTAAATGTAGGCTTTAGACAATGAGATGTCACTGTGATAATAAACCTGACTACAATGAGATTATGAGGCTCTAATCAATATTTTTATAATAACAATGGATCAAATGACTGCATACATTAGTCCCTTTACAAATTACAATACTGGATGTGTAAATGAGCAACTGTTTACTAACGACTTTACCATATCTAAAGTAATTACACACCACACTCAAATGGTCAAAAAATCAGCTAGAAAATGTGTTTAACTTAGCCTGCCAGTATGAGAGCAAAAGAAAGAAAGAACTAAACACTCAAGCATGCCTCTCTATTTTACTAGAGGTAATTATTCCGTTGGCCAAATTGTTAATTAGTTTAAGTAATTGCTAAAGGTGTGTGTGTGTGTGTGTGTGTGTGTGTGTGTGTGTGTGTGTGTGTGTGTGTGTGTGTGTGTGTGTGTGTGTGTGTGTGTGTGTGTGTGTGTGTGTGTGTGTGTGTGTGTGTGTATGTTGGGAACTGGGGGGTAGATTGTGTTATTGTCTGGCGAGAGACCAGAGAGAGAGAGAAGCTGAGTTGGAAAAAATGAGATGGTCACTATGAATTTGTTGTTCAGGTTCACTAACTAGCCACCCTTAAGCCATCTAAGCAATGCAAAGCAATTAAGATAATGATTTGAATGACAAAAACACAAAGCTACCTGTATGGCATACAGTGCAAATAACAACACATTTGCCTATCAGGCCATATGCCAAAGAGAAGCAGTGGGAGGAGCAGAAACAAAGAACAGAAGATGGGATTTGCTCCAGGATAATAAATGAATTTTGAAAATAAAAAAAGGATAGATCATGTTACCGGTCAAACCCATTTATGCAAATACATTTTCAGACATTCACTGCTACACCCACACACTGTCCTCATGAAGGGAAATAGTGGAAAGTCTTACATACTGAATCTAAGGAAAGACTTTTCACAATCTATTAGCATATCAGAGCAAAGGCTTTACTGATATGGAAAGGAAAAGGAGAGAAACGGAGAGGAGGGAAGATGCAGAACTAAATTCACACTGACTGAAGACTCTAGGACTGCATTGTGAGTGAGTCCACCAATGGGTTTTGATGGGACAATTCTCTCCCTGTTCATTATCCAATAAGGCCTTGGATTCTGGCTGAACAGAGGTCATCATCCTGTATCAGAAAATTACCATTTCAATTACGGTGTTAGCGGAGGCAGCTGATGGCTGCGGTATACATCCATCAGCTGCCTTTCTTCTCAGCCGCACATTTATATACAGTAGAGCGAGGATCATAGGGATGGTTCGGGGCAGAAATGACATGGATAATGAATAACCATCACCTGAAGGCTAAAATAGAGTGTCCCCTTTGTTCTGTTTAGGACACGGACAGAAATTGTAAGTGGGTAAAGCCAGAAATCAGAGATGCATTTACTCAAAATATTTAGAATAAATGCATTTATATGGTATGGTACTGATAGTATTAGATGATATTTATATTTGATCACATGAGACAGCTCTGGAAAACATTGTTTTCATTATATCAACAGAAAAACAAGTAAAATAGTTGCTCTATTAGCAGCTATCATACATTCCCACTCTGAGTTACATGAAAGAGAGCAGGAGCCCCAAAGCAGTGGGGTGTCCCTGCTAGACAAGCAGGGGGTCTTGTTCTGAAAAGTGTACATGGAGGTAGCTGGACAGTCATTACTGTAAACAACTAAAAAGTGTGGGGTTTATAATATGCATGGAAAAATACACAGAGAGCCACAAGTCTATGATACAAAACAAAAGGGAGATGCAAAAGAGGCAGAGATTAGACTGAAGCTAGATGTTTAAAGCTGCTTTTGTAAATATTTTTATCATAACGATAAATCAAATGACAAAAGTGTCATGTGAGAGGTGTCACTAATAGTGAAAAACCCACAGATAATTATCACTTGACTGGAGCTCTCCTCCATTCCATGAAGTTTTTTAGTATCTTTAGCTTTTTGGCATCTTGTTTTGGTTTTAAGGCTGCAGCTTTACTGTTTTGGTTCACCCTGATCAATCTCATCAGCGTCAGATGTACCAGGCTGAAAAAGTGCTGGCTCATCATATCCTGCTTGCCCATCACATAACGCAGACTAAAAAAGTTAGCAACTGGCTAGTGAACATAAGACTTAAAAAGTATATGGGACTTACTAAAAGGCGGCCAAATTAAGGCTGGTTTCTTTGGCAAACAAGGGTTGGCTTCGTAATGGTAAGTATTCCTGTCCTGTTTATATTATATCCATTCATGTTTACAAGATGCATCAGAACGGCCATATTATTGAACCACACAGACAGCAGCCACTCAGACAGGCTGCCAAGACGGCGACTTTTGCCTCGCTGCTTGGACGATAAGCTAGTTGTCTGCAAACATGTTTCGTCCGTCTGTCTTCCCCACAGCAAACTGCTCACCCCACAGTGAAAATCTGGTGCTTGTGATTATGCTTTTCTGGCCTTGTGGGATTAATTGGATATTTTCATTATTAGCTCAGCTCTGCCTTTGTGTTATGTCTGCTAAACGCAGATGGAACTTCCTCGGGAGAAATTTGGAAAAGTCTGAGGGGGAAAAATCTGACATGATAAACATAAAAGCTATATTATAGCTATCTTATTACTATAAGTAAAAACAACCAAGCTAGCTATATTTGACAAGTACATGAGATAAAAATGTAACCAAGATTAGCATCTTCTCACTATAAATCACTAATATGTGTGGAATTTTGACCAACATGAAGAAAAAAACATCTATAATTGCTGCTTTATTGACCATTAGTCAAGGCATGGCAACAGGGCTGATACATCTTACAAAAGATCTGCAGCATCTGTCCTGTGTTTGGGCTTGGGGGGTTTCACCAATCAGGTAAAATAAATACCCAAGATTCAGTGCATAAACCATGTTAATGTTCTTGTGTAAGAGCAATGATATTTATCTTTGTCGTTTTTTGTTACTGCGATGTCATGACAGGTAAAAGGCAGGTTTACATCACTAGCAAAGTCCATGCTTCTTTCATCCAAACCATATTTTAACAGAATTATGTTTTTGAGTTAATTGTTTTTTGCTGATATTCAAATAAATGAACTTTACATAAGGAGTAAACTATATTAGATCCTTTGTGGAACAACAAATGAAATATAGGGGATTTAAAACGCTGACATCAGCTATTCCTGATGTCATTGCTTTGTTTTTGTAAATCTTTGAGCATGGGCACAGCTAAACTTTCTGTTCAAAGGCAAAAGTGAGATGAGCTGCGTCTTTTCTTTAACTTGCACTGAGCTCTCCCTCTTTGAGAGGATCACAGAGGACTTCCAGGGGTTATCTCCACAGGGTTTGTGAAGGAATAGCAACATTTACTCCTAATAGCTGGATCTGACAGATAAAGAGAGAGAGAAAAAGGAGCTGTTTTCGCTTCAGTTCTCTCCAAATCTCAGGATCCAGCTGGAATGCAAATCGTGTCTACATGAATTTCTGACAAATCTCTGTTGCTCGAAGATCCGATCCGATCAGTCAGATATGTATCTTGGATATCTTTAAATTACATCACATAAAACCAGATACCAAATATAAAAACACCTGTTTTATCATGTGAAAACCTAAAATATTATATTTCAGAGATGACAGTGGGAAAATGAACTTTACATGTACACATTTTATGTAGTTCACACTGTCAATATCAACCATCAGTATTTGCAAAATTGTTTCGATATATTTCAATATTCCTTTACTACTTTGAAGTGCATTGATGTGACACATATCAGCAACACAACTGGAATATATCAAAGCACGGCCCACAAGGCTTTATGCTATCAGGTCTTTGTACAAGTTGTTAGATAGCTGCAGTGAGGAGCATAGATGCAGGATGGCAGCCCACTATCACTGTCATCAAGGGCAGGGAGCAGAGATAATGCAAGCACAATTAACCAGGCATGAAGAAAAACACACGCACACGAAATGAGAGATGATGGATCACTCTCTTTTATTACTGTTGTTGGGAGTTGCATTGAGTGACAGAGAGGAAGAAAATGTGTTTTATTCCATATTCCTTAAGTGTGTGTTTGTGTGGGTTCAATGTGGAAACAATCTGACATTGTATGCCACATGGCAGCTGTTGATGTTCAAAACATCAGTGAGAAATCCACTGTTGGATAACTTGGCATTATGTTTAGGGCGATTAAAAGGCAGGTTTTTCCCTCAAGTTCCTGCTTTTCTCTAAGAATCGATGCCCAAGAAAGAACCATTGTTGGCTTCTTTTTTTGGACTGGACATTGTATTATCCAATAAATATATATATATATATACAAGAGCACAAAGAAAAGAAATGTGATTTTGGCATGGAGAGAATTTACATGAAAATGTATGTACACAGACTACTAATCCCTTTTTCAAAATATGCCAGGACAAACAAGTCACTGTGCGGCTCAAATCAGCATTTATCAAGAAGTGTGGAGCCACATCTATTGTGTGCTTTTGGCGTTTATTCAGCCACTGAGCCAGGGGTGATCGCTGCTTTGCCCTGTTGAGATAAGATCTGTCTAGGTTGATGCTGTGTGTGTGAATAATGCATTAGAGATGATGACCCCTCCCTGACCAAGAGATGGACAGAAATAACACTGACATCAGCCCCGTGCCTCATGGTAAGAGACGGCACGAAGAGAGGATATAGAGGAGATCTTAAGACTGCAGTGCTTCTCAGGGATCAGCTACCTCTCAATCCGCCTGTCTCTCCGTCAGGGGGATGCATCTGTGTCATGCTCTCTCTCTCTCTCTTGTCTTTTCATGGTGACGTGACAGGCATCTGCGAACACCGGGGAGCAGAGAGAAGAGGCCACTCACTGGGATGAAATGGGACTCCGGAGAGATACTTTGCCATGTCTGCAGGCGCACACAAATACATTTTCAAGTGGGTGTTTGCATCTTGATAAAGGGATGCATAACATTTCAGCCATTTCAGCCTTCTTAAGGATCTGTTTAGAAAATCATTGATCATTTTTTCTCCACCTCCGTTTGTCTCTACATCAGTATTCCTTCTTTTTGCTTTCCACCCTCTCCTCCTGTCTTATCAGGATAAGGTTGATGTGTGCTTTAGGGTCATGGGTTGTCAGTCCTGGAGGTCTACAATTAGAGGCTCACTGTACTGCTCTTATACGTGCTCTCTTGTGACTAGCTTTCTGTCCAAATTATCTCGAGGGCCTCAGCTTCTCAGAATTATCTGCAAGAAAACCCTCAGGGAGTTCCATGCTCTGCTACAGTACCCTCTATATCCTCTGTACTCTATCATATACAGTTAGACTGCACGGTCATTCAGCCAACTACATATTAAAAGACAATGCCTACATATTAAACAGCTGGTCAGACAACAAAGCAGCCACCGACAGTATGTGACTAGCCAGCCTCCCACTAGCCTAGTTGGTAAGCCAGCTGGCTTTCATCTCATTCAAAGACGGGGACAACAAAATAAATATTTATTCATGAATTATCGAATGATAGAGGAAAATTTCAATTGCACTAGGATTATTGGTTAACCTATAGGGTCACAGAGCTCTCTGATACACTTTGATTTTCAAATCTCATTGGAGTGATATATAATATTGTAATTGTAAATGCACAATACACATAACACACCATTTTATAATTACAACTCAGTGCCAGAAGTATATTAGAATAAACTATAAGAAACATCTTTTCAAACCCAGAGTATGGTTACAGGTCAGAAGTCCAAAAACGGTGCAGAGGGATGCCTAAATATCCTGACAGATTCAAAGGAGCCTTATTGAATGTAATAATGGAAAAAGAGTTTTGTCATATTTGTGTTTAAGAGATATCCCCAGACTCTCCTCCACTCTAGCCTGTCAAGATATATAAATAATTTAAATAGAGCAGGTGAGATGTAGCTGTTTGACTAAACAGTCGTCTCAGGGTCTGAATCTCTTCTAAATACCTCTCTTTCTCTCTCTCACACACACACACGCACACATACAGTCTGTATTGTATCTTTTTTTTAGTCTTTAATTTCCCTTGCCAAGTTTCTCTTTGCTGAAAGAGGCTTTTCCTATTTCTTTGTTAATGAGAACATTCAAATTTTACACATCATACACTTACACTTCTAGGCTGCTAATTCAGCATAATTAAATCCTGCATGTCTGCAGATCTGAAATAGTGTGCTCAGACTAAATTTACTCAAGGCAATTAGATATCAAGGACTTTGCTTGCCTGGTTAGTAAATCTATAAAATGTAAATTAATAGTATGCATCATAATAAGCAGCACCAAACTTTGTCATTCGGATTTTGTTTGACCACCTCTGGAGATCTTATCTTTACTAAAACGGCTGTTCAGTTATTCTGGAAAGCCATCTTAATGGTCTATGGACTCTGTTGATCGCTATTAGTTTTTCTTTACTATCTCTTCCCTACACCTGCAGAAATAGTTTTTGCAGTTTTCCATCAGGACCATCCACACGCATAATACCTGTTTTTCCATCTGAACTTGCTCTTTTGGCTCCCGTCTCACACTTTCTGCCTGAGTCATTAAAATCTCAGCTTACTTTGTTATTCAAGAAGACAGCGGCAGCAAATTAATGAGGGGCTCCCCTCAGATAAATAGATAGATAGATAGATAGATAGATAGATAGATAGATAGATAGATAGATAGATAGATAGATAGATAGATAGATAGATAGATAGATAGATAGATAGATATCTTATCTGCTGCTGACACCATATTTTTTTAAATATTGGGTCTTAAAGAGTAAAAGAAATGACTAGCTTCATTTCCTCTCATAGGGAATAGTCTATTTAGACAAAGCTATTCATTCCACCATGTGATCGCAGTCTGCAAGAGCCCTGAAATCTCCTGAGAGAAAAGGCTGAAATAAATACACATATTTACTATTTCATACATCAGGGAGAGGAGCCACATATAAAATTGAAGTGCATAGCTAAGTTTATCTTGATCTGTATTTCTATCAGGGATGAATCAGTTAAAGCAGAATTGAAAAAGAGACACAGACCACAGAGATAGTTCACTCAGAAAGCTCTCTTTGTGGAGACTCCCTCCCCTGTGTGTGGGGGAAAATGAAGCATTAGAGTGTGTGCTGGCATGGCAGAGGAGAGATGAAAGAGCGTCTGACTCCAGTCACTGAGATCTCCTCCTCCTATGTTTGATCCTGTCTTCCGGACGACTGGCTGCCCGAGAACAGCGCAGAGAGCCAAGGCCTTGGTCAGGGCGTTAGCATGGAGGAGAGGACAGAATGGCTTTCATAAGCTGCAAACATATTCCCAAAGGTGCATACACGAGCAAAAACACACAATCAGCCACACCAGGGTGGTGATGGTACAGTATGTATTTGTCCCAAACTAGATGGTCCAGGACATTCAATTCAGTACATCTTCTATCACAAAATAATTACAATCTTATGCAAAAAATCTAATTAAAAAATTCAACCATTTTAAATCACTCCAAAGTCATTTGCTATTTATTATATAGTGCGCTATATTATCTTCAATGTGAATATTCTCTTTATGAGTTAATGAAGGGTAATTTTAGACACTGCTAAATTGTGAAGTTACCCATTAGCTAACCCATGCTAGTCAAACCAGAACTCAAGGATGCACCTCTAAATCTCCTCTTTGGAAGCACTATCATTTCCCAATAGAATATTGAACATACTGAATACTGTTTAATACTGAACAAGGAGTAGCAGCTCTCGGGAAATTGCTACAAACATGCCATCATTTATGACGACATCACAAGTGTCTACAGTAGGTTAAACTGACTGGCGTAGTTGAGCTAACATACAACTTCACAGTTAAACTTAAACGACAAGTTGTTGAATATCAAAGCACAACACAGTTGCAGCAAGTTTTCAGTTCTCTCTAGCAGCCGTCATCAGGCACCAGTCGATGCTAGCACAATATTGAGCCTCGAAACAGTAGCAAAAAAGCCTGTATATGACTTCAACATTATATAGTAAAGCTAGTTTTATTTTTCCAAATACATTTTAGATTCAACTTTTCTGCCCACTGGAGGCTCAAAATTCTCTTGGTCATTGCCAGCAGAATCACAAAGTTTATCCTAGTGACATTCAACACCATGAATTTGGTTGCATTGCACAGTTACATAGTCAATTCTGTCGCCATCATGGTGCATCTGCTACAGACACCACACATACATCATCACCAGACCTCTCTTTTGGCTGTGGCTGTGGCTGTATCGTAGCTCTGGTGGTTGCTTCCTCCTCCACACGGCTGTGTCTGTGTCTACAGCACAATATTTGGCCTCATAACAATAGTGCCACATGCCTGGTTCCAACATCATATCATGAAACCAGCTTTCCTCCAAATATACAGATATTTTAGTGTCTGCCTTTCCCTATTTCTAGCAAGAAAACAGCATGTCGAATGGGTTGTTTTGGTCCCTGAGTTTTGAGACCCCCCGTTCACATTCCTTGAATGCACCACTACAAAAAATAAGGAAAAGTAGTTTGTATTCCAAGGCAGATCTTTAGACACATTGGCACAAAACACGCCATCTGGCAGACTTTTGCAGCTGGTTAAAGAGGGATTTTTTAATACAGGGAAGACAGAGACAGTCTAATGGCCTTCATATATACTGTATGCAGCTCCCACATTAGAACCATAGGAATCATCTTGAAAATCAGGGAAGCTGTCTTTTAAAACTCATTATAAGATATTGTATTTTTCAATGAAATGCACAGTTAGTGTCAGCTGCAAACCATTTCCAGATAAATATTCCACTACTTCAATTGGCAAAAATGACATTTAATGACCATTCAGCTTGTCTTCTGAACATCAAATTACAGGACATTGAGAGACTTAAAAAAAACAAACTCCAGTCGATAACACTATCAAGAAAACAGACCAATGTTCCATTTTTAACTTCCTGCTCCCTCAAATTAAATACACACAAAGGCACGGACGGACACACAGAAACACACTGTAACCCACTTCACCCCGTGGTCGGCAGGGTGATGAGAGCAGGGGAGCAAAACAGAGAGGAGGTTATTACAGTGCAGCTGTAGCAGTGGTAATGTACTTTATTTATGACAGCCGCTGGAACATTACTAGCTATCTGCACTCAGAGGCTTATCAGTGGAGGCGCCTGGACTAATGGCACACAGACAACAACCACAAAACTGTCACAGGCAATTACGAAGGAGAGAGTGAGAGTATAATGAGGAACTGAGTTTTCTATTCCAGGTGATTCTGTGTGCTTATCCATGCTAACAGCTTATTTTAGTGTTACAGCACACCAAAATAATCCTGCTTTTCAGGATTTAATAAAATAGATGTTTTGAATGCTCAAATATCTGAACTATTAAATGTGTCCTTGATCTGCATTGTCGAGTATTTGCACAACATTAAATATGTGTTGGTTAAGTATTTGAGTAACAGAAGTCAGTGTTCAAATTCATTCAATTTAACCTCTGTCACACTTCTAGGAGACATTTGGGAGAATAGGAATTTTCTCCTGATCTATTTTCAGTTGTTGGATAGGACAAATAATGGTGATGATACCTTCAAAAATCATTAATCATACATTTCTAGGATGCATTTCAGTGCTGTATGCTGTGTTTGTATGTTATAATGTAGTTGATATAAACTAATGTTGCTTAAGGGTTGTGTGTTCCCTTTGTAGGTCTCATAAATGATCTACTTATTCTCACATTAACATTAAGATAATCAGAAGTGAACACTGA
Organism: Scomber scombrus; assembly: GCF_963691925.1. Lineage (NCBI taxonomy): Eukaryota > Metazoa > Chordata > Actinopteri > Scombriformes > Scombridae > Scomber > Scomber scombrus. Next base: position 10,758,675 of record NC_084975.1, on the reverse strand, counting down.
ATAATACATGCACATGTTTTAGGTTTATAAAAGACTTTTTTAAAACCAGGAGCAAGCTTAATGCGTGAATACATTCCTCTGATACTAGCCTGTAAAAAGACCTGAGAAGAGGCTGGTTTAGCATCTGTGGCCCTCACCTTCCAAAAGACCTGAGGGCATCAGTATCTGCAAACAATTTCAAATAAAACCTTATAAAAAGTATTCTCAGCCTGGCATGGTTATAGTCCATCAAAATCAGAATAACCTTGTGGTGCAATTTTGCCTGACTGGCTCTCTATAAAAAGTTTGATTTAATTTGATTTGATGTTTTACAGTTTTTAACAAACTTTTGTAAAAAGAAAAAAGAGGACATGACAAGACAATGTTTTGAGCAGTTAAGGTTCAACTCCTTTGCTCACCTCTGTCTGAAGAGTGCGGGACACATACACACCATAAAACTAAAGCAGCTAAATCAATTAAAATCCCATTAAAGTCAGCACCATTATTGAGGTCATTACCAAGGGGGAGAGACGCCTAATGATGATGGTGGATCAAACAAGATCTAATTAATTAATTTATTCATTAACACGCGGCTCTCATGCAAGCATGGTTAGTGCAATGTAATGAAAATGGAGAGTCGTCAGACATCAAGTGCGGCGTCTCTGCAAAAACATCAAAACTTGACATGAGACGGAAAATATGAATACGAAACGTGAACACAACATCAAAGGCAACTTATTGCCAGTGTAGAGTATTGGCTTCTTTTCAAAGGACACTAAAACACATAGACTTTTTCTGGCGCCACAAAGGACAGCCGCTTTGGCTTTCAGCAGGGTCACACACACGTACACACACGTACACACACACACACACACACACAGGTTCTGGTTGCAGAGAAAGGCGAGGACAGGAGAAAGACAAGCGTGAGGAGGAGTGAATATAAAGAGTGCAAGTGAGACAAAGGAAAGGATGCAAAAAGAGGGAGAGCTTCACATTCAGTTTCCCTGCTTCATCTCCCACCAGTAGAGCTGTGATTAGGGCGCAGCAGACATTAACGATGGGTATTGATCTCTTCTCAGATGGATCAGGGACCAGGGGCCAGGGAAATGACAGAAACATGTTATGTTGCTTCCTCAGCCCAGAGATGTGGGTATGCAGAGGAGTATGTATGGGTGGGTTGTTAGGGAACACAAGAGAGACAAAAAGATAAAGATGGATAAAGAGGAGAAGTGACTGAAAGGGTATGGTGTGTGATTTTGCCTATGAATTATTTTTAAAGGAACACAAAAACTTGACTTTCTCCTCCTCACCATACCTTGCTATCTCCCCTCCCTCTGTCCCTTGGAAGGCCACAATGCTCAGCGATCAATACATGTTGTTGGATCAAATGAAAGATGAGATGTTAATATTGATGGGCAAGATAAGATGCTGTGTTTAGTTCAGGAATGAGTATAGGTCAGAGTGATAAAACAATAAGATTCCTTGACCTCAAAAGGGATTGGACTTAAAGCTAAGCTGAGATGTAGGGGGTGCTCGAGTGCAGCTGAGTGGAGGTTGGATGGCAGGTCAGGGGCTGAGGCGGACAAGAGGGAGGGTTAGATGAAGAACAGGCGAGCTGATTGGACGTGACAGGAGCAGTGTCCTCCCTCTCCGCAGCGCCGAGCATCTCAAATGAAAATCTATATGGCGTGACGCTGGCAGCAGACCTTCACAGGCTAGAAGAGACCACCGGCCAGTCAAAGGATGGCGGCCCGTATGCAGGTATACACACACACACACACACATAAGACACATGCACACACTCTTCCATGTGTGCACGTTTGTATGTACACACAGAAATAAACAATTATGATAGAGGCAGAATGAGTTCTCCGTAATAAAAAAGACAAGTTGCTGTACTGACACGCATAATTGTGCAATAAATGTCACACAAATGACGGAAGAAAATGTTACTTTTCACTAATTCTTATCTTGGTATGACACATTATCCAGCACCATGCTGAGTGTGTGTCAAATACACAGACACCGTTCACAATTAAGAGAAGAATTTTGGCGATATTCATAGTCTTGTCTTGCCTATCCCACTCTGATCTGTCTTAATCATCCCATGGGTCTGCTGAAATAGCTTGACTGGCACAATTAGTCCAGAGCTCTTGGCGCAGCTTTGGCAGCCACTAACAAAGCTTATTCTTAGATTATAACTTGAGCCAAGTTCGCTGGTGCTTTACCTTTTTGTCTGAGAACCACTTTCTAAGGATCCTGAGGACATAAATCAAGTATATCTCATTTGTTCATATGCTGCGATCATTTCAGTCCCTGTGGTTACCGTTTGCCAGTTTATTTTCCCCTATGTAAAGCTCACGTCTCAGAATCATCTCAGTTTAAAGGGAGAGTTGAGGCAGCAGTCAATTCAGCCTTTAGTGACTCTTTTATGTGCTAAAGGGACGCCCTTATCTTGCCTAGCCAATTAAACACAATCGAATGTCAGTCATCCAATGAGAGACATTGGGTACCAAGAGGAATTTCTCTAACTCAGTAGTTTCACAGTAAAACCTTTCATTCAAACATTTAAATTGTGAATCTGCACCTGAAATTGAAGGGAATTCTTTGATAAAGATCCCCACTCAACTACATGATGACTGAAACCCCTTCACATCTGTTGTCCTGCAAACCAACAATGGTTTAGTCAGTTCTGCTAAATTTTCCACTATTCTCTTAAATTCATTTAATTTTTAACACAAATTGCTATAACCAGCCGCTCCTCTATTTCACAGAGAGAATTTTTCCTCATTTGATGTCTCGGCTCTGTTATGCTATTACAATCTTTCTTTCATGGCCCGCTGATTGCTGGGGTTACTTAGGAGTTTGAGTTAAAATAGTCAGAGAAAGTTGCCCAGTTCCTCAAGGAAGAGGAACTGGGCATGATTTGATTTGTTCTTTTGAGTCTTTTCCTATTTCTGTCTTGTGAAATCCAACTACATGTTTGAAAGGCAAGAAAGTGTTTAATTCTTTATTATCAACCAGCTCCCTGTCTCTTTTTCCTGACCAAGGCTCACCAGCAGACAACACAGTTCATAGGATCAAATAAGAAAGCCAGAACACAAGCCGACACGCTGGATGCTTGTATGACGTGATTCCTCTCAGTAGCCCCTGTTCTGTCTACTCAGTGATCAGGTTAATCTTTGGTTGTTGTGCTCTTACGTGTGCTGTTCTTCAGTAAAGATGCTGTGCTAAATGTTTGTTACTCCTATCACATGATTTTCAAAGTGGTTTGTTGTTTCAAATTGTTTCTGAATCTCTGTTATCTTTGGCTGAAATGACTGAAATAAATGGACAAAAGATTTTCACCCGTAAAACTGAAAGATAGCAGCACCATGGCCCCAAACTTAACCCTATAGTAGAGGTTAGTGGGGGTCAATGTCACAAAAATACCTAAAAAGGAGAAAAAAATGAAATAAACCTAAAGAAAAGATGAACGTAGGCAAATATTTGTGAGGGATTCTCGAGTTATACAGCTGTGAAGATGGATCAAATTTAACTTTATAGTGAAGCTAACATTGATGTCTTTCAGGCAGGTAATAGATAAATAATGTCATTAATCATTGACAGGCGTCAGCACAGTCAAAGAACAGTGTGAGGAAGAACCTGGAGGGAAAATGAAACACATGAAACAGATTTCATGGTATCCTCAGCATTTCAAACTGCTCGACAATAAATCTCTGCGCTGAGAATACTCATGATATTCATTTAGGGTTAGTATTGCTTCCACAACTGGAGTTACTTGCACCTGACTTAAGGAAACAAAATGCTTTTCTAATGTATCTGGTCACTCTACAACATTTCCTGTCTGAAGATCTCTGTAGGTGTAACAATAGCGATTGAAACAAGCAATGTAGATACTTTCAAATTCGCAACTTTGTCAAATCCAACTTCTCAGTATTCCCACAGGCTCCACCGGGCTCGGGTGCTGACCATCTTCTTCCAGTTGGTAACTTCTCAAAGGGACATATTTCTTTTATTTGTAACCTTTTATCAATAACAACCCCACCTCCAGCCCTGCACAAGATCAGGGCTAGTTGGGAGAATGAACTTGGCATCACCTTGATGTTCTTCATAGGATCCATTATAGCAAGACCAGATTATCAAGGATTTACCCAAAACTTTCTGATATTTGTGATAGGTGTTCTCAGGCACCAGCAGACCTGGCTCATATGTTCTGGTCATGCCCAGGCTTGGTTGAGTACTGGAAGTCCTTATTTAATTTTATGTAAGGAAAAAGAAACAAGCAATGTTTCAGTCAGTTATGGAGTTAATTATGCACTGGTGATAGTCAGTGTTGAAAAACTACTCCTCAACTACAAGATTGTATTCATTAGATGTTATGCTTTATCTGCCAACAGGCTATTTGGCAACAACCATGCTAATATGTGTTTCACTGCAACCTCAATGACTAGACTAGTGTAGACTGTACAGTCATATTGCACAGTTCAAACCAGTGGCCACTCCATTGCATACACAGCAAGCAGGCATGAAGCAGTAAACAGAAACACTGCTGGGCAACGAGATAACATTTGTCAGAGTCAAATATGTTTGTTTGGCAAGCTTTGTAAGGTCCATTTAAGATGCTTTTTATAACCACACCAGATCATTGCCACTGAAGTCAGTCTCCCATGTAAAATCTTGGATCTGTGTGTTGTGTGTGTGTGTGTGCTTGTGAGAGATATAAAGATAGACACAGACATTAGTGTGTGTCCACCCAGGCTCAGAGTCTGATGTCACAGACCACATTGTAATTGGTGGTCTCATTAATCCGTAGGACAGAGTGTGAAGTGAACAAATATCACGCGATCCTGCTTACAACATGGCATTACAACTGCACACAAACACACACAAACACGCTCACCACTGACCACTAATGTCAGCCCCAGAAAAACATGTTTATGCAAAGAAGGAATACAGTTTGCTTAATGAAAACCAAAATCAGTGAGTAGAGATTAATTCTTATTGAATTGACCACAATCCTCTTGGTGTGCAGAGCTCCCAGCCTGCCTTGTTTCCTTTATGAGCTGTTCTCAACCAAAGTCCTCCACTAAACACACATACATACACACACACACACACACACACACACACACACACACACACACACACACACACACACACACACACACACACACACACACACACACACACACACATACATGCACACACAGTTACATTCTGAATGTGGAAAATAGAAGGGCCTTAGGGTTGATAAACCGAATCAAAGTAAGCACTCTGTCCCTGAGCTACTTGCATATGATTAACGAGTGACATGAGAGGAGGAAGCAGCAGGGCAGAAAGCAAACCATTGGGGTCAGCGTAGATGAGGGAGTGGTGACGCGAGGGAGGAGGAGGTGAAGGAGCTACATGAGTGAAAGAGAGGAGGGAGTTCCAAGAAAGAAGATGAAAGCATGTGAGGAGGAGGAAACAAAACGGTCAAGGACAGGAGAGAGGGAAGGATAGATGAGGTATGGAAAAGGTGGAGGAGTAAAAGAAGGTTGTACTGGAGGGGCTCTGTGGTGTATGTCTGCTTGAAAGAAGAGTATGCAGTAAGAGCTGGATGTTGAAAATGGACTCTGAGTGCCACTACAGTCAGTTTGTGGGCATCTGAGTCTCCTGTCTCTTCAATGTCACACACGAATCCATACATACACAGTCTCCAGGTCAGACCGAGACCAACGGTGGCTAAGGTTGCTATGGTGACATCCCACCAAAATGGTAATTACAATTAACATCCCATCTAAATGACCACCTCTCTCTCTCCTCTCCCTCTGTGTCTCTTGGGTAATTATAGACTTCAGCTCAGCTCACCCAACCACTGTGGTTGGCCTCTTTTATTTTACAGCTAAATAAATCCTGTCTGGAAACAATAGAGGCAAAAAAAGAAAGAATTATTTTCTTCAAAGCTAAAAGGCTATTTGCTGTTTCATTATATTAATGTAACAGTGGTGTGGTATGTATTGAAATCAATATTCACAGCACATTTGTGCAGTGAACTGGTTATAAAAACTACTTCTCTATTCATGCCAAAAAGAATATTGTTTAGATATGACATATTAAGGTTAGCTACTACCACTTCAGTATTACCTGTGTATTGTACCTGCAGAACGAAAGAGCATTTGGAAGGCTAAGTTTCAAAGGTGTGTGGTGTCACTGCCACTTGTCTCTCTATCACAGAAGGGCAGAGAAAGAGAGAAAAAAAGAAGTGAAGAGGGAAGAGTGTTACAAAAGCACAGAAAGCAATAGACCCTTGCTGTTATGTTCCAGGCTGAAAAGGAACCTCATCAAATGGCACTGTGTTGTGGGCATGAGGGGAGATGGGGGAAATACAGCTGAGTGGCAAAAGAAATCATTGTTTTGTGGTTTATGTATGCTGGAATTTGAAAAAAAGGAATTAATCAAATGACAAGACATCATTTTCTGCATGTTTTTAACCTGTAAATCTACTGTTCAGCTCCGGTACATTTATGTCAAGAATTGATTATGCTCTGCATTTGCTCCAAGATGAAATAAGCGAATTGGAAAGTCACGCACACAAGTCCCACTGGGAATATGTTTGCATGATTGCTCCTTTAAAAAAAATCTTGTAGCAGCAGCAGCAGCAGCAGCAGCAGCAGCAGCAGCAGCAGCAGCAGCAGCAGTAGCAGCAGCAGCAATGTAGGTATAGATCCAGAGCAGAAATTTCTGGGTTGATAATCTGGGTTAAAAAAAAAATAAAGAATTCGGAATCAAGAATTAATGCATTTCAAGATTCAAGATGTTTATTGTTACTCCAGTTATACAAGTACAGTCATGAATGAAATACTTTGGCTGGGAGACTCCATTACAGAAAATACATCAGGTAGGATTCAGTCAAAGCATGAACAGTAAAGAGAAACAGCTGCAGTAGATGTACATAAATGAATGTGAAAGATGAGCATGTGAGCATGGATGTGCATATAAGAATTACATTATTAGAGTAAATACTGGGTGGATGAATATTTATGGATGCCATCTAGCCAAAGCAGATGAAATGAATACAGATGATGTAGACAGTGGCCGAGCAATAGTTGTGAGACAAGAGAAAATAGATTAAAATAAAAGATTGGAGAGAGAGAAAGGATGTAAGGATAAAGATTAGAAGTGCATGAGAGGTTAGAAAAGAAAGAAAAGTGGAAAAAGGTGAGAATGAAAGAAATAGGAGCATTACAGGAGTCACTCTCATCTCTTTCATCCTGGCAGATGGGGTAAAGCTGCTTCGGGACACTTTTCCCCCTTCCTAATTGCATCCACATTACACGAGGGCATCAGATGGCTGAGGAATAGAAAAATGGCCATCCTGTCCACACTTCCACCCACCCATCACACCTCTGCTACCCCCTAAGTCACCCCCATCCTCTATCGGCAATTCTCCGGGTCATTATTTCATTCCACGGCCCCCAGCACCCCAGACGGTCAAATCATCTCGACAATAGATGGGGGAGTCAGAGAGCCTGTCCTGTTGTGTTATTCCTGTCCAGTCCAGTGAGTTTGATCATCGCTAAATCCTCAATCCCTCCATCCCTGGGCCTCGGAGATAGAAATACAACAGGGGAGCAGAACTCTGGAGGAATACAAACTAAACTGCTGCAAGACAGCTGTGAGCAGCTGCTGGTCTTTTCTGGAGAGAGTTGACTTCAATATGGATCTGTACAGTATTGCAACGATTAATGTGTTCATAGGCACACAATACCCGTTATGATTGATTTTGTGTTAGTGAATGTAAAACTCATAGTATTAGAAATCCAGATAAATCCTTACTCTGGTTTTGGGTAGCGCAAATATAGCAGGAGTACTCTGGGATACTGTGACATGTGTACACCCGATGTTTCCCAGATCAGGATGAATTTGCATTATTGGTTGAATCCATACATTAAGACTGGCTCTTTATAGCAGTGTGATTCTTTGTAGTTTGATAAATATGACCCAAGATGAAAATGCCTTCCCTAGCATTTTGCCTTTATTCCACTATGGGTAAACGTGTGCCAACATTCCTCAAGCTGATCAGCCTCTAGATGTCATTCTGTAGATATTGCTGCAATTCTGTCATTTAGTCTTTCGGACCTACTGTTGTGCAACCCGCCTACTCTCCATCACCACCATGACCTTTATGATATCCAGCGAGACTGGTCCAAAGGTTTCCATCAACCACCTGCTGACTCTGCTCCACCCCCACCAGTGCTTAGACTCCAGGGGGGTCCTGTCGTACCTCCCGTCTTCACATGGGCCTGCACTTTATGAATATGCTTCACATCGATGGAGTCTGTATGAGTCTATATAATTATGTAGGGTTATGAATAACCAGGTTGTTGTATGTGGAACTTTCTGTTTACGCTCTTGCTAACAATATGCCACTCCTCTCTATAGGAGGTGCTGTAATTTCTTCTGTTGAGAACATGGAATAAATACACAGGAGAGAATATCAAGAGCACAGTATCAAATAAAGCTGTTTGTCAGATACATGCAGTGTGTGTAACTTGAATTTGACAGCTGCAGAAGTAAAGTGTAGACGAGGCAGTATTTCATTTACAGGAAAGTGATATAACAAATTAAGGCAGATGCTGCCCACAATACCAGCTTAAAGCACAGTTAAGACCTGAATGTAATTATTTCAGGTACAATGTCAAAACAGGTCTGCATCATGCTTTTGTGCATGTGTGTGTGTGTATGTGTATGTGTGTGTGTGAGAGAGAGAGAGAGAGAGAGAGAGAGAGAGCGTGTGCTGAAAACAAAGCGCAGGAGCCAAACAGTGTTTCCAAAGTGCATTGATTTTTCCTCTAGCTTGCTTCATCCCCCTTTGACATTTCACAGGCACTGTACAGCCCAGAGCCAATATACAGGATGATGAAAGCCAGGGTGGCCTTGTGACCTCTGAACCCTGTCTGATGCATGTCTCAGCCTATCATTAGCTGCAACTGTGGCATCCTGGGATACTGCTTGACTCTGATCTATCCCAATCTCCCCTCTACGCTGCATTCTCATCTCACTACAGTGCAATCTACCCTTTCCTCCGCCATGGTATCATATATAGACAGCTGTGTTATTCTCCACTTTTGTTTTAAGTTTTCCGCTGGTTTTTCCTGCCTGCCTCACTCAGTTCTGTTCTGCTCTACTCAAACTTCCCTTTTCTTCTGTCCTGTTCTCCTCCACCCTACCCTGCTTTGCTCCTTCACGCTCTGTTCCCTGCCCTCTTCCACCGTACACCGCTCCCCTGTATTAGGTTCAGCTGTGGGATCTGAGGACGAGGACACCAAAGCCCCAAAGACTATTCTGAAATCACAGAGCGTGAACTCGTACAGAAAACACATATCATCCTCTCACAATGCAGGGTCACACATACACACTAACACACACACAATACATATGGCTGACCCTCCCTGGCTTTGATAAAGAAAGAGTGGGTTTCCTTTCATTTGGAATTGTATGAGAAAATAAGGCAGTGTTACTTATTTGCTTCGGGGCTTTTGAGTAAAATTCATTTCTGAGAGAAGCACATTTTTGCAGCTTTTGAATCAGATGGCTCCATGTGGTTTAGGACCCTGCTAAATGAGATATTTCTTCATGGGTCATTTAAAGGCTATCATGGAAATTGTTTGTGCCGATACCATTTCATTTAAACCATTCACTTTTAGAGTTAACATGTTTTTTTCTATCTGTATTTCTCATTATCAAGGCTACTGTTTACATCAAAAACATTGTACTGACATGTTGTGTGTTTTCTACACTTTATCTGATGAAACATCTGGACCAGCACCTGTGTGCATAAATCAGGGTTCAACACTGCTGCTCTCCAAATAGTATGAAATGAAATACCCGCATTGATTTGACTTGAATGTGGTGCCTTAAAAGAAATCATTTTATACCGAACCTGTTTACAGCTGATGTTTGGTGCTGATATTGTATCTCTGGAGCTCAACACAAACCATTTTTATTACCATGAAATTGCATGCATTCACTGTCTCTGGTTAGGGTGACAAGTTTCTGAAACAGCATTTTGATCATCACTGCAGACCTTTCAGAGAAACTTGAAAGTAACAAATACATACATACATACACAAACACACACACACACACACACACACACACACACACACACACACACACACACACACACACACATAAAAGAGCACTTGAAGTAAACACCTTGAAACAAGACTCAAAATAAAGTTACATTTCTAAGTACAGCTAGAATGAATATTGTTCCATTGTTCTTGAACAGCTCAAGTATTCAGTGCTTTAAGTGTAAAAATGGAAGTTAAAATGTAACACGATACTCTCTATACTCTTAGGATTCTTAAATGAGAATCAATTTCAGACAGAAAATGGCATTGAGAGTTTAAAAAAATCTGAAAATGTGCAGGTAATTTAAACTCTCTTATTGCTGAGGTGATAATTTGATATCAAATATTCTAGTCAAATTGGGGTAACAATTATTTGAGTGTGATGGTGTTAAAAAGCTTAATTTTCATAGTTGAGGTGTGACGTTATGCCCACTGTGAGGGATTTGGGAAATTGATAAGGAGGTGATGCTCAGAAAATGGATAAATCACAAAATCTTGCACAGGCTAAGTTAATCTTCCGTTGTCTGTGTAAGGTTTATATTCACACTTACAGAGGAGCAGCGAAGCTGTCAGTACTCATTTAGACAACCATGCTCATCCACGGCTCCCTGCAGCCGCTGCCCTCTAACTGCTGGTGGGCCACACACACTCACACACACACAAATTATGAGTAAAAGCTTTTCTTTCCAGAAAGAACTGACAGCTCTCAGACCACAGTGTTCATGTTACAGTTACAGGTTATTCTTTCATGCTTTGAGAACACTGAAAACATGAAGGCCACATCCAAAGTTGCCTTGATGTTAGTGCAAGGGCACCAAATGTGAGTCAGCAGCTTTAAAACAGTAAAATGAGTTGTTACCTTCCAGTGGGATTTGGGCCTTTATTAAATGCCATGCAAGGTCATTAACACTGCATGCTTCCATTTATGATTACAAGTATCATAGTCTGCCTCCTTATTTCTTTAATTTGAATGTTTGCATATGATAGACTAGCTCATGATGATGCTGCATTTGCAAGAACAAACCTCAAGTAGAGTTTATTTTATGACTGCCTGGATTTTCTAGGTTTCTGCTTGAGGAGTTGTAATAGTGGAGACTGCCAGCACTGACTGATTGTATTTAAATCAAAGTACATTTCACCTAAGCACTTACTGTATAAATTATAAATCCTTCTGAGAGAGAAATAAACTTTTTTGAAAGAGTTCAAAACATATTCAGTTAATACTTCATGCTTTGACAGCTGATGCTGTATACACTTTCAGTTAACAGAAGTTCAATAAAGATGCCATGAGCTTCTCTAGCTGTGAAAAGAAAAAGGAAATACACACTGAGGTGGTGGATTACGCTCACTGAAAGCTGTAGTAATTTCTTTTGGCATATATCCCTGAATTCTGACTTAGTTCGTCCGGTCTTGGCATCAAATCCAGCCATGGCAAACCCAATTTGCTGTGCTTATTCCTCACAACCATGCTTCCTTTCTTGTTTTCTTTCTTCTGCCTCGGCAGAATGTGGAAGGACGGAAGCGAGCGGGCCTGGTCGCTTTGATGTGTTCTTAAGAAAGAAATCTGCCTTTCATAAGCACCCTGTCTTATCAACCCGGGGCTGATCAGACAAACCATAGGAGAGTGTGGCACTTTAATACCGGTATGCCCACTGGGAAGCTGTCATATTGGGGCGCTACTCATAAAACACTGTGATACCCGACATATATTTTGAGAACAAACTGACTGAGGACTGAAAGTATAATTTACTCACATCTTATTCATTAGGTAAGGTGAGCTTCTCACTACCCATGGTTTATTATACAAATATTTGCTACCATAATACAGTTTTCAACCTACATATTTTTAATCTCACAACACACTGTGACAGAAATCATTAAAATATTGTTTTTAAAACTCTGTTCGGCAGTTTTTGTTCTAAAATATATAATTTCCCTTTGGAGGAAGACTACTGATCAATAGCCTGTTGCCTTAATGTAAAATACAGAGTACGTAGCAGTATGACAGCCTGAAACAAGGTGACAGCTGACTTGATCATCCTTAAATGTCTTTATAAGTCCAGACTCTTTTCTATACAGTCTCTGTCAAAAGTTTGGACATGCTTCCATATTCAAGGGAATGAGAAAGTGGCATCCAGACTTTTGACTGACAAGGTATCTCTATGAGAGCTGCCTATAATAACAACTGACAACTGACAGCCCTATAAAAGAAGGCAGACCTGGAACTCGACTGTGAACCCTGGTCAAACTAGTAGGATGACTAGTAAGGATGAATGTCAATGTGAAGTATATGTTTGTATGTTTGTATATTTGCTCTGTGCAGATTAACACATGTATGACTGTGTCATCAAAGCTGGTTCGTCAGCTGGGCTGAACAAACAAATGCTGAAAATGTCAAAAATCCAGCAACAACTGTATTATAAAGAACTTTATATCATCAAAGTCAGCAAACGATATTAAAAAGATCAGAACTCTCTAAACAAACAAATGCCTCACAGTCCTGGACCCTCAGGTGCTCACAAAAGCTTTAAATTCACTGTGTAGCAGTTGGTTTATGAATGCTTAGTTTTGGAGTATGCACTACTAAAGCACAATATCAATGCTGCTTTATTATCTGAACATGACGCCATGACTTGAAGAGTGAGTCTGTGTCAAAAAACAGTTTTCATTTGGCTGATAGTTGGAAGGGACTTATGGCAGTAAGAGATCTGATCAATAACTTGTGGGAATGCCCCTCTGGGATTTTTAAGTAATCAATAATATCTTGAAATCAATTCTTAAGGCAACAGTAGCCAGTGTTGGAAAACCAGGATCAGTAATGTGATCATGTTTCTAGTCTGAGTTAAAATCCTGGCATAAGAGTTTTGGATTACTGATGCCAGAGAACAGGGAATTACAGTAGTTCAATCAACTGGTCATGAAAGCGTAGATTATCAGATTTTTGGCAGAAATGGTATAATCCTTTAAATATTTCTGAGATGATGAAAGCATTATCGAACCATTGATGTAACATGTTTGTATAGGATGAGGTTTTGAACCAAGACTGTTTGATATATGAAAATTTGCAGTTGACCTATGATCAATATCTCTGTCTTACCAGCTGCAGGAAATTTTATGACATTTGCTTGTGGATGTCATGAAGATAGTTAAACAGGTTGACAGTGTCCTGCTAGTTGTTTACAGTGTCACAATGTAGATAGATCAGAGTATCATCTGCATAAAAAATGGGCAGTGATATTATATCTGTGTATAAGGTGGCATTGAGGGAGCATGTGGAAAAGTGGATTGGACCCAGCACTGAGCCTTCGGGAACTCCACAGTGAACATCCATTGCAGCAGACCTTGGAGTCAGCTATACCAACAGAGAAACGCTTGTCTTTTAGGTAAAATCTGAATCATTGCAGAGCAGTGCCACTGGTACCCACCTAGGTCTCAAGACAGTCCAAGAGGATACTATGGTTAATAGTATTGAATTCTGCACCTATATCCAGGAGAAGAATAAATAGATTCATGGACGGCATCAGCTGACAGCAATAAGTGATTTATGACATTAAGAAGATCAATACTATTGTTTTGGAATTTCTTAAAGATATTGATTTCATGACTAAAAGTTAGAAGTTGATCTGCTACAACCTTTTCTAAAAACCTTATCTAGAATTTGGAGCTCAGAAATAGGCCTGAAATTGTTAAAATCAGATAAATGAAAGACAGGTTTATTTAAATGTTGTTGAACAAGATCAGTTTTTTTTTTTTAATTCAGGAACTGAAAGTGTCGACTGAGAGCAGTTTAGAGGAGGTAACCATGTTAAAAATGTTCTTTTACAGGTAGAATATCGAAATGACAGGTTGAGGGTTTCATTTTCATTAGCATATCAGTCAGCGTAGATCAAATGAGCAGAGGGAAACTGGGGTTTCTCAACAGTAATTGGAAAATCTATGGGAGAATTGCAACTTCTAATAATTTATATCTTCTGAGTACAGAACAAAATAAATTCGTAGCATTTCTCAGGGTGAAATCTAATATCTGGCCCAGGGGATGATCAGTGACACAGCTCACAATGTTGAACAACATCCTTGGGTTGGACTGATTGTTTTCGATTAGAGTAGCAAAATATGCAATTTTTAACCTCTGCACTAAAAGTCTTATGTAGAGAACTGAGAAGTTCAAGGTTAAGTTTGAGTTACATGTATACAATTGACATCAGGAATCTTTATACCATGGCACTAAATCAAGACCATCGCCTTTTTGTTGAGTAAGTCCAGTCAGAGCATGTGAGCATGTGATAGGTTAAAATACTCTATAATGTTTAAGAACTCCAGGCCTAGGGCAGCAGACATGAATATTAAAGTCTCTAAGGATCAGAAACTAATCAAATCTACAGTAGGCAGATTTAAGGACAGCGATTCAGCAAATTCACTGATAAAACTGGGATCATATCTTGTTGGTCTATATATCATCAGGCACAGACAAGGAAAGGAAGGGCTTCAAAGGTTTTAAACATCCATTTGTAGCTATCTTTATACAAAAGGGCTATCCCACCACCCCATTAATCAGGCTGGCCTAGACTAACAGGGAACATGATGCCACTGATTAAAACCAAAAAGCTAAAATCTTGACACCTTTTTTCAGAGCTGGAATAGGCTCAGATATTAAACAAAGTTTACCCAGACTTTCAACAGTTACAGCAAAAATTTCAATATCATGTTGGAGTTTGATTGTTGGACTGTATGGGCAAATGGGTGGAGTTCAATAATGGCAGGAATATACCGGGCTATATCCAAGATTTTCACACCAGAGAAACAGCATGTTAAGGCCCTGCAGGGGGCACATTGTCAGCCAGAGCCAGCCTGGACTGCTGGATCACTCAGGTAGGTGACTGGGAAGGGCATCACAGATGGACAGAGTCCACCCCATCCAGCTGACAAGGTATGGTGAGACTCCGGGGTGTGGGGCAATGATGTATCCTCTGACATATGGGCTTGGAAAGACATGATAGTACGTTGCTTACTGGGCTAGCCGGGCACTTCCTTCTTTGTGTAGATGCTGAAATAGCAGGCACAGGGGCTGATGAACTGTTGTCATCTGATATATTACATAGTGGAGCAACAAAGTTTGACAACGGGAGGACACCGTCAACCGCTGCAGACTCAAAAAAAGGGAGTGGCAGTCTCTTTTTTCATTTGACCACTGATGCCAAAGATGACCCAGATGGAGACTTTCTACTTGGGGCACCAAACTTTTATCCTTTGTCATCACTGGGCAATTTGTTATCCAGGCCAGCAGGCTCCAGTTCGACCAGGCAGGAGTGCAGTTTAGGTTGCTGGTTGAGTAGTTCGCTGATCAGGCTCTCACTGATTAGGAGCTCTGCCCTAAACCCAGACCGCTGCAGATCGGTCACCATATCTGTGGAAAAAGCAGTCTCTCAGTTGGATAATCAGAACCCAGCCACTTAATCCTACTATGTGTATGGATGCTTTATGTGTACATCTCTATGTGTCAAAGTAATGTGAAGACACTGTGTTTTCAACAAAACATGATCTTCATATGTCCCTTTAGCTCTATCATATACGTACATCTTACAACCTACCAGATCATCACAGGTCTCTTTTATTATAGTTTTGAAGCTATGTTGGTGCTGATAAATGACTTTAATTTCAGGTGATTTTACTGTAGAGTAAAGCAATTTCAACTGTCCAGAAATTTAGGTCGATAAAACAGACTTAACAACCTACTCTCTGTCTCTTGCAGGTCTCTAATGAATGCATTAATTAATTTAGCTAAGTACTTTCTTTTGATTTTTGAACAATGCATGAACAATTATCATGTTTAAAAGTGTACCAAATGCTTTTATCCAGTATATTATTCAGTGTAAATGAAACACTGAGCCCAGAGGGTTCGATGTGAGATATGTTTGATTAAAAATGAGCTGTAACTGAACAAAAGACTGATTTGTCCATCTACAGAACTAATACATGCAGCACTCTACAGGGCAATAAAGGTGTGATGGCGATAGTAGATGTGTGTGAAGTGCTGGGAGCCTAATAATGAAATATACAGCAAGCAGCCATTTATGCAGTCAGCAAGCTAGTCAGTCCACTTGTATGTAGCAGTTTGGCCACATCGACGCCGACAAACCAGCAGCTTATCAATCAGCCTTCTTATCAGTCAGTCAGTGAAAAAGCAACTAAAACAGGCATCCAGCCAGCCTGCTAGACCTCCCTGCAGACATACGTATAGTCAATAAGTCTGCTGACTGGCCAGCCACCACAGACCCAGTCAGTAATTGTGCTATCGTGCTGCCAGCCAGCAACTCAAGTTCAGCCAGCCAACCAGCCTGAAGGAGCCAGCAGGTCCAAATTTAATAATCCCACTTGCTCTCATCACAGATCATGGTGAGCTCTCAGCAGAATATATCAGGCCTGACCTCTGTTCTGTTGCTATATGAGAGGTGTGTGTATTTGAGCTTGGCTATATATGTGTTTGTGTGTGTGTGTACTATGCATCACATAATCAAACAGAATATCCCTGATATATAAACACCTATATGAAAATGGAGAAATCAGAAAATAATTGAATCCATTTGCAGCTGAGTATGATGCTTTTGCCGATGGAAATGAAACATCACACGAAATTGCTGGGCTATATGCAACCTCAATGTAAATTTAATGATAATGAACCATGACTATTAAGAGCTGATCTCTAATCACAAACCGGAGTCCCCTTGACCATCACCTTCATAGTCATCCTAATTAGAAAAGGCTTAATTAACTTTGAATCAGTGAATAATTCCATCCCTGGCCACTAGAGGTCAGTGGCTAGTCGAGTTGATGCTCGTAGTGAATTGAACAGGACTGCTGCCGAGAGCTTTAGTACAGAAAGCTTTGTCTGAGGAGACACCAGTTTGACCTTCTCAAAGATAAGAACAGATCAACCAAGAATTGATTATACACTGCGGCTGCAAACTCTCAAATTGTGGTTGAATGTAACATAGTTCTGATTACATTCAGAACTCAGAAATCAGTTTTCTCTTGGAAAAAATGTATCATTATAAACAAGTAAGCCAAAAAAATAATGTCTTTGTGTGAAGACTTTCTTTGGCTCCAAACAGGACACCTAAATGTGATTATCTTGTGCATTTTTACTGGAAAAAAACTACGAGCACCAGCTCTCAATCAGGGCTCAACTCTCCACACAGTAGAGCCTGAAGCTCCATTCAAATGTTTATGTGAAGAAACCTGTACATGCCCATCACACGGAGGAGAGACAAGAGAGGAGCTCCTTGGGCTCCACCGGGCCCCAACTGAATAGACTCCTCAGGCTCACAAAGGAGGGCCTGTCTGCTAAGGTGCTTAGAAAGCGCTCAGGTCGTTGATATGCAAGGCGACGGGGCAGCCCGCAGCTCGCCTGCTTTAGAGTTAATTAAGCTGCAGACCCAGTTGGCAGAATGCCCCCCCTCCTGCCTCCTGCTTCTCCCCTGCACCACTGAGCTCTGACAGCAGCATTCCTACAGGCTGAAACCCCCCCCCCCCCCAACTATCTCACCAGCGATTCAAAAGGGGTATGCACCTACAACCAAGAGTCCAAAATAAGCCTACTGTAGCACTACATCAGCCCAAATAATGATTTTCTCTAATTCCAGGCAGACTTCTCCAGGTCTTTGATTGGCTCTCTCCTTTCTTTTCCAAAGAGGTGTGCACCCACTACCCAAATCCTCTCATTACACTACATCAACCAAAAGGAATGTTTCTTTGTCCCCGTTTTGCTGTTCAGCATGTTGATAATCTATCACCTCTATCTTCATTTCTTCTACTTTCTTGCTCCTTTTGTCTTTCACCCTTACTCCTTCTTTGCCACTGTGCAGAAGTAGCTCCTTCCTGCCACGACTGTCACCCACACGCACACACTTACAGCCCTCTCTGTCCTGTTTAATGTTTCATCCACATACTGTAGCCATGAAGGCAAAGAGGACAGGCTCAATCAAACAGAGGACAGACTCCCCAGTGGCCTGCCATGACTCTAATTGTGGATTCATCACAGACAGAGCAGATCAATACGGCACTCTTGACTCTGCGCAACGCAGAATGATCTGAAGTTTGTCCTATCGGAATTTCTTTTACCGAGGGGGATTAGACACTTCCATTTCTGTTTGAGGATGGTGAGACCTCGCTTGCAGCCACATTTAGGTTAAGAGAAAACGCGAGAGAGCCAGAGAGAGAAAACCTCGCCCTTTTAGCTGCTCCTTCCTAATGACTCTCCTCTGCCTTTGTAGTCAGAAGCACGCATGCACACACAGACACAAATAAGCATAGATGCACAAATGAACAAACGCACACGTGGAGGCTGCTGTGTCCTCTGTTTTAAAGTGACCTTGGTGCTCCTGGGGAGAGCTGGCTATGAACTGGCGAGGTGGTGAGAGAAGTCCATGCCATTAAACCTGTGGGGGCTTACTGTAACACTCAGCTTTCTATAGCTGCTCTGTGAAACTGTGTAATAGTAGCTCTCTGGCTAATGTACTACTGGGTATTCAGGGAACAGAGGGGGTGGTAGTGGGTTAGAGGCTGAGTGAAGCCACACTACAAAAAAAGTCCATCTTATCAAGTCATTTAGTCCTGTAATGAGTCTGATTATTCTGCTAAATGGGGTGACATGCTGTAACTTCACTTCCTTCTGATGCAGACTCGCCTGAAATTACATGAAACAATATCTTATTTCGTTTGATGAAGAATAAGATCATACAAAATATGAATATTCTGTACAGTACAATGGTGTGGAGGCTGCACGTGAATTAAAGGAAGAGGTGATCCAGGCAATCTGACAGGAATGGATTTCTGGCCTTTGTTCTTCATACTAAAACTCCTTCTTTCTTTAAGCACTATTTGAACTGTATTTTTCAGATCTTGCTTGAATTGAATCATCTTCTATCATGGCCAGATGGGTGATTTATTTATTTTTTCTCTGAGTGATAGACTTTGAGAAATTGTGGAGGAGCAGCAGCAACACCTTCTCAGTCTGTCACAGTCGCAGCGTTCCCTGCCATCACACAGCAAGAGGGCTCTGCTGCTGTGTTTTGCAAAACCCACTGCCAACACAACTCCTCCATTCATTCCCTTTTCTTCAGTTTGTTCTGGACTGCAGGTCTTAGCTTCTTTTTTAGCTTTTCTATTTGTATGCCCTTGTGCAAGGGCACGACTGGAAATTGAATATACATTAAAAAACACTGAATTCATTTAGGTTGTCATTGTATGACAACTCATTAGCAGACACAGTGTCAGGAGGGCAAAAGGATTGTTTTGACAGTATGTTTAACTTTTGCCTTTATGTGCCTATCACACACTAAGTGACTGCAAAGTGGCTGCAGGTGAAAAAAATATTCCAAAACTAAAAAACAAAAAAAGTTTATAGTACATTTGTGTATTCTGTAAGAGTGAACTGCATTTTTGATAATGCAAATGCAAACAATCATCATATTGACATTGACATTTGATGATTAGATCCTTATTCTAATGTAATGTTTTCTGTTACAGTAATAAAAGAGCCCAATGTAATTTATTTAGTTAAACAAATGCTGCTTGTTCTAAACTGATACTTCCAAAAAATCTAATTATTGGTCAAATTTGAGGAAAAAAAACAAAAACAAAAGAAACCAATTCACCTTCAACAGTAATTTGCTTTTGCTTTATTTACTGTATAGGTAGGTACAATTTATGCAATTGCAGGGCAGGAGTCACAATAAAGAGGCTAAGATGTGGTCTTACTAGAAATAATAGGTTTTACTTCCAATAAGAGACTAAATGACCACTTTATATAACCATTAAATCAAAGTTCTATACTTGGGTCACGTGATGACATCTAAGTTAGCTGCAGAAAGTCATGAGATACTGTCAAAAGCCATAGAAAAAGCTTATGAATTAAGCTTGAATTTAGGATGTTTTATCACAGAGAGGCACACAGAGTGAGTGAGTGATCATGACCTGGAGATGGAAAGAGGTTGCCTTTATGATATAATAGAAACCACCAAGGAACCTATCTGTAACCACCCTACACTAAATCAGAGATACATTTCCTTGGAACGTGTCTATTCAAGATAAATATTATCAAAGTTTTCCAGACTTTATGACCCTGCATGATGATGAAAAGCTTCCCTTTCTGTTGGGTGTGGATATAAAATCCACAAGACTAGCAACTCAGTTTTTTGTACCTGTTTCCACAAGGCAAGACAGACAGATAATGAATGTTGACTTACATCTGTTTTTAATTACATGATACACATAATATGACCTAACTGTGTAAAATCAGACTAGAGTTCGTATTTTGAACATAACACATGAAAACAGGATACACAGATGTCTAATGGTTTTCTTTACTGTTCACTGTTGATAAATCCTCTTATTTAATCAGCTTGTATCACAGTCACAGCTGTTTTCTTTACTATTTTCTTTTGTGCAACACAAATCTCATACCAAAGCTAAAGCAAATTGAAGCTGAAATTGACAGACGGAGTGAAAGGACGGGGCTGAAGGGAAAATTCATGTATGTCATAAAGCAAGAAGGTTAAAATGTCTGCAGTAGAGCTACAGAAGGACCGTGTCCACTTTGTCTGACTCACTAAGTATTGATCCCTGAATCACATCAGGATCTGCTCTGCAGAGACACATCCACCATCAAATCCTGTGGCACTTTAGTTTAATGAAAAAATATAGGTATATGCATTAGAGGTGTAACAAATAACCAATTTGAATCGGAAAAATGTGCATCGGTACATGGATCCCTGGATCGGTCTAAATGTAGCATAATATGGCCCGATTACAAAGTTATGAATCGGTTTAACGTAGTTGCTGTGCTGATCATAATTTCAGACACTAGTTGCTGTGATGTCCAAACTGACCGGCAGCACATGTTGAAACATGGTGTTGTAAAAGTGCACCGCTGTGGCACTAACATGCAGTATGAGCACAGATCTGAAGCCTAAACAATCTCAACGTTGTTGTTTTTTACATTATAATAGAGATCAATGTATAATAAAGAGAGACAACCCTCTCTAAAGAAATCACCTCTGAGTGTCATCCTGCTCTTATTTACAGTGCGTCTATTTATTAAAATAAATAGTCATCTGCCTGTTTCCAAAATTAAGATAATAATTGCAGGTTTTGAAGCAGGTTGGATGTTTTGCCTTAACTCTCTTGTGTTGACTCAGCACTTATGACATTACAAAATGAGACATGGGATGTCTTTTTAATTTGTGTTATTATAATTTTTTACCTCAATAGCTCATTGTTCTCTGATCTGAGCCTACACAGAACTCTCTCTAAATGTTTTATTTATTTCACTAGTTTCTTTGGCTCTAATTTGTGCCAATAATGAAGATTGAATTTTAAGTTTGTCTATATGTATGTATATATACATATACAAGAGTGTATATTCTCCTCATCTCTTTTATCCTTATCTGTTATTGCCTGCTATGATGACAGGATGGATATTATTCATCCAATGGGGATACATTTTCTACATCCAAGCTGATAATCCTTTCAGTAAAACTCTGTGTCTTTGTGGAGGATTCCGAGGCTGCGACAAAATAAAACGTTATTAATTCTGCAATATTAAACACGCCCACTCTCCTGTTTCCACTTTTTACATATTCATCATAAAACTAATGCAATTATCAATACTGTAATCTATTTGGCGGTCACATGGTGCAAAAAAGTCATTACTTGTGAGCCTTCTTTAATGAACAAATCTAATGAAGTGCAGTAATATGTTAGAAGCAAGATTTCTCTCACCTTAGGGGGTGATATGCCTCTATGTGTGTGTGTGTGTGTGTGGGTTTGACTCAAGGACTTCAGTAGTTTTGACATGGGTGAAATGCTTTCCTAAAGACAAAGAAAATACAGACAGAAGGAGTTGTTCATGGTACAGATAATATCAAACCTTCTTTTTAGTCCTACCAGCCGAAACACGCAAATGGATGTGTTGCCAAAAGAAAACTATGGCTTGGGACCTCTGATTCCACATCGAGAGTACAAGGAGATTCCAACCATCATTACCACATCTAATCACCTGGATAAGCATCCCCTCACATGAACACACACACACACACATTATGACACATGATGGATTTATTTGCTCAGGGTAATGTAAAAAATCCCCCAAAGACTCCTAATACCTCCACCATGCATTATTCATATACATTGGCACAGTTTTTGCTGACGTGCAAGTCCTTGGCCATGCGCTGAGGACTCCTGCACAGGACTTTGTTTGAGGGGCATTATGGGATGTGGCAGGACGTTATTCAGTCATGTAATACGTCTGGTCTGTCTGGGGCCCGCTCTGCAGCGTTTTTATGAATTCCTCAGACAGAGGAAGAAAGAAAGAATGCAAGAGAGGGTTCAGTGTTGGAGTGCAGCAGCAGCAACAGCACTGGATGTCTTGACCGATAAAAGGCCAATTACTGGGTGGGTTTCCTCACTGTGTGCTGGAACGAACGAGCGCGCTGATGGCATTTACAGACAGCAAACAAAGCTGTTAGACAGAACACACCAAGACATGGATATACTAGCCTGAACATGACAACACCCAAGTGCATAAAAAGGCACTCACAAAAACAGCAAAAATGTAATATCAGACCAGCTTTATCAACACATTCAAGTATCCTTTCCAATTCCACAACTTGCTACAAAAACATGAGAGAAAGAGCAGAGCAGCTATGAAAAAAGCTCACTCTAGATTAAACGACAGTACTCATCTGCAGCAGCATCAGCCCCCCTGAAGCCCTCTCTAAAATCTAAAATAGCTTTTACTGTCACCACCAACCACTCCATCCCTTAATCTCTTCAAGGAGATCCATTACCATATTAATAATGAGATGTGAACCGGTCATAGATTAAACTCGGCAATAAAGCAGCCTGCCAGGCACTCACACTGAGTCATTTTAATGACAGTGTGATAATTATAACTGCATGTGTCAGAATTGACAGACAGGGCTCCTGCATACATTATACACAACCTCACACAACCTCACACACACACACACACACACACACACACACACACACACACACACACACACACACACACACACACACACACACACACACACACACACACACACACACACACACACACTGTGTCCTCTTCTACTTCTTCTTCCACATGTTAAATATAGGCTTTGATCCCAATCATCTTGCCTGTATTATAAATAGGCGTGAATATGAAAAACTGGCTTATTCAACTGCAAACTGGCCCTGAGACATGGGCCAGTGTGTGGCCAGGGGAGAGGAAGGTGATGTAGATACTGTTGTGAGCAGATTACACTTGTTTTAAACAACAACAGCATTTCCAACACCTATATTGCTTTAGTGACAAAAAAAAAAGATTTCTCAAACACACAAAATAAACATATTAAAATTGCTTATTTTCTGTTGTTCTGCATTTCTTGCATGCCCGAGGTACCCAGAGCCACAAATAACCCTGGAACCTGTGGGAATCAGACAACAACAAAATGGCCTAAATAATGTAAAAAAAACAAAAAAAAAACATTTGTAGAATATTGTGTTGATACAAACAGTATTTTGTGTGGGATACTCTCAGCAGGAGTGCTCATTATTAAGCTGTAAAACCCCAGATATAATATAGCGTAAACAGTTTACTGTTGCTCTGTGTCTGACACTAAGCTGCTATTGTGTTCGATAGATTGTATTCTGTGGCTTTGAGTGACACAGCGGTTGGCGTCTAATGTGAGTGTAAGCACCGCAGACTGGGTGAGAAACGATGTTTGTTTCCCTTGTTGCTGTGGCGGAGAAGTCTGCGTGTCTGTGTGTGTGTATATGTGTGTGCACAAGACTGAATATGTGTGTTGTAGAGAAAGACAAGAGGCAGAATGTGTGTGTGAATGAAAGAGAGAGAGATGCTTTGTTTTCCTGATTCCAGCAGTACACATGTGCCATGCTTAACTTGGATTTGAGAAAATCAACAAATGCTAAGCCATACAAATTACAGTTTTAAAAAACAAGCTCAATTTTGTGTGTGACCTGAAATGATCAGTTGTAGACGTAAAGAAAAGAGAAACCATTCATACATTGGAGCATACAATTTAATGCATATAGTGAGTAAAACCAAAAGTTTAAGCCAGGTTTGGTCAAAACAGACGTCACGGCTCCCTCTGTTTCAAACACACACAGCTTAGTGGATTCGGTGTAATGAAGTCCTATAGAAGTGTGTGTGGCATGGTGAGTCTGTGCTTGACTGCATCTCAGGCTGATCAGCGCAGATGGCAATGTTGTAGTCAAGTCTGTCTCAGTGGAGACCTCTGTACGCAGCATGTGGTTGAGACCAAGATTGCAGGAGTTTGGACGACAAGACTAATCCATACCACTGATGATTCACAACTGTCAACATATGTATACTGTTAGAGTTAGATATACAAACAAACATCTAAATGTTTTTGCCTTTTTTGCATTCTTGCCTCATCATTGCAACACAGAACACATAAATAAAAATAATCATTTTCAACAGAGGCAACTAAGAAAAATTACCAAAGGTAAAGGTGAGAGGAGAAAAACAAAACAGAGATAATATAGGATGAAGAACAGGGGAAATATGACCACACTATTGTATTTTAAATTCATAATTGAGAGTTTTCATGCTGATGCTGATGTTGGAAATTTAAAAATGTCACAAATGTGTGAGCAGACCTCGAGGCGTGATTTGAAATTGAGTCAAATCACTGGAAATTAAGTGCATGCTTGAATGCTTTGTTTGTTTGCAAGATACAGTATCTCCAAAAAACTGCAACTGGATCACATGAAAACCAGTGGACAATGAGCTCTTGGTTCCAACACTAGTTGATTAGATTTTTGGGGAGATTTGACCACTCTAAGATTTCTAAACATCATATGAGCTGTTCAGACATACATGGATGAAGGAGCTGCATTTATGGAAAAATCACACTCTAAAGATAACTCTAGTTAACTTGTAGCAATATCTATATTACATGTTAGAATGTTTGTTTGTTTTTTGAATTAAAAACTATTTCAATCCATGTTGAGTTTACTGGGACCCAATCCAACTGCTGTGAAAACTAAAAATGCAAATATTTAATCAAAACGTACTTTAATACCATGATTAGAATTCATTTTTTCTAGCTAAATTGAGCTACAAACAAATATAATTTTATTTAACAAATATATTGTGATACAAATTTCTAAAGTCAAGGGTCACATAGAAGATTTTGGCCGGATGTCTTATAGTCTTCGGCAGGTGGAACTTGCTCATGTGATTGAAGTAAAAAAAAAAAAAAAAAAGGTGAAATAAGCAAATTTATTTTCTGAAACTGCTTGTGGCAGGGGAGCTACTGGGCAACAGGCCATCTCAAAAACACCATTATTCTTGCAGCTCTACAGTGTCACCTACCTGCACAGCTCCTGATATGTCATTCATACAGTATACAATACTGCTACTGTCTCCTTATATCATTTGAAAATGACCATTAGTTTATGGAGCAGCCCCTGTTTTAACCTATGTATGTGTGTATCTGTATTTAAGTGGAAGTCTTTATTTTACAGCCATTGCTGGACATTTTGATGTACTGAGTGAGAGTCATTGTCAGACTCCGAGCTGTTTTCTGCTGAACAGAGGCAGGAAGGCAGGCAGGTAAGCCAATCTGTGCTGTGTTCTCATTAACCGCCTGTGGATGCACAGTGAGTGAGGAAAAAAGAAGGGGGGAAAGGCTGCTGTAAGAAAGAGAGAGAGAAAGAGAAACAGCAAGAGAAACAGAAAAACAATAGAGACACAGAGACTTTAGCTCAAAATCCTGGAAACAAGCAGAAGGAGATCCATTTGTGAGCCTGTGAGAGGAGGAAGGGCAAGATACAACCAACCTGCGAGTGGTGATCAGGATGTGTGTGTTTGTGTATGTGCATCAATTCACATGTGTGCGCAGACGTGTGCTTTTCTGACTGCGTGCACTGCAAATGTGTGTAAATTGGCAGGGATATGAGCACAGGTTTGACTCTGTGTGTGTGTGTGTGTGTGTGTGTGTGTGTGTGTGTGTGTGTGTGTGTGTGTGTGTGTGTGTGTGTGTGTGTGTGTGTGTGTGTGTGTGTGTGTAGCACATATGCATCCCAGCCCATCTGTACGCCTTTATGGAGGGGAGTAATTGAGTGGTGGAGGACAGGGCTCAACACCGCAGGGAGCCGGCTGGAGTTATTGAGGGATGAGCAGTCTGCCTCTGGGAGCCAGCATCTCTCTCTCTGTCTCTCTCTCTCTCTCTCTCTCTCCCTCTCTCTCTCCCTCCCTCCCTCCCTCCCTCCCTCAAAACAAGGCAGCAGGGGTGGGGGTGAAGAGACTGAAGAATATTGGGAGGGACATAGAGAGAGAGAGAGATAGAGAGAGAGAGAGAGAGAGAGAGAGAGAGAGAGAGTGAGTGAGTGAGTGAGAGAGAGACACTCCTTTTTTATCAGAGAGAGAGAGATGAGCAACAAACCTCTCTGGGAGATGCATCTCCTGTACTCACACAAAGCGAGAGGAGAGAAGTGGGGGTGGAAGGACGAAGGGAGGGATGGGGAGGAAGCCTCTGGGAGCTGCATCTACTCCTTAAGAGCAACATAGTCAGAACGGTAGTGATGGTGAGGGGGCAGGGGGCAGGGGGTTACTTGGTTACACAATATAGGTCCATATAAACTCAGGTTAATCACCTTTTTAGAGCAGAGTGTTGATACAGTTGTGCCTGATCATATGTTTTCATGATCACAAGTCCTCCTGCATACATTCATACATAATACTGTGGTTGGGTCAGAGGTTCATTTCATGAATAACAAAATAATAATAATGTACAGGAGACATCAAGATTTAATCTGCAAAATTATTTTTTGATGATAGTTTCAGTGCAGACAAAGTATAAGTTTCTGTGAACAAAATATACAGAAAACATTGGCTTCATGGCCAATTTTGACTTTTAATCAGCAGCTGCAACTTTCTTTATTTATTATCATATATAATATTTATTTATTTTTATTCTGGGGCTGTACTGGAATATCTTTGCATGATTTAAAGTTTGAAAAACCTTCTTATTTATCTTATAGTGGTCCTTTACACAGTCCCATAGTTCAGCCTTTTAGATCCTGCTTTAAGGACCTCCTCCTGATGAGCCCACTCTGTTTTGATTAGTTAGATGCTGGTGGACTTCTGTTGGCAGGATTTCACTTCTTCTTTAGTCAAAATAGAAACTTCTCAAATATATATATATATATATATATATATATATATATACACATATATACATATATACACATGTTTGAGCTTGAATCTGATCTGAAATATGCTAGTGGACAATTAATCTACGTCATCATGAGGAAGAAGTAGAGGTAACTTGAATGAAGTGTTCATAGGCATGCTGAAGCTTTTGACCACATACATACATTCACCTCAAGTTTTACAACTTTGACCATGTTAAACATAGACATCTAATATCATAACAGTGAAAAAAAGGGCAGAAAAAAAGCCGATATGACTCCTCCACATGCATCTGAAGTACTGCATCCGTGAAGATTAGCTATAGGATAACATATGGGAGGGAGTGGGAGGAGTGTGCAGTGATAAAAAGATTAAAGAAGATGTATGATGGATACACAAGCCAAAGGAGAGGAAAGAGAAGGAACACATGTGAAGAGTGGACAGAGAGACAAGGCAGAGAGAGAGAGGTTAGAAAGAGGTGGCAGAGGATGGATTATGGCCATCAGAGGAGAGAAGGAAAGATGAGTTATGGTTGCGTGCTGTGTGAGGAGGGGCTGCATGACGTCCGTGTTTCATCCACAGACGTCACAACACACAAATATACACATGCAGACACACAATATGTCCTGAGCACTCCAACTAAATACTGGATGGTTATAGAAATAAAAAAATACAGAGGAAGAAGAAAAGAGAGATGTGCCTGAGAAATGGCCCAGGGTAATTTAGTGGTTAGGGGGGTTTGATAGCTGGTAAGATTTTCTTTTTATCAGATTGCAGCTGAGGTCAGATCATTTTGGGCTTTAAATGAAGTGATGGGAAGAGGACTCTCACATCATGTTTACAAGCAGAGATGTGACACACTGGTCCAAAGTTTCCGAAAACGGAAAAGATGACTCTTAGGATTAAAAAAATTAAAACATTTCCAAATTTGACATTGTTGATAATATATGCAAATCTGCAATTATGAGGTGATATGCAACATTCAGTCTTCCCTGATGAGGAAGTTGAGATTGTGTTTGGGTTTTATATCAGATTATGACAGATTGGTGGCTGTCGGTTTCACAGAAAACAGTGATATGAAAACGTTATCTTTAGCAGATCAAACATCTTTGCAGTTTGCTGCAAATTAACACCAATTAACCGAGCTATTGTTCAAACTGTGAGCAATGAGTTACATTTAGCGACAAGAGCCTTTGTATGGCACACAGTTTCAGCAATGCCACAGTCAGAGTCAGACAATACAGAAATATAACCCTTCAAAGGTTCCTAAATATATTTGTTGCCCTTCCTGGTGAACTCTGTGACACTAACTACACATGCTCAGTGCTGCACAACACTGCAAAAACAATGGAGGATCCACTACTAGAATGTGTGTAAGAAGTCACAACTTTTGCAGGCACAGGTGAAAACATGCTTGGGGATGGTCATGGTTAACCTCCTGCTGTGTTCATGCAATGCATTTAAATACATGAGAGGGAGAAAGAAAAGCAAAAACAATATTATCAGCCAGCTTCTTTCTCATCTGTAAGCTTCTAAACAGACACAATAACAGACGCTGTTGGTGCTTTTAACCTCAAAAACCACAGTTCATGTACCAGATACTGAGTATATGCTCAGTACATAAGTGGGCTGTTGAACTGAAAACCTCAATTATTTCAGAATATTGTGCTTGAAATTCTTGTAAAGTTCACTTATGATGTCCAAATCAATCATGTTCAACTGTCATTGAGAAACAGAATGAATCTGACTTGATTAAATAAGTATTATGTGATAAAGTATAAAAGAGTAAAATACAGCTGATTTCGATGAAGTAAGCTTTTATTACCCATATTGTGAAATATCCCACCACAACCTTAATCGGCACATATTGATACTTTTTTTCACAAGATCCATTTTCAAGAACATTCTGTTTGTTATCACTGAAATATAATATGCTATATATTTAAATTAAAAAGAAACACACACCTACACACAAAAACAATAATATACATGAGACAAAAAATATAACAAAGTTCAGACTAACAGTGTGTGATCAAAGTGGACGACCCGGTAAACATTCTGCAAACAAAAGTTTTAATTAAGTGGAGTTTTGTTGCTGTCATGTGAGTTTTGTATCTCAGTCGCCCACGTAAGGCCACGATGAGTTGCTGTATAATTACACTCACTATCGCAGTACTCACAATAAATCTCTGCAGTCTTACTTCATGAATAATCCGGCATTATGATCAGCGGGTAGGCACGCTGTGGGCAAATCCACAAACAATATTATCAACCCACACGCAATCATGCAATCGCTGGGTTTTATAATATTAGTGGTGAACATGTATCGGCTGTGATGGACTGTGAAGATTGATATGTGACAATTTAAAAACACCTACACACTCACTGGCAGAGTGTAATGCACTTCAGGCTCCAGGGAGAAGCAAAGTCACTCCATTTATTAATGATATCACTTCAGCTCAATATCAGTTAAAACCCCTGAAAATGGATGGGTGTAGCGTCGGACGAACGAACAAACAGTTCTATAAATCCTCCTTTCACTTCCTGGAAATGTTGTTGGTATCAAAGAGCTTTCTAAGACTGCGGGCATGTCTGTAAATCATACAGAGAGAAGCAGAGCCGTTATAATTGCTTTGCAATGCCTGTGATGCCCCATCGGATTATCCATGTCATAGCTTATTGCTTTTTTATTGTTAAGTGCCTCATAAAAACAGCATCGATACATGGTCATTGATTTGTACGTGGCCACGTAAGCTCCCCAGATGGTGAACATACATGAAGTGTACACACACACACACACACACACACACACACACACACACACACACACACACACACACACACACACACACACACACACACACACACACACACACACACATACAAGGAAAAGAATCCACAGATGCAGGTACATGCAATGATGCCAGCATCCGATCTGTCTGCCTGAGACCCCCACGCTGGCCTACTGAGACACAAGGATGAATAAATGGATGTGGGCAAGGGAGAAGGAGGAAGGAGAGACTGAAAAAAGGGGGTAGGGGGTGTTAGAAGGAGAGAGGGACGAACCCCCATGCTGCTGGATGCCGCATGGTGCTGACTTTGAAACGTTGCTGTAGCACATTTCTTGTCACAAGTGAGTGAATGTGTGTGAGCGTTCATGTCTGTGTGTGTATTTGTGTGTTTGCACTGTGGAGCGTTGTCTGTATTAGCTTAGCCCTGGTTCCCACATCCTGGCTGGTGGTCACACAGTTGCACCACCACCACCACCACCACACACACACACACACACACACACACACACACACACACACACACACACACACACACACACACACACACACACACACAGACACACACACACACACACACACACACAGACACACAGACACACACAATACACAGGCTTATCACAGAGAGCAGAACACTCCTCTGATTAATAAGCTATGGCACTGCAGAGTCACAAGCCAAAAGAATCTGCTCTGACCAAATCTGGTTAGCTCCAGGCTACAATCCTGTCCCAAAATGAACAAAAACTAAACAGAACATTGATATTTTTCTCATAATTGAAGATGACTTTACTGTAGTACTGACAAGCTTTTGGGAAAACAGAACCAGATCAGAGCAGCCCAGCTTGACCTATCCAGTCTGTAAAAAGTCAAGTTGCTTTCCAAAATCAGCTCACCCAGAAAACCCTCCACTGCTCTCAATCCTTTATCATCGAAACCTACCGGGGCTCGAGCGAGAATCTCAGCTATTATTCAATTGCCAGCCAAGCATGAATATTAATTGTTTTGTCTGAGCATGGGCCAATCTCCTCACCATAAAGGACTAGATGTTGTTCATTACCGTCACAGAGCTGTCTTCATTACAGAGACATGTTCTTACAGTATGCTTAGTGCATGAGTGTGTGTTGGTGCACTCAATGGGGGTTTATCTGCAACCATAGCTCATATAGTTCTACATGTCTGGCATTCCTCTGTGTCACATCAGCGGCCGTCTAGCACAATCAATCAAGAGAACCTATTGTGCCTCACAAAAAGCCAATGAGCTGCATCAATAACTGAGCCTGCACTCCCCACCCATGAATATTTCCCTAATGAAACACTCTTTTACCGCAACACAGACCTGAAAGTCAGAGAAAAAAATTAGGCTGTACAGCGACATGAATGTCCGCACTTTGTCTGTCTCTGTCTCTCAAATACGTTCAGTTACAAAGAGGAGCAGACAGTGGCGAAAGACAAAGGCAAATTTGAAACAAAGAGAAGAACACATGCGCACATTGATCAATGTGCTGCTTTTTGTCGTTTTGCATGTAAGCTGACGCTGTTAACAAAAGGGCACTAGCTGACTGTAACCCATTCACTCTAATTCCCATCCCCCAAAGATGCAACAAGAGAAAGAGATGGGAGGAAATAATGGCCACATTCACTCCTTCGAAAACATCACACATGGAAGACTCATAGTAATGTCCTCCCTCAAGCAGCCTTCATTTCCATTAAGACAACATATCACTCCCTGGTCCCTATTAACCCAGAGACCCAGGCCATCCTAAGCTTGCACTTGCTGGAACACTTTTGCACCAAAAACAGTGCGTTCAGCACTTGGCCTCCCACTGCTGCCATTAACTCTGTGCTAAGACCATTATTTAAACACTGAAAGCAGAGTGAGTAATTTGGAGCAACGCGGTGCCAGCTCTAACGTCTATTCTATAGCCGCAGCTGCAGTGTGTAGTCTGGAATCTGTCGAGGGGCCAGTAAGTGACGCTCCATTGAGCCTCCACAAACAACACAAGACAGAAATGAACCACTGAGGCAGGAGAAAAGGGGGAATGTTTATCCTCTAAAAGAAATAAGACAGATGACAAAGCAAAGTACAGAGGGAGGAGTGGACAGAGGGAAGGAGACAATAGAAAAGGGAATGAGAGAAAATGAGAAAGGATATGATTTATGAAGTTGAATGTAAGTCATCAGCCAGGTGTACCACTGAGAACAGAGAAAGACATACCATACCTGCCTGTCTAACTTCCTATAGCAACACAAAAGGTACATGTGATCCTTAATCCATAGCCTTGCCACCTGCTGTGAGTCACATGGATCCCCCTACCTGTGCTATCTCTGGTGTTCCTGCCCACAAGCACACACACAAACACAAATACACATAGCACTGTGCATCCCCTCCCCACAGAGCACATCATCCACCTCAATAACAACAGAGATATTTACAGCCAGGTCCCCTGGGAGGCCGGGTTTCTTGTCACGAAGCCGGCCCTCTCAGCACATACTGTGGGTGACTTCAATGATCACTGCCAGTCTGAGAGAGAGGGAACAGCTATTCTGGACTTCAACAGGAAGCACGGCGCTGGTGTGAATCCCACATCTGAGGCACCTCAGTCCTTGGGAAACAATAAAAAGAGACCTGGCCTTTGACGTCAGCTCGGTCGTAAAGGCAGACACAAGTCTAGAGATTAACAGGAGCTCTCGGAGGGGGGTTGTTGGGGAGGTAAGGTGAGGTGGGGATGGTAGACGCTCTTCCTGTTGCTAGGAGGGTCTGAGCGTATCGTCTTGTGATGGTTGAATGTTCTTAGAGGTAAAAATAAAATAAATCATAAATCAATGTTACAATCTTATATCAGACAGGAGTGATTAAAATGTTTTAAAGTGAATATTTAGAGATGATAGTGCAAAGAACAGATTTAAAGTTTGACAGCTAAGACGGACTCTAACTTGATAAGGCCCCTAATCAGCCGCGAGAGGAATAAGAATGAATGAATGAATGAATGAATGAGTGACAGGTAGTCTTTCTGCTTGAACTTATGCTCCATAAGTGGTACCAACATTGATGTCCAACAGACAAACCTGAAAATATTAAGAGAAATTAAAATCTTGTCCAAGCAGATCAATCCTCTAATGGGTGATTCTCTATTTACTGATGTTATTTAGTTATGTTATTTGCTCATCTAGGAAAAGGCTAATTGTAAAGGTGACTTGTGCAGTGATATGATTAAAGACTGTAATAGATGTGAGTCATCCCATGAGTTCCAATTAAAAAATAAGCGCTCCCCAGGTTGGCCAACGACAATAAAAGTCAAACTGCAACATAGAGAGGGTAAGGTCAACAGGGGTGCCTTGTCAGCAGAGCTGTCTACTGTCCACTGTCATGATAATCCACACGTGTGAGTGTGTGCGCAAGTGTGTGTGTGTGTGTGTGTGTGTGTGTGTGTGTGTGTGTGTGTGTGTGTGTGTGTGTGTGTGTGTGTGTGTGTGTGTGTGTGTGCGTGCATCTGAGGGGTGGAAGCAGTGGGTTGCTTTATGATGCACAGTCTTTTGACACCTTAGCAGAAGCTGCTGACTCTCTTGACAGGGCTTCATCCCCTGTGAGCAAAAAGAAAACCTGATTATTACAGAGGATTATTATTAGCATTATTATATATGAGGTGTATAATACTCCTACCACCTTTACAACATGATCGTGTTTAATTTGATTTCCAAATGAGTCTTAAAACAAAATTAAAAAATAAGCTTAAAATGTGGAACATGTAGGTCTCTATAGGTCTCTTCCTCTCACTTTCTAAATGTGCCATAAAACAATACTGAAAAAGCAAAGTAAAGGGAATATGTAATAATACAATAATAATACAATAATAATGCTACAGCACTTGCCATGCTGCTGCATCCATGTGTCCTGTATTTACCAATATGCATTAGTGATGTATGTTCAATGGCAACTTTCAGAGCCAGTGCAGAAACTCCTATGGAGGTTTATTTGTTTTGACACATCCAGTGTCACTGACATGTTTACTGTTTAACCACTAACTTTATTTGATCCTTATAGTTCAGTAGCTGACTTTTAATCATACTATATTTGCCATGCAGTGAAGTTTTGAAGAGATATCCCGATTATAAGTGTTGTTGGTGAATATTTGCAGCCTTTGAATGTATTATCTGATACAAAAATCTGAGAAAAAACACAAGCTTGACAGCACTCAAGCTTGACAAACCATATTTCACAATGTTATGAATGATTCATAAAAGATAAGGTTGGTTGTGGCTCTTTCTATTGGCAATGAAGCAAAATGTGAAGTGTAATTTAGAGAAAGGTAGAAGATCAGTACAACTGCAGTAACAAAATTAATCAACCAACAACAACAATGCTGTAAAAATCAATTCTACACAGCAGTCAGTATAATTTATGTCCTTCAGCTATACAACCAACTAGTTACTTTTTACCTGTACAGAATCTCATGTCACTCTCATTATCACTGTGCCTGTCAACAAGCTACAACAAGCTAACCGTAGCAAGGTAATAATACCCCAATTGAATGCATAAGCTTTGCATTTTTTGTTTCTACGACTATGTTCTGCTTCCAGACAATAATCAGGAGGAACACATACATCCATAATTATTTGCAGGAGCTGGACAATAATAATCTGCACAAGAGAATTAAAATACCCAGACACTGCAATCATGTTGGTAGTTTTTCTTCATTCTACATTAGCATGACAATGTTTCAACCACCAATGGTTTTCCTTGGTAAAGGTAAGGGTTTGAACGCACACTGCTGCAGCTTCTGCTTCCACCAACTCTCCCTCCTAAGCTAATTGGCAGTATTGTGTAAAGCTGGTGTATTTACTCATTTAGATACACTATCCCTTACTTACAAATTACATGATTGATTCACAATGTGAGCCGTATTTAGGTTAGTGACTATTAATTTTAGGCTAACCATCTAATAATCAAAAGTAAATTCATATTAGTGTTTTAATTTCCCCTTGCTTTCTAAACAGATTCTCATGCCACCTTTTAATACATGAAGATAAATAAACTGGCATGTTGTGTGGATTTTAAGTGGCACCTTTGATTCTTATTTGAATAGTAATTAGAAAAAAGTGTGGGCGATCTGCTTTGTATTTCTGTAAAGGTGCATGTTCACATCTGTACCACACACGTCCCCAACAAACATCACTGAAACACTCCTGTAGCTCGGCGGTCAACAACGTCATGCCGCTACTCACGTCAGCAATCAGTCGATTCAGATTTGCGGGGGGAATATCTCTGCACAAGCTTGCTGCTGATTTCAATAAGTAACTCAGTCGTGATTTATAGACTTAATCCCCCAAAGGCAGTGTGTACAGCCAGCTCTAATGAAACACATTGGTTTGGATGTGATCTGAAGAGTCCAGATAGCTGTGCCATGTGGAAAAGAACATATGGATCACTGAACTCCTCTCCAACATTCCTGAACAATCTGGACAGGACATTGAGCGTTTTATCACCACCAAGGACTCAGCAGTTACACTGCAGAGGCATCCAGCTGCCTGTTCCCAGAGGGATAAGCATCCTATCTGTCCTTCTGGAAAAACAGGAAAGACCTCTTGCACATTGCTACCATGAAGTCATGTTTTGTAACTTTATCTCATTTATTTTTGGAGGCTCTTTGTCATGTATGATGACAAGATCTAATTTAAACTCTGGGAACTGGCAGTTTGTTTTTCCAACCACAACTTTATAACTGCATTGAATCTCACCACCACTTCACAATAAATCTGCGGTGTGATGATAACTAATGTAAGCCGTTCCCTTGCAAGGAAAAAAGATAGGCATCATCTTTGTCTTTCTGACCTGTGACTCACTCGATCCATGAGCAAAGGGAGCCGTTTGAATAGTTGAAAGCTCATTTATCGTGAGATCATCTCAGAATATGTCATCAGTTCCACTTGCAACCTTGGTGGACAGACCCTGTTTTAGTTACACAGCATACTGCAGAGATTAAATGATGAGCTATCATTAGAGCATTTTGTATGAGAGGAGAGAAGAGGAGAGGAGGGGAGAGTAGTAGTCACTGGGCCATGGAGCATTGTATTTCAAACAACATTCATCATGCTATCAGTTTTCTTATAATAAGTCTGAAGACACATGTGGCATGTTGGTCAAACCATTCTCTGCCCTAAACAGCAAAAGCTTACCTTCCTTTTCTATTTTCAGAGCAAGAAGTTCCCCTCTCTCAGTAAAACAGGATATGCAGTTGTATGAAATGTTATCTGCAGAGCAGAAGTAGCCGGCAAATTTCTAGTAAATACTGCAAGCAGGGCTTTGTGACAGTTTCCTTTCTTTGCATTACGGTTGTCTCTGATGAATAACAGTTACAGCAAGACATTTTTAAAATACTGTGTTTATTATTTTATGATCCAGCTGTCAGACTTCAGAAATCACACACCACAAAACCGTAAAGTTGAAAGAAAGTTATAACCATTTTTCTGCAGATTCCAGCAGGTGTCACTCTAACCTGTGATCTACCACACAGATGTACTGCAGCCATCAACCAAACCTGGCTGGGACTGTCTGGGGCTGCGAGAGGTGGGGTCAGCCAATCAGTCATACAGTCATTGCTCTGCCTTCAATACAGGAGAGTTCACCAGAGGTTCAACCCTGCCCAGCAGAGGAGTGTGAAACCCAGTCTGACTGCCACACTCTGGACTGCTGAACCTGAGGCCCCAGGGGGAGGAAATGTTTTCTCCCTGCCGCTGAAAACGCCTCTACCTCTGTGTTTGTGTGCATGTGCATGTATGTGAGTGTGTTGTGTGAGCTAAACTGCTTTGGCTGAGCATTTAAGCCATTTCCAGATAACGATCATTAACGCTCTTTGACGACTTTGGCATGGAGACTGTGAGAGCATTCATCTCAAGTAAATGGAAGAGGAGAGACATTCTTTCTGTGAAACCGAGAGAAGCTTTTTGATTTCCCACAGCATGCAGGGCCTGTGCTGCTCAGTATGTTAGACAGGACTAAAACGGTAGAGCATAGGCCTACAGCACTTAAGAAACCACTGACAGGCTGTGTTTCAAGGACACAACCTTTTTGCTGTTTGTTTTGCTGAAGAGTGAAGTTGAAACTGTGGGTGTAATTCTCTATTTGTCTCTGGACTTCAACTTCTCTGAACCTTGTCATTTCTAATCTTGGGGTCACAGCGTCTTTCATGCACGGTGGTTTTATGCAATGTAAGCACATATTTACATCTTCAGAGTTCAATAGCATGTAAATCTTAATTCATGTTGAGGTTACATAACTTCAACAGCAGCTGCAGCTTCACAAACAGACAGGAATTTACATGTTCTGGTCACTGTTTCTCTCCCTTTCTCTGTTCATGTGTATGAGTGCTTGGGTGCATGTACGTGTGAGAACGTGGCCGTGTGTATATGCACACACAATGATGCAGTGCAAAAGTGAAGTAAAAACACCACTTTCAGTAGTGGCATAAGATGAATCAAAAGAAATTACACTATACACACATTCTCACCAGCTGAAGGGAAGCGCAACATCTTTAGTGGTTAATGTTCATCCCACAATAGAGAAGCTGAAACCAGGTGAGTCTTTAAGGTACACCATACACAGCAGGCACCTTTGCCTGCAAATAAGATTTGTTGTAGTGTAACACATTGCTCAGAGAGAAAGACAGAGCATAGGAGGGGCTAAGTGGCTAATAATGTGTGTAGAAACCTAGTTAACTTAGTAAAAGACTTGTCTTAGTCAGATGCAGTACTGTAGCTACACTATAAGGTAAGGATACACTAGTAAGTAGATGAAAGTTCCCCTTGAAGGCTTTGTCTGACATTTGAAACCCTTGCTGGCATGCAGGTTTGATTTCATTTTCAAGGATCAAATCCAGACAAGTACAGGGTGAAACAGACATTAAATTTGTACAGTAAATATAAACAGTATGGAGCACTGGGACAGAAGCCCATGAGTGGCACAGATGGTATAAGTAAAGCGTATTGTCTGCACTTTTTGCTGGCTTGTGTTTAGTTCAGCATTATGGTGCTGCCTCACTGCTGGCAGATGACCCTTTACCCTAAATGATAGCTGTCTAGTCTCAAATAATGATTTTTTTTTAATCATTACACTATTTTGGATTATTTTAGTTCAATATCTTAAAGTGGTGCTCCTTTAAAAGTGCAGTGTGTATAATTTAGAGACATCTAATGGAACAGGCTTGGAACAAATAGAATATAATATTAATGAGTATGTTTTAATTAGTGTATATTCACCTGAAAATGAGAATTGTGTTTTCATTACCTTAGAATGAGCTCTTTATATCTACATGGGAAGTGGCTTCTCTTTCACGGAGCCCGCCATGTTTCTACAGTAGCCCAGAATGGACAAATGAAACACTGGCTCTAGAGAGGGCTTTTTGCATTTCTTGTAAGTTTCGTGGCCACCGTAGGTTATCCTACATAATTGGAAGGGGAGGAGGAGGGATATTCAGTTGCAATCTGCAACCTCATTGCTAGATGCCACTAAATCCTGCACACTGGTCCTTTAAGCAATTTAGTATTGTTCCTGTATATAGTTGGAGGATTTCCAAGAGACAGATAAAAAAGAAGGGTGAGGCATCACAACTTTTAGGCCCTCACATGAGTCAACCTTAAAAAATGCTGGCTGATACAATTCCCATAATGCAACCCAATTGTATCTTTCGTTGGATATCCCCTACCTTATAAATGCCCTCATGTTTCAAACTCCATGCCC
Source organism: Scomber scombrus (assembly GCF_963691925.1). NCBI lineage: Eukaryota > Metazoa > Chordata > Actinopteri > Scombriformes > Scombridae > Scomber > Scomber scombrus. The sequence goes on along the minus strand of NC_084975.1, from coordinate 10,719,825 downwards.
CTTTCTGTCAAATTCTGCCTCTAATTCTTAGTTAACCCAGATGACATAATCGGGGGCATTTTCTCAGACTTTAGAAAGATCTGAGCTTCCCATAATGAGTACATTTATTTTTATGTGTAAACTCAGTGGAGTGCCCCTTTAATTTTTACATACACTAATTCTCTACAATTTACCAGACTACTTTCTACATCAATCTATGAACATGAGCCCTCTGACCACCTAATACTAATCTTATCTTATGTTTATGCTTTGGCTTAATGTCTCCACCAAAAACAACAACAACAAAAATGTTCCTCCTGTTGATCAATTACAATTGCTGTTGATGTCCATATTGAGAGGCTTGGGTTACGTCACTGAGTGGGACTTCCACTCATGTCCATAACAGTGTTCATGTTGTGCAATGTGAACTCAGCAGAAAAACATGACTCTTTAACTACACATCTGTATGTGTAAGACGTTTTAATGTAACCCAATTTAGCACTTTGCAGCGAACAGAACAAATATTAAATGTTGTTTCTTGGGCTTTTTTGATTAGTTCAGATCGTTTTCAGTGGTCATACTCATCAACTCACCACTAGCTGATCATCTTCACCGCCTGGTCATTAAGCTGCACTTGTTCAACAAACTAATAGTGGTTTTGTTGTATAAACAGCAGAATATATAAGTCCTGCTCTGACTGTACTGGTCTGGGTGATGATTAGATTAAAATATATTTGCTCATCTTTCCTGGTCTACCAACATCAGTGATCTCATTCACCAACTTAAAGAAACCACCCGTGTCCCAAAAAAAACAGTTCAAGCCATGAAAAGAGCAGTAACCATGTTTGGTTGGTCTGGGCTGGTTTTGTGAGCGACCTCAAGGCTGAACATATTTACTTACAAAAGGCAGTTTGATTGACATGGGCAACTCACTGGCCTCGACATAGAATGCATTTATAAATCAGTTACAGCCTCTATGATGGCAGAAAAACCCTTTAATTGAACACTACCAGCACTGGATCAAGGCTCCTATCAATAAGGAGAAGATAGAAAAAGATTCTTGTAAAAAGGTTAAATCAACAGATCATATGACAGAAGAATCTGAAAGCTGTTCAAACTTAATGTGTCAACATTTTTAAGATGACTCTGCAACAGTCATGTGACGACTCATCTATTAAATTTTGAGTGTATTAGTCATAGTGTGTATCACATGTAGAACAACCTTTACTTGAAACAAAGAAAATAATTGCTACTTGTAGCATGAGGGGCTGGTTTGACTGTGCTACAAGGCTGATTTGTTTGATGCAGATTAGTTGTTTGGTTTCCAAGGCAACCTGTCAATTATTTGTTCCAGCAGCTTTGTCTGAAGCGTGGTGGTGCTCTCACCCTTTCCCTCCGCTGTGACCCAGGAGGCCATGTTTGTCCCATCCTCAGTAACATCATGTCAATGATAAACCCTCAAGAACAACCAGAGACCATCACAGCCCGAGCGGCAGTGAGAACAAGCAGTACTTACAGAAGCACAAAGAGACACAAGACAGGACGTTGCAACACAAAGAGAACATTTTGAGAGACATACTGCTGAATACTCAAAAAAGAAATTAAAAAAAAGAAAGAGAAGTTATTGTGCTCTAGATTTAAGAAGGCATGACAAATTACAATCGCTGTTGAAAACAACAGCAGGCATTGTGTGTGAAGCATAGGTGCAGAGCAAAGCACTGACAGTTCTTATCAGTGTCAAGGTGTTGCTGAATTGTCCCCACCAATATTTTTCAATCTGAGACCATCATATAATTTGAGCCCCTCTTTAGAGCCATTAACAAAGCTGCTAAGAGCAACTTACACTGAGGTAAAGAGACTCCTGAGCTGAGAGAAGCTGCGAGGTTGACCCTGCTGCTGTGAATCATAATTCATTTATTCACTATGTCGACAGGGATTGGTTGACAGGTGATCGGTCTGTGACAGTGAATGTGAAATAAAATATCCATCAACACACAGCAGCAGGAAAAGGACCTTGATTGGATTATATTACATTAATTTGAAAAAAACATCAACTAAATTAAATTAAATCACAGATTAAGATAAACAAAATTAAATATATTGATATTAAATAAAATTTCATTTAAAAAAGTAAGAATCTAAATAATTAAATTAACATTATCCCTCCGTAGATGGTTCAAATAGAGTTGTATATTGGCTATTTTTTCATTTCACTCATTCAATTTTAAATGTTCATTTAAATCTCAGATTTATATTAATTATATCATAAGTAAGATATCTGTATAAAATAAGAGAAAAGTCACATATCCTTTTTTGGGAAGTCATGTGACCAAATATATACTGAGCAAAATAAACATTTCAAAGTCAAGCTCTTTGTGTTTGTGTGGGTGTGTGTGTGCATGTGTACCTAAGGTTAAGAGAGCCAGTGCACACATACAGAACTGTGCACATTGGTCGTTTGACCAAAAATGATTAAAACCAAACCTGCACCCTCAGTTCAAACCATATGAGATAATCATTTACAGATTTTAATACATGCAATATATGCATGTTTATTTTTAAAAGAAATGCAAGCACTCACTCAAAAAGGGAGTCCAAAGCCAAAGTCATTGTCTGACTGCTCTAAATCCTGTTTACTCTGCTGACTTGTCTGGTAAACCACCAGTTCTCACAGGCAGGAAAAACATCACACTCATACATACCAACAAAAACCACACAGCGTCTTCGCACAAAAGGAAACACAGCTTTTGTGTAGAGGAACTGTCCTTCATATATCAACTTACACAAGCATGTTTTCCTTGTCTTCTTTGTATATTTCCCTCGATAAAGAATGTATTTTCTCAAGTGTTTATCAGGTGTTTGTAAGACAAATAGATAGTTTGATATATAAGTGGGCGTCTTTTGCCGAACTACTTATGAAACTTAAATTATCACTGAGAGGAAATTCTTCAAAGTAAACAAGTCTTGTGCTGCTGAAGGTGCAACATGACCACTGCATCAAAATAGATGACAAGATGCTGTCATCAGTAAATGTTGCAGAGTTCATTTAATGACCTGTTGCAATTCCTTAACTCAAAAGTGTTTCTTCGCAAAGATTTTTTTATATTAGGCATGATAACAGAGAGTAGGAATTTACTCGGCTGTTGCTGAGGCATTTCTATTCCTCAAACAAATCTCGCAAACATCACAAACTAGCTGTGTAAAAGCGATTTTCCCATGCAGATGTCAGTTTAAAAGTCAATGATGTCATCCATGTCAGTGAACCAAGAAACGACCCCGATTCTGATACGTGTGAAGTCATAGCTGGGCCTATGGGACTAACAGCAGTTAGGGGTCTGAATCAGTACAGACGCTATTTCAGTGCAATACAAGGGGCAACAGGCCAGTAACATGTTTTGTACTGACACAGGAGGGGCAAAGAGAAGAAACATGTTTGATTTCACTTGAAATTAATTTTCACGGGGGCTCACATGCAACCTTAATGAACACAATGAGAGATGAGAGCAGGTATTTATATAGGACCGCTTACGTAACTCAGTTTCAGTGCATAATAAACACATTGAACCAGGGCCGGGCAATAGAAGATAATCCGAGAGTAATACGGTATATGAAGCATAAGTATAGGTAATTGCTTTGTAATAATAGAGCTAAAATAGGGTACATACTACATAGACCATTTCATTTCTTTTTCATTTGGTACTAAATTATGCACCTAATACATTTTCATATTGTGTTTGAAGTCTCATGAAATGTTCTAGTTTTTTTTAAGGTGTATCCATGTCTCAAACAGACTCTAACCGGAGAAGACCGACCCCATGGCTTTCTCCAAATGGGTACTTCTGTTTCAGTCAGGCTGTTTGCAAAGCAGATAAACCCCCAATTTTGTGCGAGTCCTCTCATCTCTCACTCCGCAGGCTGCACTCTGTCCTGCCTGAACACAAACAAGAGCATCCACCACTCAGTACAACTTACTACAAAGTAAATACATGCTGTAAATCTCTATAATTACTGTTGGTTTTATTTCTGTCTACTGCGTACGTTCTGTATATTTCACACTCAATAACAGTTTACAGTGTAGCCCACAGAACATCATTTACCTACATTATATACTGTAGTATCATGTAGCAGAGACCGAAAACAAATATCATATATGGGTGGTTGTTGTTGAAGACATGCACCAAAAACATTAAAGAGAAAAATGGAAAAGTAGGTAATTACACATACAATTTAACACCATTACTGAGCTCTTATTTATTCCTGTTTTATTTAATGTCTACATGCTGTACACAAGTGTATGTCCAGTCATCTTTTATCCACTTATTCATTCATTTGTTCATTCATTCAGAATAAAAAGATTTGTGACGAATGTCTTAAATGTGAGAACTTTTTTGGTAGCATAAGAATTTACATTTAAGACATAAGAGTGAACTTTTGTACTTTTTTTCATAAATTACTGTGGCATAATTATTTCTATTTATTCAGACATGCAATACACTGTATTTGTGTTGGACTGTGATGCTTTTTTTTGGGTAACATTTCTGCAACTCAGAATGTTTAATTGAAAATGGAGCTTAAAGTCTGCAAAACTCAAGTGACAAAATATGGACCTCCAGGTGGCAGAAGAGAATTCTACAGCAAACAGATAACCATTATGGAAATGTAAATACACTTCAAAGCTATAAATTAGCAACAGTAGGAGCCCTATAGAGGCCTGAGGCTCTAGAATATTTGCACATGTGCAACTGTATATATATATATATATATATATATATATATATATATATATATATATATATATATATATATATATATATATATATACAGTTGTTATCAAGCCATCTATAATTTTGTAATCCTGTTTGCTTGCTTGGTCTATTTGTCCTGAAAGAGGGATCCCTCCTCTGCTGCTCTTCCTGAGGTTCCTTTCATTTTTTCGTCACTGAAGCCTTTTTTTTGGGAGATTTTCTTTATTCACATTGAGGGTCCAAGGATAGAGGATGTTGTATTATTGTATAGATTTTAAAGCCAAATTTGTGATATTGGGCTATACAAATTAGATTGGTTTGAATGTTGTAAAAAAAAAAATCCTCAATACAACGATCAGAATATATCATATCTAGCATTGACCGTCAACCTCACACCTTTTAATAATTCTACCTGATTTATTAGTTTTGGTAACACATGAATCACTTTAACCTGTGTGTTCCTGCTACCTACTGGGATATGTATTTCTGGTCTGTGAATCCTCAATGATGAACTCACAGGAGGGGAGATGGTTTAATCCAACATAATTGTCAAGGACCATCTGTCTGTCTGTCTGTCTGTCTGTCTGTCTGTCTGTCTGTCTGTTTGTTCAATATTTTATTATTTGTCACACACCACATCTTTTACACCCCTTGAATGGATTTTAATTAAATTTCAGGTCATGATCACATTAATTTGACATTTTAGAAATGACCCGTTATAGGGAGTGCTATAGCATTGGTTTAATTTTTACGTGTTGCACAACTTGTAGACAATGTTTTTTTTTTTTTTTTAATTGTGTCAAACCTTAAAGGAAAGCCTGCTTTTTCATTTTTAATTTTTTAACTTGAAGTTTTCCTTTCAGAAATAGTAACATTTTACGTTTTACAAACTTTTTGTGTTGTTGAGATACAGGACATCCATTCAAGGAAGCAACCCAAGTAAGCACAGATTTTATGGAAGTCCCCAGTTTCACATAAAACACTTGATGGGAAGTGAAAAGGGAAATTTAACTTTTAAGTCATTTCCCAATAAATGCATATTGCAAAGCTACATCCTGGTTCAACTTTGGCCTAGTACTCTACGACTAGTTGAGATTGAATGAGGTTTTACAATGCAGTGAATGACTATAATAAACATTTAGTGTTTTTAGTGTGGGTTAAAATAATTTGATCAAACTACATAAAGACGCCTCTAATATCTACAATCAACCTTATGAATAAAACATTATCAATAAGAATGATGGGAGACACTAAAGACCTAGGAAAACAGACAAACCCCTTAAGTGGATGATGGATGATCATTTTACAAAATGATACCATATCATACATCTCTGCACATCTCAGTGCAGCTTTGTAGACTTTCAGGAAACAACAGAAAAGATTGACCATTTTTATAATTGGACTGAAAGGCCAAATGGAGGCACAACAACCAAAACATTTGAGTCACTTATACACAATAAATCAGATGTTTCTGGTCACTTTTGCAGAAGAACGATCCCTCTCATTTCTCAATTTGAGTGTTTTAAAACTTAGGATTGAACACAGCTCCATGCAAGTCAGTGGCTGGCACCTGCTCAGTCCCTGCTTCACTGCAGACATTTAAGAAATATTAGTTATCATATTTTCTTATTGCCTCATGCTATACAACCTGTAGGTGTTATGTAGCGTCAATACAACTACAAAAAAATATCCAGTGTTCTGTTTTTTTTTTTATACCAGTATGCTATGTATGTATGGCCAGATCAGATGTGAACATTTGCATCTGTTCACTGATAAATGTTCTTTTGAAACAATTGTAAAAAACTATGATGCATTGCAGAAAAAACACTAAAAGTGAGTTTAGGCATAATTAAAAACAAACAATTATAATTTTGCTGCAGTGTTGCTATGTATTTTACAGTGTATACTTCTCATATAGACATGATTTCAATACATGTCATACACACTTTCAGTATTGAATTGCTTACACCACAGCACACTACTCTATACAGCCCTTTAGGAACATTCTAGTGTTTTTTGTTGAGAAAGTATAGCATTAATAAACAATGCACTGGTGATGGGAGAATAGCATTACATGGCGTTTTCATGCTACACAAATATACAGTACTCACACCCTGTGGGCCTCTAAGACCTGATTTTATGCCTATTCTGCAGTTACATCACTACTTAGACGTGCAGTGGTCAGCTCTATATGATGTGTGTGCAAGCTGCAGGCCGTGTGACATACTTAAAACTGAATGAGTAATTGCATAACTCATTGCAAAGCTGGGACAGCTTAGAACATGCAGATGAGAACATGCTGGAGACAGATCATCATTATTATTAGTTTTTCTTTCTCTCCCCCCCCCCCCCCCCCCCCCCCCCCCCCACTGTGAGACAATAACCTTCTGATTTAATTGTTTTTTTTCTGCAACTTTATGTTTTTTTCCTGCAAAGGTGAGCTCAAAACACTTACAATATAGATTCATATGACTCTCAAATTTATTTTCGGATTAGGGTGCTTTGATATAGGCTCTGCTCTAATGCAGCCGCCCACATGTCTGAAGTCGACATGTTTAATTTAGAGGTTGGTGTGCATATAGCTTGGAGTGCGTTTTAGGGTCACTGGTAAATGACAGATTACTCACATTTGTGTGAGCCTATGTAATCCGATTCCGCTCCAGTTCATTCTGTGCAAATCTCATGTCGTCATAGGAGCGCTTCAGCCTCACGCAGGCATGAGCAAACACCCGCAGAATCATCCGACCCTGCTGCACTTTACACGGCTTTGAATAATGTCAACAGCTGTTTGACGGCGGGGCAGCACAGCCTCAAATATAAGCTCAGGTCCAAATAATCACATTATGTAACAGCAATTATGCGGGCTGTACTTGATTAGTCGCTTTGACCGCTGATGATTAGACTGTTCTCGTTTTTATGTGGTTATTGATAGCCTACTACTTTTTTACAATACATTTTTTGTTTACTTCTGTAGTCTACACTTGCAACACAAAAAAACCCTCAAAATGAAAGCAACATCAGCAACCAGGCAACACTCATCCATCAATAAAAAAGCAGCAAGTTGAAGAAAATGTGATCTGCCCTCTTCTCAGAATTTATGAATAAATAGGCACGTTTTTTGTTAGAGGTGTTAGTTGCAGTAGGCTAATAGGCAAAGTGTAACTGCACTATAACTGCATTTATGGTTTGTTATCTTTTATTTATTTCTCAATCCATTTTTTGTATTCCAATGTTGCTATTTTATCTCCATGTGAATTGTATTTTAAATGTTACTTTAATGGATGTATTCGTCTCATTGCTTTTTTTGTGATTGCCCACAAATAAACTCGCTTTGCTTAGTTGTAGAATTGCTTAAAGTCTACTCTTGAAGCTCTTTAAATCCATCATTTTGTTCTTTTTAAAAAAAGGCTACAATTGGTTTATTATTGTTAATATTGCTATTATTATATTTTTTTCCTATTGCATGGCTAATGATGACAATGATGATGATGATTCTTCCTCCTCAGCCCTGGTGTATTTGTTATTGTTTTTAGTAGCCAATAGTGATGCATCTCCTCTCTGCCTGCATCGACTCGCTCGTCAGTCGACTCTCTCACTGTACACCAAACTCGCTGCGCTCTGACCACTGCAACTTTTGCAGAGACTCCTCACTCCACAGACATGTCGCACAATAGCTGAAGTAAACCTGTCACCGCGGCTCATCCTTTTTTTTTTTGGAGCCTCCACACAAACATACCGCAGGTGGGGATTTGAATCGCGGAGGTTCTCTTCTGTGGCTTCCTTCGCATCGGACCCGACGTTTTATGAAAAACGCCTGGATATGAATTATGAGCATTTTCCTCACTAATGAACCGGGCCAGTAATGCAGGAGACCGCGGCGACTCTCCCATCAGTGTTTCAAGATGGCAGATTTTTATTGAGTTTTGAACAGAAATCTCGCTTTATTTTTTTGCCATGAATAACAGAAATCCTTGCACCGATGGCCCCTGTATACGAAGGTAAGCTGCTTTTTTTGTGTGTGCCTGTGTTTCCGTTCAGTCAGTCACTGGACCTACTGTAGCCCATCAGCTGCGATACAATTGAATCGCTGCCGATACGGAGGGCAGAGATGCGTTGCGCCCTCTCGTCTTTCTGTCAGATCATCCAACACACTGTGTATTTACATAGTATATATATATTCTAAACATACCACAAGTAGGCTGTCAGATTCCCAGCTGTGTGCGCGCCCCACAGTTAAAGAAAATGAGTAAATGCTCAGTCAGGTTGTGCTGTCTGTCTCAGAGGTGTCCATCAGAAATATCTCTCATCAGACAAGCCTGTGTAATACATACACAAGTCATCATGTGTAGCCTGCAGACACCTCAAAATGCTGTTGTTTTTTTTCTTTTCCTGATGTTTGCTCCTGGTAAGAATGATAGCTCTTGCTTGAAGGAGGAGAGGCAATGAAAGAAGGTGACCGATCGGTCCGATCTCACCTCTATTCACTCTCATTCTCCCATTAGTTCTCATCAAGCATGAAAACTGACTGACTTGAGGTGTTTCTGTTTCTGTGCCCCCCTTGCATTGATTTAAATGTTTTTTATTTGTCTTCCCGGAAACCAAATGCAAAGCTTAAATACAGCAATATTCGCAAACGCTGCAGCATTGTGGCTGTGACTAATCCAATTGTGAGAATATGCTTCTGCTCGCATGCTTCTCTAAATCATTTGCTGTTATACAGTTTCTTTTAAATCATACACAAGCAATATGTTTGCTTTGCTGTGTCGTTGCATTGCATACATAAACACATAAAAACAACTGCAAGCGGCCCATTATAATCCGCGCAACATCGAGGCATGAATGCTCCAACTGCAACTATACCAATAATACTGATAGCTTATAGTAAAACAAGGAGAATCGTGTAATAATATAGCATGCGATCTTGTGTTACATTTGAATTTGATCCAGCTGTAGTAATGTATCATTCAGAAGTACTGTAGCCTGCAGAGATGCTCTTTTTGACATACAATAGGTTAGATAAGTCTATCCTGTAACAATATGTGTAGAGCAGACATATAGGTTTAAATGCTCTTCAGTATCTTATGCAAAATGAAAATGTAGCACAAAGCAAATAATGAACCTTGATGTTTCCAATATTTGTTTTTGAGCGGCCTCATGTTTAATATGTCCCTGTCTACTCTATAGTCCCTCTGCTGGCACTAAAGGGAACCCCTTCTTTTCTTTCCCCAAATTACTATTAAGAAAAACTGCTATTGAAAAGTAACACTGTAACAAATTTTAAAGGGACATTGTACACATATGGCCAGCAAAAGTTGTTAACTAGGTGATATTATAGGTGGCCGTGGAAAATACAGAATCATGAAGTGCAATAAGGTTGCTACAAACTCCTCAGTGAGTTACTGTGTCCCTATAGGAATAGTGTAGTGATTTTTCATTAGGGCTGTTGAAGCTTTAGAGGCATAGCCCGAGACTCCAGCGTTCCAACATGAAAAGGAAAGTTGAAATGAGACTCCTATGCAAAAGGTAATTAGTGTAAATTACATTCCCTGGCTTTTCCCTTCACCACAGAGAGGTGGAGAAGGGAAGAGAAAGAGGCGGCAGGGGGAATTAATTACCTTGCCTGTCCTCCTCAGTGTTGGAGAGGGCTGTTATGTAGAGCAGTCATGGAAATGACCAAAGTCTCTGTTGGAAAATAGGTTTGGGGGGGGGGGGGGGGGGGGGGGGCCTTCACATAGAATGAGGCAGGCTATTATGGTGATTACTCACCCTTGGCTACAGGGCAACTGATAACTTAAATCTATATGATGAACTACTTCCTTCAATAGTTTATAGTTAAGCTTGTTGAGGATGAACAGTTTCCAGCAGACATATCTTCTCTTTTCTGAGGAACTTGATTTCACATTCACAATCATTTACTGGTAATGCTTTCCCCCTTTTTTCACTCTGTTTGCCTTTGGTCCTTCTTGGCCCAGGCAGAAGGCCATCAGGCGGGCCTGCTGGCAGGCAGGGCAGCGGTCTGATCACCCTGGGAGCCTGGTCTCATAACCCAAACTGACACCTTGATGGATGTCTGATGAGCGGAGCAGGTCCAGCAGCCCCCAGCTGTGGAAAAGCTAATATTCAGACACAGCCAAAACCCTGCCTGCCTGCCTGCCCTCTTGTGTGGCTCGATATGGGTCTTGTGGTGCACTCATGCATGCATGCACTCGCATATGTTTTAATCTATGTATGTGTCCGTACACACACACACGTTACCACCCGTTTGTAGGGCAGACCTACAAGAGGATTACACAGATGCAGAGCTGGGCACCAGACAGGAAGGCCACTTCATTTGCAGATCCGCCTCTCACAGGTCAACCGGTATTCCAGAGAGGACTTGTTCATTCCCGTGTGGAAAAATGGACAGAGTATGACGCAAAAGCTGCTGCTGATGATGGTGGTGGTGACAGGCGCTGCAGCATCACAGGCAGATTAATGTTTTATCCATCCACACAGCGATTATGTGTTAATGCGACTTTGAATTACCTCGTGTTTTCCCTACAGAGGGAACACTGGGTATGGTGAATGCACCCTGCCCTTATTGAGAGGAAGTTTCTCCTCTTGAGGACAGAGGAAAAGACAGATAGAGGGAGACTTTCTCAGCAACTGCCCTCAACTCTCTGTCTCCCTCCTTCCTCCTCTCACGCTTGTTTGGAGCTGGTTGATTGATATCTTCCTCATAGGCCACGACCCAGGCTTAGAGTCCAAGGTTGCAGCTTTTTAAACTTTGATTAGAATTGCAGGAAGAAGCCTGGGGGCCATTGGGGGGCCACAGCAGGCCCACACCCCGTGGCAGAGTCAGAGGGGACCGTGGAGGGTTTTCTCCTCCTGACTGTTATGACAAGCAGGGTGGTGTGTTTAGCTCTTCACTGTCCACAGTAGAGAAAGAGCAAGGCCTGGGGAGGGAGGATAGCAAAACAGTTGGTAAGAGATGGGTTTATGGTTAAATAGCTCGCAGGAAAGAACAGTCATCACTCTGCCAGTCCTTATAGGTGCCATTGTGAATGTTTATCTTGTGTTTTCACTTTCACTCAGCGGCTGATTTGATCTGTTTGTTGACCCGATGCATCACTTTATGACTTGTTTGGAATGCGGCTTGCTCAATACGGGTTATGAAAATGGATAACCTGTCTTTACAAGTATCGCTTTTGCATTATTCAAAGCTTCCTATCTGAAAAGAGGTGAAAGCCAGTGTTCGGGGATTCTTTGTGCTATTGATTTGTTGAAGCATTTAGTAGTAGAAGCTGAGGCTTTTGAGGGAGATAGAATGGTAGTTTTATGTGAGACGAGGTGTGTGTGTTTACCTCTCCGTCGAAGACAGGGGAATATGTGAGCTCTCTGATGTGCTGGAATAGTTCACAGGTGTGATCTGAGGGTTTGGAAACAGATGGGTGGGAAGGGGGGTGTTGAGGGAGAGCATCAGCCTGAACTGAAATGACAGGTTAGTAGAGGCCAGTCTGACACAGGAGGCCAAGCTTGAATATGAGCAGAATTCTTCTGGCTATTTCAGCGGGCTCACCTTTTCATATACTCTTTTTCAGCAAATTTCTCTGGAGTAAAAGTGCCTCCAGTACTACAGCACATCATTCTTCTGGCTCTTTTTCGCGTGTAGAAAATTCAATTGAGATGCAATGGGACTTTGCAATTCTCATTTTCTCCTCAGTCAGTAAGCCTCCTGTTTAAGTGCTCCTGCCATATGTTTCAGACCTCTTTCAGAAACGACTCTGAGAGCAAGGCTCTGAGGTCCTTGAAGCAGGAGACCACATCAGTTGCTGACATTAGTTAGTTTTTATCGAAAAGGAAGAGGGAGGGAGGCTGGCTGGGATGGAGCCTCAACCCTGTCTACTGCTTACACAAGGCATTTCCGTGTTGGTTGTCATGCATGTGTGAAGGCCCTTTTTTTCTCTTTTTTTCCCCGGCATTGTTGTTTCACACTGTGTATGGTGTCAGTTTGTGTGGAACAGCTGCCTCTGGCTCTGGCTAGCAGTGTAACGACTCCCAGCACAGTTAGAGAGGAAACGAGTGTAACAGGCATGTAACAGTTGCCTTACTTACTGGCCTGTGATATAGATGTGAAGACCTTTTATGTAGTTTTAAGTTGCAAAAATGAGATCTGTGCTTTGAAAAAGTTGACAGCTACTTTTATGCGATGGTAAAAACAAAACAAAAAAACACATGAGAGCTGCCTTGATTGTTGGAATTAACTTGAAGGCACACAATTCATAGTATTTTACTGAATGTCTAATGGGGTGGCATTTTACCTAAAAAATGTTCACCTACTTATATATTAGGATCAGCGTGAGATTAAAAAAATGAATGTCCCATTTAAATTTGAATAACCCCCTCTTGCTAAAAGTAATGTTGTCAGTATAACCACTCTAGAGCGCTGGGGATGTGAGTAGCATCTGTTAAAAAGTACGATGCTGAGAGTCTCTTTACCTTATGACACATCCAACGCTTTGATCTGCTATGAGAGCCACGGTTCAAACAAAGGTTCACATTTTACTGCTTCTCAACACAGCACCAAGTGAATAAGGCCTTTTGTTAACTTGGGCCTGTTAAGCAATAATTACACAGGGATTCCTAGAGCAGAAAGGGCACTTTATATGCTCAGGGTGTCAAATCGTTTCTTTCTTTTTTTATGGGAATAATATTGCACAGTGAACATGATTTGCATTTTGCGCGCATGCCATATATTGCATGCTCACTTTGCAATCTCTCATCATCCGCCAATGCCCCCCCCCCCCCTCTAATTCCCACCCCCAACCCGCGTTTCCCTGCCCCACCCCCACATCTATCGCTTATCTGTCCTTCCATCCTGCTCTGTTTGTTGATAAGCCGAGAGGCCATTGGCCAGCACACATGGTGCCCATGTGACACTTCAGCAACAGCCTGATGGCCAGATTGGAAGCCCCATGTATGTGTGTGTGTAATTGGAGGCCGGTTTGCGAGGAGGTCTGGCTACTGTAGCTTTTTTGTTCTCCCTAATCATGACCCCCACCCAAAACCCCTCAGTCCCCCATCATTTCCCGCCTCAATCCCCCGGGCTTGTCTTATTGCCTCGTCCCATCACTCACCCCCCATGCCAAACCACCAGCTTGTTTTTGGTACACATTGTCCCAGGTCGTAATCCTATTGTTTGTGATAATGCCCCCCCCCCCCCCCCCCCCCCAACACACACACACACATACACACACACCCACCATACCAGTCCATTTGACATTGCACTCTCTGGAAGAGAGGAAGAGATCTGCCGTTACTGGCTGTATTTATCACTGGCTCATTTGGCCTTTCAACTTGACATGTCACATTAAACGTGAACACATGAAACAAGTTTTGAAAAAAAAGTTGAACAGAGCCTTGAAAGTGATGCAAAGACAACTGATGATGTAAGGCACTAGAGCTGGATGGTGAGGGCAACTAACACACTCTACAGCCACTTCATTTAAACAAAAGATCCTAACCGTCTCTTCATATTACATGAAGTGCGGAGTGAAAAATGGTTTGCAGTTTTTAATCAAGCCTTTCATAACCTCCACATTTTTCCTCCCTTTCAGAGGGAAAGAGACAGGGTGAGGAGAGAACGCGGGAGGGGGGGGTGTTTACAGACAGATATTAAAATGAGCAAAGAAGGACTGAACACAGTAGGATTAGAGGTGCTGAGGTTGGGTTTTTTAATGGTATATGCTTGTGTGTTCACTGACACAGTCACAGCTATGGTATCTACAATGTGCGACCGGCCAACGTGCTGCTGCCAGTCCCATCACCACTCCTGGCTCTGGCCCCTCTCGGTCATGGAAGGGAAGTGGAGCGATGGGCGGCTGCTGGCGGCCCCTTCACAGATGGCTGCAGGTACAGCGCTACGCTTGGCTGATAACCAAAGGACTTCAAAGCTCAGACGAGCGCTCAAGCCCATTTCTGTCCAGAGCCAGGAGGCAAAAGGCACAGAGCAGAGAAAGGAGGCAGAAATAGGCAAGAACTGAGGTAGTCAAAAGAGTCAACAGGCATGAAAATGAGCAGCTTTAGCCCTTTCCTCTTCCTCTGACCGCTTTGTGAGCAATATTTGCTCTCATATTCTCACACAGTCATTCTCACCTAACCAGTCTCTGATTGTTTTTTTCTCTTCATCCACATGCTGTGTGTTTCTCATTATTCTATTAGCGTGAAAGCAGTTGTGATGACACATCTCCATGCTAAAGAAAATAATCAAAATATATTGTGACGGTCACTGTTACAGATAGCCACCCCTAAATCTGAAGTGCTTTTTTCCCCCCTTCATTTGGTTGAGATAACATTCACTAGACAGTAAACTAGCAAGTTAGACATCAAAAGAAGTAGGAGGTGGAAGTGACGAAATGTGCTGTATGAATCAGATCTCAGAGGTCTGAAATCCATATTTTATGAAATGTGGTAAAATGTCTTTGTAGGTATTTAATATTCACATGTATAGATAAAAAAGGATATCTTACTTACTACTGAAGGCTGAAAACTGAGCTTTGATGAGAATGTAAGGGATAATGTAGAGAGAGAGGGAGAGATGTTAATAAGCCATTGATTCAATCCAGTGGCTCCTCTAATAGCACTCCAATCTTGACATGAGAAAACACAGAATGTCCTAAGTGTAAGAAATATTTCTCCATAGCTGCAATACTGAATACTGCTGGGTGAACATCTCTGAAGACATTTAGTAACATTCAATTGCATCATAAGTGCATAAGTGCATGATTATGCAATGGCAGTTTGAGCATTTTTATCCAAATATTGTCAAATTTGGGACCTTCAGAAAGGTTTGAAGTAATGGTTAAACTGTTACTATCTCTTTAATGTCTTTCTGGAAGATTTGAAAAAAAGTGCTTAATCCGCCATCAGTTTTTATTTTAGCAGATTTATTGTGGGAAATGAAGAGCTTGCTTGAAGGCTTTTGAGCTCACAAAACGTAAGTAATACAGGAGTGGCTTATTATAATAAAGTTGGAGTATGCCTTCATGGTAAACTTTACTAAACAGCGTTCAGGAACAGAAAGTTCAGTTACATGTTTATATTTCTGCACCCGACTGTGTTGAAGCATAAAACACAGGCTTCACACCTCTTAGATCCACTCCTTACTTCAAAGCCTCCGCCACATCACGGCCAACCAGCAGCTCTGCCTGGCAGCCTTTTGAACTGACCCCTCCATTCAGCCTGAGAGACAGAGAGGGAGAGGGAGAATGGCAGTGAGATAGGGAGTGTCTATATATAGGGAGACAGAGATTGAAAAAGTAAGGCAGAACTGGAAGGAGGGAAACAGAGGAGTGGGGAGGAGAGATGAATACCTTCTTCTGGGTTTTGTGGGCCTCAGGGGCACTGCCAGAGGTCAGGGGGTGGTTTTGGAGAGGGAGGGAGAGAGGGTGGTGGTGGTGGTGGGGGTCACAGCTCTAAGAAGGATTTCGGTGGTGGCGACACTGGTGTTGGGGGTTGTGGATTCTCACCCCTCATCTCCTTTAACCTGTCTCCTTCTTACATCTGGGGATCAGCTCTGTCCGGCGAGGCGCCCCGTCTCCTCAGCTCCCCTGACGGAGCCCAGCAGCTGCTGACACACACACTAACATGCTTCCAGCCCTCCATCAATTTTAGAGAAGCTGACCCAGAAAAAGGCCAAAAGTTGACCTTTAGCTACAAGGACCTGTTCTCTTTCCTTCACTGCTCCAGAGTGTCCGGGCCAGGCCAGTTGTTTTTACCTCATTAGGCCTCTGTGAGACTGAGACAGTGTGGGAGTTCTGCATTCATAAGCATTAAACTTAGATGTTTGGACATAAACATGGTGACATTAAGAGGCATCCTTCTTCAGTTACATAAACCTTTGTCAGTTCCTTTATTTTAATAGCCAGGGTAAAAAAGCCATTCCAGTCATTCCAACAGAGCAGTAGTAACATTTCTATCTTTATTCACAGTAAAGCAACTTACAGTATGATGAATCATTATTTACTGACTTCCCACAGCTCATCTTTTCCATCTGCTTATCTCCATCACATTACTACAGAACTGAGAGTTTAGGGTCAGCATTTCAGACTACAGGAACAAATTCTCATGGATCTTGTTTCATGTTATTTAGTAGTTAGATCGTCTATTATTGCACAAGCAGTAATTCTCTTTTCTCCTTTCAAAAGGTGTTTACCTTTTAAAGCCAGTCAGTTGAAATGTGTACTTCCCGTACACGGCCACTCCGCAAGTGGGTGTTAAAGTGATGGTCAGAATAGCCATTTCCTGCCTGGTTTTGGCTGCTATTTGTGACTGTGAGGACACTGTAAATATAATCGGCTAAAGCCACAATTTTCACGCTGAATCAGACGCAGAGGGCTGAGTTGGCTCGCCATATTTATTACCTCAGCTCTGTGGCCAGAAGGACTGAACAGCCATGTTTACGACACACTGTCAGTTGGATTAAGGACACATATGCCTTGCTAAATTGGTATGTGAGCACGTGTTTGTGTGTGTGCTATAATCTTCCAAAAGCTGTTTGAAATATATAGCACGGTGGGCCTCTTTACTTTGTCAAAGGAGAGACAGAATGAGAGGGACATGCACTGTTAAGCACAGAAGGAGAGAGGGTTAAAAAGAAGAAGATGAAGACAGATTAAGAGATTAAAATTATTTAATAAGCGTGCATATGGATGAGTCACCTGCAGAATGAAGGCAGGAGTACATGTTGGGGCATTTTAGAGGGGAGAAAAAGGCATCTGTAGTTTAAATTAGTTTGATTTGTGGCCTAAAGGGGCAGCAGCTTCACACACCCTGCTGAAATATCACACACTTTTGTTGCCTGGGGAGGCATGTGCACCATCCCCAGCTCGTATTTGATTGCAAAGAGTATAGGGATGTGGTGGAGCGTACTCAGGGAGGTGGGGGGGAGCAAAAGGCCAACCACATGTGGGGGATATAAAGTGTACGAGCACTAATGTGAGCTGGATAGAAGTTGCGTGTTTCTTCCTCAGTTTCTTTTCTTTGAGCTAGTAAATCATGGTCTTCATGCATCACCATCATCAGTATTTATCATCATATCATCATCATCATCATCATCATCATCATCATCATCATCATCATCATCATCATCATATCAAACACACTGGCTGCCTATGTGTCACAACTCATTCATAAAATAGTCTGCATCATCCCAGTTTCAAGCAGACTACTTGCACCTGAGAGCTAAAAGCAATGACTATACCCTTTTTTTCTTTTTTTTACCAGCTCTACCTAAACAAATGAGTCATTGTCAGTCAAGTATATCATTTCCTGTCATCCCTCTTCTTCTTTTATTGTTTTTAAAGATATACATCTCTATCAGTTATACAGCTGTGTTTTGGAAATACAGAAGTGGTGGCCCTGCCTGTCTGTGATTTGTCCCTTGGCTGCCTGGTCAGGTTGGACTGGTTCCTCTGTTGCATGGGTTCATTGCTAGGTTTTTGAAGGGGTGGAGCATTATATTAATCCCCGTGGGTGTGTGTGTGTGTGTGTATGTGTGTGTGTGTGTGTGTATGTGTGTTTGTGTGTGTGTGTGCGTTTTGGGGTGGTGGTTTCATGCATGGTGTTACAGCATAGCTAAGATGTTAGTGGAGGGAGGATAGAGCACACGCATAAATTGTCATAACACATGGTGTGGAGTGTCAGAAAATGCACATCTGTGAGTGCACATCTGCTGTACTGACACGCACACACACACACACGCATACAGAGGGTTGAGTGTGTGCCGTTGTGGGCATCCTTGGTGGAGGTGAGCGTGGCAAGCAGGACGGGCATTATTCTAACTGTCTCTGTTCGATATTAATGCAGCAGCAGACTTTGACCCCTGAGTTTATGAACACACCCAAAACCAATGCTTAGTAGTCTGCTCCATGGGACAGGGCAGGGTGGCAGGGTGGGGCAATGATGCCATCTCCTCAAAACATTACCCAGAGCAGTGCTCCCTCCACCTTTTCCAGAGACAGTCATGGCCTTTTCTTTTAGTTATTAAAGCCTCTGTCTCTAACTTGCTCATTCTGACTTTGCACAATCTCTATGAAAAGTTTACCAACTGCAAGCAGCGTTCAGATCCCAAGAAGCGAAAGCCATCAACTCATTTAAACACTTTGAATGTGGTAATCACATTAGTGTGATTAATACAATTGTGAACCTCCACAAATTGAACACCTGCTTGCAATATATTAGTTTACTGTCATGCTCACGGGCAACAAACGCAAGTGTAATATGGGATCACACAAAATGAACATTGTGGTGGACTTAAAATTCTTTTGTTAATTTATCATTTGACAATATGATGTCATTTGTGTATCCAGGAAGAAGTTACCGTTAAAACCTTTTCAAATAAAAAAATGAAGACTTCCTGCTCTGGGCCCTTTGTCAAGTCAGCACGAGAGTGAATGACTAAACTGTTGATCACTGAGATAACCTGGCTCCTCGTGTTTGTGTATGCGGGCACGTGTGACAACATCAGCATCATCGTATTTCATTCTGCGTATGCGTGTCACCGTCTTTTGTTCTTCGCTTACTGAAAGCACAAACCTTTCAAAACCTCAGGTTGCAATACGCTGCAAGAGAGGCACACAGCACAAGGCCGCTGTTCATATTCACACTGAAACCTTTTTAGTCAGTAGGTCATAATACAGCACAATCGGCAAGCAACAAAACCCATTCTGCTCTGGCCCCTCTCAGATTGATTTGCCATTGCAGAATGTTTTCTTCCACATTGAGTGTTCTCCGCTGTTGTTTTTAATGTTGGATTCCTTGCCTTCAGTTCTCATATGTTGATCTCATTATAGTACATTGTGTCCAGCTGTCATTGTTGATCATAATGACTTTACTTCAACGGAAGTGTGGTGCAGTGGGGCGTTTTTCACTGTGTGTAAATGATAAGCACTATGGAGGGCGGCTGCTTATCAGGTGTGTGTCCCTGCATGGCCCTGCGTCGTGTTTGCAACTGTAGTCAAAGCAGCACAGCCTGATGCGTACAGTGGATCTCAATGGTAGTGCAGTCATGCCTTGAGTTCACAGGTGCCATTGGTTTATGGTTGACCACGTTTCCAGCTCAACCCTTCTCATTTTATGCTGCCACACATGGGACTTCTGCACTGAAAAAATAGTTTCTTCTTTTCTGTTCCACATACAACCTTTTACTTCTGCTGCAGCGAAGGCATTTATTACCAGACCTCTTTTTTTCTTTCTTTCTTTCTTTCTTTCTTTCTTTCTTTCTTTCTTTCTTTCTTTCTTTCTTTCTTTCTTTCTTTCTTTCTTTCTTTCTTTCTTTCTTTCTTTCTTTCTTTCTTTTTTCTTTCTTTCTTTCTTTCTTTCTCTCTTTCTTTCTTTCTTTCTTTCTTTTCCTTTCTTTCTTTCCTTCTTTCTCTGTGGGGAGGAAGTTGGGCGCTGTGCTTTGTACACTTGCTACACTCGTGATTTGATTAATAAGAAATCCAGCTCAAGCAGAGCCACTCTGCCTCCCCTCCTCCTCCTCCTCCTCATCTCCCGCTCCTCTCCTCCACCCTGTGCCTTGGTTCAGTGCCTGGTTAGGCTGACCTGGCAGTATAAACAAGTCAAATGTTTTTCTCACACCAGCCGTTTTATGACCACACTTACAACGTGAATAGCAGCCTCCTTATCTATTAACAGTTGCTCCGGGAAACCAGGTTTTTCAGCTTTACTTTAGATTAGAAACTCTGGCATTCACCGCATAAGTTATCATGGCTCAGGTAGAAGCTAAAAAAGTTAATAACAGTATTCATAGTCGTGTTTCACATCAATTGCTGTGAATGTGTGGAGCTGTGTGCACCTCTTTGTATCGGTGCTCTTGTGTGCACCCGCATGTGGCCATTTGTGTGATAATTTGTGTGTGTGTGTGTGTGTTCTCCCTTAAGTATCTAGGCATATACGTTTGAATGAGTGCTGGCTGAACCTGTTATCTCACAGCTAACACAACATGTTGTATCTGTGGCAGTCTGCTTCCAGGAAGGGGAGAGTTGAGGGAGTGTCACGTTTACAGCAGGCATGCTGCTGATTTACGAGCCAAGAAAGTCCTGTGTATGTCCGTCAAACAGCATTTATATTCGCCTTTTAGGATGTCCATATGCTGGATGGATATTTGTTCTCCTCTGCATGAGAGCAGAGAGAAATGGCAAGGAAGTTCCAACTGGTCAAATGCTGTGGTCAGGATGTGCATAAAGGCTGATAGAGCAGCAGCCTGCATGACAGTATCCCCCCGCGAGCTTGTCTGATGCATTATTCTATAAATAAGCAGGGATGAGAGAGCAAAAAAAGCAGACAGGATGGTCAATAGTGGCCATGGGTGAGAGTGAGAGAGAGAGACTATGCTGTGACAAGCTCCAGCTCCCCCACTGAGGGCAGAATCCAGGCATGAGGCTAGTCTACTCTGTATGGACAATATGTTCCTCTTCAGTTGTGCGCTCATTTCACTGTTGCGCTTAACTCCAAAGTCACTGTCACTGAAGTGTAAGATATACAAATATACAAATTGTTAACAAAAAATGAAAAAATGAGCAGAGAAACAAATGCAAATGTTCCCATACAGGGAAGGAGGACTCTTTGAATAGTTAGATGAACATTAAATACATATGAGTCATATGCTTTGGCCTTCACAGAGCAGTGCTACACAATGCTCAATGCAGAAACATTGAGGCTGTTCTGGAGGCTCACTGTAGCCCAACACCTTACCAAGACACTTGATGTTGCTTTCTGCTTGCATGTGTCTCCCATCTGTATGTGTCAGGTTGTTCAGAATTGGGTGGAGGTGGAGGCAAACACACACAAGCAGTAGTGAAGAGTGAGATAATGCTTTGTCTAGACAGCCAGAAGTCATTTCATTAGCCAGCGATTTGGCTCACCCCCCCACGCCCTCCAGTCCTGCAGACACTGGGATGTCCAGTAAAGAGACTGGGTCATCAGAGCGTCTCCATCGGTGTCGCTAGCCATTAGGCCTCAGGAAGTAGTCCAAATTTATCCAGGCCAGGGGACATCAACCAGACAGACCTGACTGCTGTCTCTGGATAGTCTCCTAGGTGACGGCTGGGGTCTTTGTACTGTATTTATCCACTCAGAAATTATGGCGCAGACTGAGCATGGAGCAGCTGCTCTCTGGGTATTGATTGATAAATATTTAAACTTATGAACCTGATGATGAATTTAGTTGATCACATTTTGTATAAAGTACAACATGATAACATTTGTATCTTATCTAGACCTGAAAATATTTAAGTTCTGTTTTGTCTAAAGCTCAGAACTTAAGTCACAGGCATGGATGAGTTGGATGACATCCAGGTTTTGTATTAAAAGACTATTTGTAATTACAAAGGACTACTTGGCAGGTTTGGTGGTGTCTGAAGGCGTCCTCATCAATACTCTCTGTCATGTTGTCAGCGGAGTATAAATGACGAGTTTAATAAAAGAGAGCAAACACAAGCAGGTCACAGGCGAGAATGTGAGGGCCACTTGTGGCCCCGCTCTCCACGTTCTATTCTCCTTCCCTCTCTTTCAGTCCGCCTCTCACCCTCGCATGGCATGCAGAACAGCCCTGATCCTCCCAAAAAGAAGATTAACAAACCCCTGACAGAGAAGTAATCTCTCTGAAAACATTGACTATTACCATTTCAACATGTTGCCTCTAAACAGTGGAAAATGCCTCTCTGGTATGCTTAATTGCAGTGTGTGGGACACAGTGTTCCTTTAGGTATGCTAAATGGAAAGCCTTGGCTACTGAAGGCATTCCACCATTGTAAATGAACAACAATGGACCTTTACAGTTTTGCACTTGGCATAGAGTTCAGAAATTCAAATAAACTACAAGAGGACATTTTCAAGGGAAGGTCTTTTTGCACTTTGTTGTTTCTGACAACAGAATAGAGCTTTTGCTCATTCAAATTTGAGATCATAAATATGTTTGAACTTCAGTTTGGGTGAGGACTGATTCATGAGCACTGGAGTCGCTTTCCCAATGAAATATAATTGGTCACATTGTTGCCTGTGTATGTTGTCATGAGATAACATTCCAGCCATTTGACCTCTTACTGTCGGTTCATTTAATTACTTATCTGTGTTCAACATGGGGATCTAAACTGCTGTTTTGTTTGTACAGCTTTTAGTTTTGTGGCAAAAACAGCAAAGCCAAATTTCTTAACAAATCAGGACGGAAGAGTTTCTTATGCATTTATAAACATTTTTGCTATAATTCAGACACTTCCCCAGTTTAGGGGAGCATGTGTAGCCTTCAGTTCATTGCACCATGTATGCAATATCAAGTGAACTTTTTGACCACTGACAGAGAGTCAATGAGTGACTAAGATCAGGGCTGAGGAGGAATTCATGTGATGCTAATGCAAAGAGCAGCTAGCCTCAATCTGGCCTTGTAAAACCCAGAGCTATCCATAATCATGCTGGCAGATATGTAATACTGGAATTTTCCATAAGAGGAACAGGCCGACTCTGTGTCCGTCCATCCATCTCTGTGTCCATCAGTCTGTTCCTGTGATTATCCTGTCAGGCTCTCTGTCACACACTGTTGATGCCGCTCTGTGACGCAACCCATCATTCAAATTATTTTTAGCGTAAAGTCCAGGCACAGGAATTAGTAATCCAAGGAGTGACATCTGGCCTTCGGAGCTTAAGTGATTAGCAGAGAGCCTTGCCCCTAATAGCCTAGCGGACGTTCTTCATTACCTCTCTGGACCAGCCATACAGAAGTGGACAAAAGGTGACAAGGCGTAGACACATATAGTAAAAAAAAAAAAAACAACTTCATCTTTATGACTATCCAGAGAACATGCACTGCACACACTTAAATATCTGTTATGGGAAGCATGGAGGTGCTACATCAGCTTAGAGTGAGCCCTCTAATGTGCAGTACAGCTCCAATCCTGCAGCATTAGGGCTAAGACCAGATGACCATGGAGATAACTAGTAAGTCCAAGCAAGGCCAGAGAAAAGACTAAAATAAAAGAAAAAAAGAAAGAAAAAAAAAGAAGGAGGACGAGAGGTCAGGAGAGTTAAAACACAAATGAAGCAAATTATAGTGGAGGGCTGCCAGCTTCTCACTCAATTAATCATCATCGCCACTCAGAGGGCTAATAATGACAAAGTGACCAGGCATGTCCCCTCCTCTCTGCTTTCTGTCGGCAGAATAGAACCCACAATTATGGAAGTCCTCTCTTCTTGGAGGGAAATGGTCCTCTAATTATCTTTGAATAAGAACAAAACTTTCTCAGCATTTAAGATCTCTATTAGACACACAAAAGCAGATTTTTTTTTATTTTTCCAGCCGCAAAACCAAGTTTAAGGGCTGTTTGCCTGCATGGGTTGTTGTTCGTGTTTACGTGAACACTGCGACTGTAACATTCTTTGAATCATGAATCAGTTGATCAACAGCGAGGCCTAATTGTGTGTGGGCGTTGGCGTGGCCAGGTGGAAGCTCTTAGTTTGTTAGCAGTAAACTAATTTGGGGTTTACTGGAAACTGTTTAAACATAGCATTACTACAAGTCTCATATAATCTTCTTTCTGCTGTAATAATCATTTCAATGCTACAAACAACCTTGTTTGCAAGGGAGAGAGATAAAGAAAGGGACTATTTTTGGGCAGTTGTTTGCTTGGAGAAGCTTTTGCTTATTCTGAGGCAGCTTGTTCCCAGGAGTTTAGAGCACAGCCTTGCTGCAGTTTTGCTTTTGTTTTGTTGTCTTCAGGATCTGTGGTTGAGAGGGAGTTCGGTGCCCCTCTCCTTTTTCATAGTTGTTTGAAAGACATTTCTTCCGCCACCTTCCTTGAAATGAGTAATTGTGTACCAATAAATGCAAGGGCTGGGTATGTATACCAGGGAAGGAAATTGCAATCATTCCTAAAGACATTTTTGCAGGCCATTTTTTTGTGTCAAGCTTGTGTTGCTCTGCTGTTCCTGTGGAGCGTCCCATGAAAGGTTATTCTTTTAGTATTCACTCAGCCTATTTACTTTGCTGCAGATGGGAACAGTGGGGAAATGGCATTTCCTCTGCATGAAGCAGTGGTTTGCAAAAGCACCACTCAATCTAAACCTGCTTATCTTTCTGCTAAACATTCTGGCTTTTAATTTTGTTTTGTAACAATATCAAACATCTGTTTCCCACCAGTTTTCATAATGTAGTATTTGAACTACTGCAAAAATACTAAATGCTGGTTTTACTTAGAAACAATTTAATGTCAAAGAAACAAGTGATTGATGATATTTTGACTGTTATTTAACTCCTGTTCCTTTACTGTGATGTTGTAGAGTTCAAGAGGTTATGGTGCTGATGCATCAACATATATGCTTGGTGTTTTAATGACCTGCTCTGACCCAAGCTGTCTTTATTTAAAGCTTCTGGCTACCACTCATGTTTCAGACACTCTCAAATTCCTAACCTCTCACTTTCATTCCCCTCCTGTCCTCTTTGCCCCTCCCCTCTGTTCCCCTCTTGTCACAGGTATGGCCTCGCAAGTGCAAGTGTTCTCCCCTCACACTCTCCAGTCAAGTGCCTTCTTTAGCGTGAAGAAACTGAAGGTGGAGCAGAGTTGTAACTGGGATATGACAGGGTACGGCACACACAGCAAAGTCTACAGCCACAACAGCAGTAAGAACGTGTCGGCCACCAGTGGCCCCCTGGGCATCAACAGCTCCCTGCAGGTCGCCAGCTCCACCCTACCCTACGAGCAGGCACTCATCTTCCCAGCCAGCACGGGCCACATTGTGGTCGCCTCAGCCAGCAGCACTTCAGGGGCCGTGGGGTCTCTGCTGGGCAGCGGGGGTGGAGGTAGCAGCAGCAACAGCAGTGGTGGTGGAGGTTGCGGCGGCAGCGGTGTTGGTGGCGGGGTTGGTGTTCACAACCTGACACGCCGCAGCACGGTCAGTCTCCTGGACACCTACCAGCGATGCGGGCTTAAACGCAAGAGTGAGGAGCTTGACAACAACAGCAGTGTGCACATCATCGAGGAGCACGGCCCACCGATGATCCAAAACGGAGCAGCCAGTGGAGCCACGGTGGCCACTGTGGCCACCGCCACCTCCACGGCAACATCCAAAAACAGCGGCTCTAACAGTGAGGGGGATTACCAGCTGGTGCAGCATGAGGTGCTCTGCTCCATGACCAACACATATGAAGTGCTGGAATTCTTGGGACGAGGAACCTTTGGACAGGTGGTTAAGTGCTGGAAGAGGGGCACCAACGAGATTGTGGCGATCAAGATCTTAAAAAACCACCCGTCGTATGCACGGCAGGGTCAGATCGAGGTCAGCATCCTGGCACGTCTCAGCACGGAGAGTGCAGATGACTACAACTTCGTGAGGGCCTACGAGTGCTTCCAGCACAAGAACCACACGTGCCTGGTATTTGAGATGCTGGAGCAGAACCTGTACGACTTCCTAAAGCAGAACAAGTTCAGCCCTCTGCCACTCAAATACATCAGACCCGTGCTACAGCAGGTGGCTACAGCGCTAATGAAACTGAAGAGCCTGGGCCTGATCCATGCTGACCTGAAGCCAGAGAACATCATGCTTGTGGATCCATCTCGACAGCCCTACAGGGTCAAAGTCATCGACTTTGGCTCAGCCAGCCATGTGTCTAAAGCTGTCTGCTCCACTTATCTACAGTCCAGATACTACAGGTAAGAGCTGCATATTTGACATCGTAAACAGTTTAATAAATGGTTATGTAAGACTTCATTGAGATGTTTTACGTAACATTGCAGATGCAAAGAAATATGTCTCTCAGTGTGTTCCTGTTTGTTCTGTTTGGACGATCATTGTGTTTTCTGCATCTTGTTTGATTTATCCCCGCTTTGATAGGAATGTTTTCATAGTTGAGCTGATTATTTGGCCAAATACTCAGATTTGCTGCCAAACATATGAGCTGCTGCTGAAGTCCTCTCTTTACTGATTCTTCCTTTATTGTTAGCTAGTTTACCTCTCTTCCAAGGTATAGGATGTTAAACTCCAAGGCTTTCTCTATAACCAGCTGCTTATAGGGTTAACTATGATAAAACCAGCATGTTTTAATGTTACCTTGAAGATTATTGAAAGCCTGTTTATCCTTATTTATCATAACCTGGTAAGGCTCTGGTGGAAGCACAGGAAATATTTGATTCAATGACATATTTTTGTGTCATTGAAAGGTTCAGGAAAGAGTGTTTTTCCTGTCTTTTAATGGAGGTTTCTGAAAAGATCTCAGAGAAACTCCCTCATTAAAGAGGGGCACCTATCATGTGAGGTGGCAGTGTGCCCACAGGCCTCTATTCACCCTGCTGCTCCCCAGACGCATGGACCCTCAGCCCCCCATCACCATGGATGGCTCCCATTTCCCCTGGGGTAGAGATGAGGGGTCAGCCTGAGTTCTCCTGTAATATGTGCCTGTAATCCACACCAGTGGGCCCTGCATTAGAACCAGATGACTTTCTGGGAAGGCCTTTCTTTCTTCTCCTAGAACTTCTTACACAGTCTGTTTCGCCCATAGCAAACAAGTGTGTTTAGGTTTCAGCAGAGGCAGCGCTGGGGGGGTGGGGGGGCTGTGAGAGGAATAAAACAGCGTCCATGTCTCGCACAGAGAGAAGCTTTGTTTGGGTCTCCGGCCTGGTGCCGGGGCTGAGGGGAAGAACAGGTGTGTGAGCCATGGTACCGCACACGTATACACACACCCACACACATATACCCACACACACATGCCAGGTGGTGGCTCTGCAAGTGTGCATAGTGCAGATTCTATCAAGAGAAGTTTGTGGTCCCCAGCTCGGTGGATACTGTTGTTAGCTCTTCAAATATGCTTCACTGAAGATCACTAACAGGAAGGAGGCAAGGCTTACAGAGAGAACAGCTATGGGAACTGTATTCACAACATTAAAAGTGTGAAGTGTGTTTATTTAAGCTTTAGTCTTATTTTGAATTTTATTTTATAAGAATCAGATTTATTGCTAAGTAAGTTTTCACATACAAGGAAGTTGTTTTGGTGTAGTGGTGCATAACAATCAAAAAATAGAAGGTGAGAGAAAAAAAGTGAGAAAAATACAACTGTCACAAGTGGTATAAATATATACGAACCATATGTTCTATATGAAGAGAGCTGTAGAGTTTAAAAACAATAATGTACAAGATATTGACTGGAATGTACAAATGTTCACAGTATTAACAGTATATGAGAGTGCAATAATACAAAGAATACAATTGCATTAATGTAGAGTGCCATATTAGATGTGATGATGTGTAGTGACTATGAGTGGGCTAGAGCCCATGATAGTGGGGGGTCCTGGATCTTGTTAGTGAGGGCAGCTGCAGTTGGGAAGAAACTGTTCTTGCGGTGTGGGGTTTTGGTCAAGCTAGAACTTCAGCCTCTTGCTAGAAAGGAATGTTTGAAAAAGTTTATGTGATTATTTTACCTGCTTGCCTGAGGTTCCTGGAGGCCTGCAGGTCCTGGAGGGATAGCAGATTGCAGCCAGTCACCCTCTCAGCACAGTGAATGATACACTGCCCTTGTCCTTGGCAGGTATAAAGCACTTCTCCCCAACCGCCTCCTAAACCTTCAGTATATAAAGTTCTCTGTATGGGAATTGCATGGCACATGTCAATGGGGCAGCGCTGTTATATCAGTTTAAGTAGCTCATCCTGAAGTAAACATCACTTGTAGCCTGTTGTTGTTGCTCCTGGGCTTTAGGTCAACAAGCAGGCCATAAAATGTTCCTGTTTGTTTTCTGGGGGAGTGACGAGTGGAGGAGAGCAGCGAGATCATCCCTTCATTTCCTCTTGGCAGCAGAGGAGGGGAGAGAAAGGGCTGACATTGACCAGAAAATGATCCACCAGCTACCAAAAACTAGACCAGGGACTTAGTGACCCTGGTTTGAGGTGTTGGGAGTGGTGTATATATGTGTGTGTATGGTTTTTTTTCTGTTGAAAGCCTTACTGCTTGATGTCATACACATACAGGACATAGTGTCAACAAGAGTGTGTATGCATTACTGGGATTTACTGTGAGAAATGAGGCAAGTCTCACAATTCAATTCAAAGAATGAGCTCATGGGAGATGAGCACTACAGTTGTCTCAACATCGCACGAGGTTTGGGCAGCAAACAAACCTTGCTGTGGGTAGAGTTCAGTGTGAGTTCAAAAGCTTAGACGAGAACATCAAACCATCTTTGATGATTTCAGATGAGGAGATAGCCGGATAGTTTCTGTGGCAGGCGGTACCTTTACAGGATAGAGATTACATACAGGTGTGATTTGCTAGCTCCAGCTGGCTGGCTTTATGTTACTCTATGTCCCTCTCAATAGCAAAAACTTCCCCCTTGTCGTCTTCTTTGATTCCTGCTAAATTAAATATTTGCGTCTTTGTCTTAGTGCACTTAAGTCTTTCTCAACAAACCTTCTTTTTGATTGATGAGGTGAAAATACACGAGACGGAGATAATGATGAGGAGGAATCGTGAGAGTAACATGTTTGTCTTTTCCCCCTTTTTTTCAGTCTTTTCATATAGACGAGACTGAAGGAAGAGTCATTTTTAAACACGTTGCACACATTACACCATTATCGCTGGCTTTTGCTTCCATCCATTAGGTGGGAATTTCTTACCCTTCACACACAGCTGTTCACATTTTGGGTGTCATAGATGCCGTTGACGTTGTATGTGCTGTAAGTGCCTTGCAAATGAGTTATGGATTTTCCACAAGGTTGACTCATGCAAATAAAACACCAGTATTCAAGGTAAACAAGTGATGTGCTATTTGCGAGAACAGCTCACAGGGTGCTTAGAGTTTCAACTTTGTTCGCTTCAGTGCCTGGCGAGTACAGGCTCATGTAGCCGAGCTCATCTATCTTTGTCAAATAGAACTGTCTGTAGCATTTCTACACTTGGCTCTACTGTAGCTGAATGCAGACAGTCATACTACAACTATTAAAGTGTGATATTACCTTCCACCTTCTACCTTGCATTCTCCTTCAGTGTTTATCCCAGCCTTAATTATTTGGAGGTGTTTACATCCTGGTTACATCAACCTGTGACCTTACAGTGATCCTACATGATCCTACATCTTTTATTTCTACCTTCCTCTCCCCTCCTCTTCTTTCCTGCCACCCCCACCCTTGCCTATAGCTAATGATATAACAGGTAAGCCGGCTAGTCAAGCTTACCCTGTGCCAGATAAAGGGATTATTGTCTCGTCCCAGTTGGGCATGTTTGTCCTATTTATCTCATCGGGTAATGACCATGAGATGGGTGGAATGCAGTGAGACATTATTTAAGTTTATGTTAAGTTTCCTGAGGCAGTGCAGCTGGCAGGAGTCGGCCCCGTGGAGGCTGCAGGTCTCAAAAGGATCTCTTATAGGTCTGTATGGGCGTAGAGATTAAGCTGGAGCATACAACATAACTTATTACATTACAAACTGCTGCTGACTGGGGTCATCAAATTTGAAACCTGGGCCCAAACTGATATTATTCTTCAAGGGTCAGTTCATCCAAAGTACAAATATATGTGTTTATATTTTTTTGCTTACCTGTAGTCATATCCATAGCAGAAAACAATGGAGATTAATGTAATTTGGTGCTCACAATTTGGTGATTATTACTCTGGATAATCCATGCAGTTTGTTATCAGCAGTTTGGTGGAAAGTAGTTCCAAAGATAGCCGTTTACAACCAGATGATGTGGGGATCACTGTGTCTAGAAAGAGATGTTGCCCTCTGTTGTATGAACCAATAAAATTCCAGTTACCCCCATTGTGTTTATGGGGTGGATCCATTCCACCCCATTGTGTGATATCTCAAAACACAGGCGAATAAAATCAAAACTATCTGCATGATAAGGAACCATGAAGCAAGAAAACATATTTTTATTTGCATGGCATTTTTTTAATTGCTCCCTGTGTGTCGGTTAGATTGTGATAAATGTCTGAATTCGCTCATGCTCTCCCTCATCATGTGGAGAGGTTTTTCTTTCAGTGGCAGTTGTACAGAGGTGTTCCTCGCTGCTGCAAAAAACAGAGACGGGGAAAGAGACAGAGCAATTTCCTCTAATAATTACACATCTTAATATTAATAACCCTGAACCTGGCCCGAGCCTGGAGCGGTTACGCACATACTGTTCATGTTAGTACCTGCCAGTTTGTTACGTGTTACTTCACATGCACACATTACAAACTTTATACACATGCGGTCATGAGCAACATATATGTGGTGCATCAGAGCTTGAGGAATTAGTTTATTAGACACCGCGGGTGAAATGAAATGAAAGTCAACAGCGTTTGAGAGGGAGGAATGTGCTGATGTCACCAGTAATCTGAAGTGGCCAGTGTCTGTGTACTCTTAGTGCTATCAGCGTGAAGCTAAAGGCCTCTGGCAGAAGATATCTTAACGCATCCAGATGGAAACTTCACGAAAAGCTCATATTTTGGAGCTCTCTGCATTTTCTCCTCATTCTACTTTTAGGGCTCATATCCTTACTCATGTTGGCAGTAAAGATGGATACAGCTGATGCTAGAGAAGGATTTTTGACACCCCCCAGGCTTACTGTATGCCATAGCCTTAATAACTGTTGAAATATGTATCTGTCTCCATCAGGAGTGGTGCAGTCACCCTCAGACTGAGGCGGCTGAGTGTAAGACGAGCCTCTGCCCCACCTGTCTATCTGTCTCTCTATCTGTTGTTAGCGACGCACAGCCAGACAGACAGGGCAGGCGTTCCAGCACATTTACCCTGCCTCCGTGTGAAACATCAAGGGGTGTTTTAATGAATGAGGTTGCTATTAGTTACTGTTCTGTGAAGCGTGCGTTAGAGTGTACGTGTGTATGTGCCAGGGAGGGAGAGAATTATAGGTAAACGGCAGGATCAGGTTGCTACAGAGGAAAGATGAACTGGAAAAAGGACGGAAAGGCAGATCCGCTCAGTGGAGGCGGAGCCGTTAATAGTGCAGGTGTTGTTTACGTGAGGATTCTCAAGAAAGTGTCTGGAAGCGGGGAGGAGAAATGGGGGAGAAGACAGTAAAGGGATGGAGGTGCGGGTGTGTGGAAGGTCGTTGTTTTGCATTCCTCGCCAGTACCTGGAACAGCACTCTCATTCCCCCCAAGCAGTGGCAGATTATTACTAATGCAGATGAGCTTTCATTAGGTTCAGCCTCACTGGGTGGCTGCTGTGGCATGTTGTTACTTTTTTTGCTGACTTTTTGGTCGGTTTGCTTTTTATTTAGCTTTATACTTCCAGCCCGCGACCACTGAGGGCCAGCGCCATCCTGTTGTTGTTGACTGCTGAAATCATTGGCTATTATCAGGAACTGGCGTATAAAAAAAGACCACTAAAATGATAATTACTGCTCCCTGTATTCACTACTGTGTTTTTTATGACAGTCATAACACCTTGGTATGCATGACAGAATCCTAATAACCTGTTTCTCATTTATAATTTGCCTCTGGGCGGCTCCTCCATGTGTCTCCACAGAGCAGCCAGCAAGCAGGAGACAAGTAACAGCTAAGCTAATTAACTACCGGTAGTCAAGCATATGCATCGGAACATATATAGTAGTCAGCTGCTCGCAGTCATTTTGGCAAATAATGAACGAGAATCATTTCAGTCATAAGGAAAAATGTGAACTTTGACACCTAATTGATGGATATAGTTAGTACACATTGACAGGCTGCACAGGTGTTTGTGTGAGTGTGTGTGGTGTATGCGCCCCTGCTAGTGTGGGACTGTGTGCTCCTACGATAAGACGGAGCTTTCTGAGTTTCACCACATTGTTTCATCCTGGCTACTTGTCTTTGTTCTCCCTCGCAGTTCAATTTCCATACATTTCCCAGGATATTAAGCTGACGGAAATTAAGCTGCCTTGATAAAACTCAGCGAGCCGCCCACTCAAGCTCACTAAGGCTGCAATCTCTCTGCTCTATATTGATTGGCTTATTCGAAACAGGATTTTTCCACACCTAAGCTTTTGAGGTGGTTAGCAAATGCTGGCAGCGCAGACATAAGAACTTGTTCAACCTTACAGGTGTAGAGTTGCTGCATAACACAGCAGGCTGATAAAAAAAATAAAATTAAAAAAATCACAAAGATGAATGTCATAAAAATATCCAGACTCGTCTATAGGGTTACACCTGCAGAACAATGGCAAATGTTCTTCTCACTTAAGGTTGAAAATCATTAACCAGACAGGTGATATTACTCACAGCAGCAGTTGTATATTAATTTTCCTTCATGTCCCGGATTTGTCTTTCCTTTCTCGATTCACGCAATGATGGGTTGGCAGGGCGATGGCTGCCATCAGCAGCTGACTGGCACAGGTGCCCCCAGGTCTAAATAAATCATGAGGCCCCCTGCTGACCCCCCCACCACCATTCCTCTATGCCCACCATCCCTCCGCAGGGAGCTCCAGAAAGGGGGTAGCCCCCACCGCCGCCTCAGTTCCTTCCCGCCCTCTTTCCCTTCCCCCCCCCCCCCCCCCCCCCCCTCACCTCTTCCATCCACTTACATGAATATTTAAAACCTAACACTGGAAAATATGCAGCAAGGGCAGAAGAGGCTTGCTAAAAAAGAAGATAAGAAAAAAAGGGGAAAAAAGAAAGAAAGAATTTTGGGCCCTCTGAATTCCCCAATTTAAGGCAGGTCATGGGAGTATTTATGAAAATGCAGAGTTATAAAGACAGGGTGAAAAAAGACAGACTCTTAACAACCGTCAGAAAGAGAGACAAACAGGGGGCAGGAGAGACACCGAGACAGACTGATCCAAGCTATAGCTGTCCAGCTGAGGAGACGATTGGGGGGGGGATTTGGGAGGCCAAGCAGGGACCTGCAAATTGGCTCCATGTTGGCTGTGTGTGTGTGTGTGTGTGTGTGTGTGTGTGTGTGTGTGTGTGTGTGTGTGTGTGTGTGTGTGTGTGTGTGTGTGTGTGTGTGTGACACTGACTGCCACTGTGACAGAGAATGCCTGGTGTGCAGAGGCCCATGCAGGCTCCCATGAAGTTTTCAACAGAACAAAACAGATGCATTTGTTTTCTCAATTGGAGGAATTTGCTAATGTGCATATACCAGGGTAAATAGTTTGGCTAATTTGCAGCAGGCAAGTGGGCAGAGCTCTCCGTCGCTCAGCCAGCCAGCTGGGGCCCCTGTATTGAGAGAAAAGGAGGCTTTGATGGCCCCCCCCCAACCATCACTCTCCATCTCCTTATTTAGTTTCATCCGTGGCTCAACACAATAACTTGATTTTTCTCAACCTAATGTTTTAATACATTTATCTGCTTATTTTATGTCACGTCTCATCCCTCTTTTTTTATAAATGTGTTCATAGCGTTTGATGGAAGATGTTCGACAGCCTAGTTAAACATAGCTCATATTCATGGTGACAGTTGTCGCTCTATAAAAATGTTGCTATTTTTCATTGCAGATGGCAGAATTGAATGAGGCTCTGTTCTTACCACAGGGGCTATTTTCAACACCACTCATAAAGTCATAAAGCAACACTGCGATGTGACTTTTAGATACCAGATATTAATGTCACTCTTTGCTCACGTTTATGATCGTCAGATATTGAAATTGATATGTTTCTTCATCACAGTGGAAGGAATGGCAAAAACAACATTTGATCTCATGTTTGAAGATGTAATACATTTTAGTCATAGTTTAATGGAAAACCAACTGAAACTGTGTCAATTTACCTTGGATAGAGTATGTTTTTCTTTTTTCTTTTTTTTACCATTTAAGCCATTTATGGGTCAGCCAAAGGTTATGACATGACATTTATCAACACAAAGGACCTGATGCAAGTGTCTGTTAGCATCATGAAGTAGTCTGGGGTGAAGCACCATGCAGCAACCTTGTGTAGAAATCATAAGAAAAGGCTGTTTCCTCACAATGTACGTCAGCATCATCATTCTTTTTTTGACCTTGTGTCTCAGTGAACTCCTCACATATAGAGTCTCTAAGGACTTCTGAGGATGAGCCAAAGGAGCTTTTCATAAAAAAATGTGTTTTGGAATATAAAGGCCACTCAAGATTCTGCTGAAGCAATAGGCAAGTCATAAAACAGCTCTGAAGCAAATCCTATTTCGCCCAAGCTTGATAAATAATTTAAAGTGACTAATAGCGCCTTGTGACAGAGAATGTATCGTTCTGGTGTATCAGATTGCGGTGGTTTCGGCTTGAGGCGTAATTTGTTTGGAAAAATAATTACTTCTGTTTTGGATCCTGGTTAAATATTAAAAGGGTTAGCATTAGGAATGGGGCAGCGTCCAAGGGTGTTTTAGTCTACTTGTGGGCAAACCTGTTCCTCTAGGCATCATGGCTGCAGACAGGCTTCAGATAGAGGGGGGGAAACAGCATTATTTTATTGCTAAGTTCAAACTACTACATTGCCAAATTTCACAAGAAAGAGTAATGCAAACTAATGAATTTTCTCTGTGTGCTTGGCCACCGAGCTTTGAAGACTAATCCCAGTGTTTTATGAGTGAGGAGCGTCGGATTGTCTGCTGAGATCAGCTGGTTATTGAGTGCACAAGCTGGGAGGCACCAAAGAGCATTAAGACACTATATATCAACCCACAGAGGAAACAAACAAAAAAACGCATGTTCCAGTTCACATCCTCAAACCACCTAATAGCTCTGCCCCCCGACTCATTTAAAGCGTATTGGAACATGCTTGCACATGTATGCACATATAGAGTACCAGTCAAATATTTCGACACACCTTCCCGCTCCGATACAAGTGCCATTTAATGTGGCACCAGGTGTGCCCCCACTAGCTATCACTGAGCTGAGAGAACATGGCATCTCGGCGTGTGTTATCAGCGTGAACTGGACATAACTCACATCACCCCTTTAAACACAGCAGGGACATTAGTGAGACAGCAACACCAACACACAGTCTTTCATTACAGCCAGAATCTATATAACATCAAACAGATGGCTTCTCTTTAAACAAAGACAGTCTTGTTGTTCTTGTACCCAGTGAAAGAGAATTACATGCATTTTTCCCACTCTGTGGTTCCTTTTATGATGTTATTTCCATATACACACTCTAGCTTCAAGCAGATTCTATCTACCATCAACATACATACCATCCTTGAAACAGACTCTGTAATTTCATAGGTCATTCATCAACAGTTTGCTTTCACTTCTCACACTAATCAAGAGCAACTGAAGCTTGCATGAAAGTGGTTACAGAAGGTTTTCTGTAGGTATGCCATTGCAGGCTTGGACCTCCTAAACAGAAATCAAGGCTCAATGTATATCACACGAATCCATTAACCAGAAACCCTGGATACTGCACAAGCTTTGAACATGCAAATAAACTACAGTGTGATGCTGTCATTTGAGCAGGAAAAGCATTTAACATCTGTGACTTAATAAAGTGTCCTTGAATTCCTTAAAAGTGTATTCAAATCTTTTGTCAGTTTGTTTTGTCTTGTGTTTTCATCGAAATGAATGAAGAACATTTTGCACACATCATTCCACGTCAGTTCTAAAAAGAGTCTCTCTGTTGCGGTTGTCGACATGGCAACCAAGGCTCTTATTCCAAAATTGTTCATTCCCTCTGAAGGTGCAACACCTGAACTAGACCAGAGCGGTTTTGATGTGCCTGCCTGCCCCAACCGACAGCTGTGTACTTTAGGGACAGGGAGGGCCCTTGAGCCACACTCTCATCTCGCTATTGCTATTGTTTGCCCAGGTGGGCTAGGACGCCCTGTCCCCCGCCCCCCTGCCCTCCCCTCTCGCTCTCTCTGCCTAGCTCTCCTTCTCCTCCCTCTCTCTTTCACTATCTCATTCACTCTCCCTCTTTCGCTCTCGAACTCTTCCTCTTTCTCCCTCGCTCCTCTCTGTCTTTGTTCCACAGGGACCTGTGGTCCAACTGAAGCTCTCGGTTACACAAAGAAATCCAAATTGGCTTTCATCTACAGCCTGTTACCAGCTGTGTACATTGTGTGTTTGTGCTCCCTCACAGGGTAAAAAAAGTATAGATTTTACCAATGACAATATTATTATTATTGGTTTTGAGTCATAAATCTCCTTAAAGAAATGCATGCTCCTCTTGCAACTCCAGAATTGGTTTCTAATTTGTTATTAAAGTCTTTGTTCTTGTTAAAAATATTCCCATCTTTCCATCTTTCCAGCTGGTTTTAAATGTAAAAATGGGATGTTTTTGGGAGAGCCTATTCTCCACTTCCATCCTGGGTCAACATGCGTGCCAGGCTCTTGACATGACACACATAGGTGCTGGAGGAGCACAAAAACCCCCAAAGGCTCAAAGTCCCAAACCAACCCTGTTGTTCACAGTGTCATCATGGTGACAATAAGGCTTCAAGTCAGAAGATGGGATTTTTAAGTGTGTTCCCTCTCTATTCCCACTGTGTGTGTTTGTGTGTGTGTATGTGTGTGTGTGTGTGTGTGTGTGTGTGTGTGTGTGTGTGTATGTGTGTGTGTGTGTGTGTGTGTGTGTGTGTGTGTGTGTGTGTGTGTGTGTGTGTGTGTGTGTGTGTGTGTGTGTGTTTGAGAGAGTAAGAGAAGGAGAAAGATGATCCATTTAGCAGAGTTTCTGGCCTTGTATACAGCGCTGCTCAGGGCACTGAGAAGAACAGCTGAGAAAACAGCAGGGAACTTTCATTAGTGATCCCTGCCCCTTGTCCCCTTTTTCCCCTCTTTGCTTCTTTTTATGTATTTTCACCGCAGCCGTCATCCTCTCCCTCCCTCCCGAACCCGATTGCTTCTATCCATCCCTCCCTTTCTCTCTCCTTTTCCTTTATCCTGACCTCTGTCCTTTACACAAATCTGCCTGGCATTTCAATCATCACATCCTGAAGCCATATAGGATCACAAAGCCTCATCCCTCTCAGCTCGCCATAAGGACAGAGAGCTTCAATATAGTATGTGTACTGTACTGTATTTCTGAAAGTTGTTGGGTTGAGCAGGAGCTTTGCATGACCATGTGTCAGAACATTCAGCAGATCCTATGCCTGTGAGATGCATCCAATAGCAAGGCTAGAAAATAGAAATATGATACCTTTTCATGTATAGAATATGTGCATACACAGAGGAGTTTTAGAGTCAGAATGAATGCAAATGTGGGTGTTGTTTTCTTTCTTTTTAGAGCAGTAAACAGCTGGTTAAGGAAGAAGGAGGTCAGATGCTTTGTTGTGGGTTTTCTTTCTTTTTCTGTGTGCATGTGTGTATGAATGTGTGCATGTGTGTGTGGGTGTGTGCTAACAGGTGTCCTACAGTCAAATATCTGTACCCGCCAGCATCACAGATGCCCGTGCTGCTGACAGAGTTAACACCGCTGCTCTTGAATCCTTTAACTGACTCCTTAAAGTCTTTGTGCTCCAGTCCTTGCTTTGAATCGTTCATGCACACTACAGCTCAAAATCAATCATAAGAACAGCACCTGTTCTACAGAAACGCCAGCATCAGTTAAAAAAGGCCCTCTGTTTGTTTGTCCGTCCGTCTGCCCGTCTGTATGCTTTATTCGCCTTTTTCTTCATGGGAGCAGGGGGGGAAAAAGGGAGGAAAATGGATGACTAAGTGCCGTGAATCATAAATGAGTTGGGGAGTGTGTCTGCGCATTGGAGAGGCTCAGTGTGATAGCACCAGCTACCTGTCATATTTCTGTCTCCTCCTTTGTTTTCAGCCTAAAAGAGCTCCTCTTTCTTTCCCTATCACAACCTTTCCCAAGTGTTGATTTATGAAAAGAAGCCATTTTGTGGGGCTAATTGCATAAAGCACTGCTGCTGAAGCATCTGAAGACAAGTCATAACAATACTTTTAGATATACTGCAAACAGCTGAAGAGGCGCTGAACCCCGACCAGATCAAATCATTGGTCATGAATGTTGAGCCTCAGTTTGCTCTCAACACATGAACCTAGTTTTGAAAGGTTTATTTTAAAGCATGTTGACTGTCTAGAAGGATTTAATAGATTTTTTAAGTGCGAAACACACAGGAATGCAACTGTGCTCATCGAAACAAACACCCAAGTGAGGACAACACACCTCCCCATGGGCGTCGAAGTGGGGGGATAAATTGGAATGGTGTACCAGGGCCCCAAGCATGGGGGGGCCCTGGGCTTTTGTTTAAATATATCAGTTATAAAAAACGACGTCATAAATATTAAAATAAAATCAAAGTTGCTATGAAAGTTCAATAATAAGGTTGCTTTAATCAAATTAAGACTGTCTGAGACTACCTGCACCCCCTTGCAAAAATGCAGAATGGTTCATTCCGCCTGGTAGGACTCGCTAACGGTTGTTAACTTGTTATATACAGTCTATGGTTGTTAAGCGACTCATTCCTACACAGTGCTCTATGCAGTAACGTGTCAAAGAGTAAATTAGGCTGCCAGAAGAGGAAGTAGAGAGGAGTAGGAAAGAAGCAAAGACTAGGCAACCAGATGCTTACGTTTTTTTCAAGGAAAGGTTAGTTCAGCCCAAATGTTAAAGCCCATTATGATAGATGAAATACCAGGTTTTAATCAGACCTCCCAAGATTGGCGTGAGATCGCATCCCAATCTGCTGAAGGGGAGGGGGCGTGTCAGGTGTGGCGTGAGAGTGTGTGAACTGCTTGAGACTGCTTTGAATGGAGACAACACATTAACACATCCAAGCTCACCAAAATCAATAGCCCTCTTAGGCTAAATAGACTTATAACAGTTATTATAAAATGCTATTTGTAACTATTGTAGCAGCCTACTCATTTTAAAACATGCTTAGCAGTTATTATTGATGATATTGATGCTGATAATAATTTAAAAATCTAGTTAATGGCATAAGTAACCTAGCACATAATACAGCAAATGTCCATTGCCTGTTAGCAAATCTAAATCTTAGCTTTTCAATCAAAAGTCCCTTTCAGAAGCAGTGGCAGAAAGTGGATCAGCTACTCCATTCTCCTCTACTGCAGACTTGAGTGAAGGTCATAATGACTATTGAGTCATGGTCTGTTTTTGGATGTAGAATTTTTTTGCTGTTTATTGTTTATTAAGGATCCAGAGTTTAACATCATCACATCACAGCAATGTTAAGCCATGTGTGGCATTATAGAAACCTGTTTACATTTCTTTTGAAAGTAAAATCTGACTGACTGGTGAGTCTTGTGTGGTTGTATATTATTGTACAGTAGCCTTAGCAATTTTTTGAAGTAACCTAGGAAGTAAATTATAACAGGTGTGTTATAGTCTACTTTGGGGGTCATTAATAGGCCTTGTGATCTCCAATACTGAGAGCTCAAACTGAAAACAACACAATTCACAAACCACAGTAAAACAACTTAAGGGTAGACTACAGTGTGTGTGTTTGGAAGGCGGCGGGGGTGGGTCTAGGTTGGGGTGGGGGGCCCTTCAGGAGGCTTATGTATGGGGGCCCAGAATTTGGTGCTACACCCCTGCACCTCCCGCCTCTTTTACCATCGTTAAGCAGGGTGTGAGGAGTGCTATTTGCATTACAAGGTTTCTGTTGAGCAGAATAAAACGCAGACAGAGCTGTGAGCAAAACGAACACTCTCAGGGTGGCCCTGCACTATTTGCGACCAGGGTGCATTTACTGATTATAGTTAAGTGGTCCAAAATGGTCCTCTGCTCTCTGTTACATTGACCCACTCCCTCCCCTGGTGTATGTGGTCAATAGCAGGCCTGTTGAGATGCCTTTCCACTGAGGGAAGAAAACAGAGCCCAATCGTGCCTGTCTCTTCGCCACTTCATCTCCCCTCCGATTCTCCCCTCCAGCACGCAGGGAGGGAGAGTCGGTGGGGTGAAAGCGCTGATTTTAAATCAGAGTATAACAAGGTGAACAATGGAGTGGGGACAGCAGGAAGCAGCAGGCTCCTATTTTTCATAATTGACAAACCCTGGTGAAATAAATGTCGAATTAAGGAACAAATACCAAAATGAATCTGCAGCAATGGCTGATATGTTTAGCCTTAAGTGCGAACAATGACTGAAAAAAAAAAGGTTCAATATTCAACACATTTTTGTTCTCGGGGCTCTGTGTCTCTTTTGTGAGTGTGTATGCAGCTCATGACTATTCATGTTGCCTGCAAAAACATGCAAGTGTGGACAAATGGAAATTAATGGAATGCAAAGAGGAATGTAAATGCAGTTGCAGAAGGGGGAAAATTAAATCCTTACTAAAGATCCTGGAAGGTTGCACGCATTGACGGGACCAGGTCAGTGTTGTATATTGCCTCTCTTCCCCGTTGCCTGTGCCGTAACAGGAGGCCCCGCAGTGGGAGAGCAGGCCGGGGGTGATATAACAGCCACTGGATCACACAGGCTTTGATCTCCCCTCTGGGTTTCAGCGTGCCTATGGGATAGTCTTTAGGCCTACTGATGAGGAGGTGGAGATCTCACACCCCCTCTAGTGCTGGCTCACTAGCAGGTCTCTATTTTACCACAGCAGCATATCTTTAGCCTCTGTGTCAGTTGGATATTTTTCTCTCTCTGGTGAAGTTTGTTTGCAGTTTTCCTTCATTCGCATGCACACAATCTGCTTTTCTCGGCCGTTCTTCTCGATGCCCTTAGCTGACCTGAACACAAGGAAAGAAATTTTGGTTAAGCTAAATAGGCCATCTCAGTCCCCGTACTCTGTCTCTGTTAAGGAGTTATTTCCCTCTAACTGTTTTTCTCTGAGGGGATTTTAGTCGTACAGCAGGTCTAGTGTTTTACATAACCCGAACCCAGTGATGTAATTTCTTTTCCCCTGAATGCTGGTGTCAGAAACACTGGGCTGTGTCCCTCTAACTGTTCAGTCTGCCATTGTATCATAATCTCTCTCATGCCTGGCCTGATCCTGCTGAAATTTATGTAATTAACTGATGTCCCTGCACTGGATTGCATGCAAACACTGCATCACTACAGCCCTGATTTCACTAAAACTAACAAATCCTTGAGGACCTGTGGTCTATTAAGGCTGTTATTCACATAGCTTACAGTTATATGAGCGGGGATATTAAAAGTCAGAAAATAACAAGCCCCATTACATAAACATGGAGAAGTAATTGGGTTAAAAAAAGTTCCTTTTATTATAGGAGCGAGCAAAATTACTACATGCCAATTAGAGAGCAAATTTTATGAGTTTGGCTTGCTGACGTAGAGGGGTGTGTGTTTGTGCTTGTGTGTGTGTGTGTGTGTGTGTGTGTGTGTGTGTGTGTGTGTGTGGGTGAGTGTGTGTGTGTGTGTGTGCACATGTGTCTGTGTGGGTGTGTGTGTATGTACAAATGGGTGTATAGACTGAGAAAGGGGTTAGCCTTGTGTGACTAATACAACTCACAATCTGCTTTTTAAGCTCAAATACTAACAAGCACATCAAGAGCCAGAGCTGTGTTCTCTGCTTTACAAAAAATAACACATACACACACACACACACACACACACACACACACACACACACACACACCAACTACTCCTATCCTATCATAGCTGGGTGGGACTCCTTTTGTTTGTGTACATGGCTGGCTGTTTGCACTCCTGTATGCACATCTGTGTGTACGAGCACAAACAAACATCCAACTGTGCTGGATGATTAGATTTCCAAGGCATGGTCAGTGGCTCATATGAGTTCATGCATCCATACAGTGTGTGGGAAGGCAGACTTTCCAGCTAGCAAGCAGACCTGACCTACAAACAGTCAGACAGACATATAGACATACGTTAAAACCAGATAGACCAGCAGGAAGACAGACAGACAGACAGACAGACAGACAGACAGACAGACGGGCAAGCTGGCAGATTGGTAAGAAATAAACAGATAGACCTACAGACAGATAGAGGGCAGGGTCTGGCTGCAGGGAGAGACCGGCCCTTTGAATGAACATTTAGGTTAGACAGACTGGGTGAATGTGTCAGGCTTTGCCGCTGCCCTCAGACATAGATCAAACATAGAACCTGCCATCCAGGACACATCACATCACTCAAGGCCCAATGTCGGCCCTCCCAACTGGAGCGGGGACTCTGCCTCTCTCACCCGGAGGGGAGGAGATCCAAGGACGTCTCCTGAAGTTTCCATGGTTGCATATCTCAGCTAGATCCAGCCTTGTTTGTTTCGCCTGCAACATGCTCCGCTGCACCGACCCACATTAGTGAAGTGCTCGCAGACTTAACCCGTAGGTGGCTAGACAGCCAAACTAGCACACATTTGCACGGCACAGACGCGCCATTTGTTCTGTGTTCTCATTTCATAGTTAGCGTGACATTTAGGCTAACATGTGATGGGAAATGAGCTTGGTTTGTGTTTCCCGTGTCCCATGCACCATGCCTGATGTTAATGAGGGAGAAAAAGGGCAGAGGAGAGGGGTGGGGTCAATATGCTAATAGTGGGTGTACATTTTGATGCCTCACTACCAGCATGGAGAGGTCTGGAGAGATGCGCTATCATTCTCCACCTCCTCTACCCTCATTATACTCCCGCGTCTCTCTCCATCTCTGTCCTCCCCCATCCCCTGCTTTTTGCTCTCATCCCTCTCCATGCCCTTCACTATTTTCCCTCCTCCATTTACCCCCCCCACCACCACCACCACTCTATCTCACTCCTGGTACTCTTCTCTTACCGCTCCCCCACACCCCCAAACACCTCTCTCCCAGAATATGAGATACATTTGTTTTCCTCCGCCAGGCTGCAGGAGTGGGACGTGTGGCGTGCAAAGTGCTGATGTGTAGGTTTCAGGGTAATTATAACATCCCTCGGTCTCCAAGAAAACTCTAAACTAATGTTTAATTTGCCTCTCTGCTCAAAGGAAGCCCTCCTTTGTTATTGCCGTGGCAATTAGTTGGAGCCAAGGCCCAGGCATTTCCTGTGATTGTTGTGATTTGCATAGAGAGCGAATCAGAGAGTATCGAGACCCTATACCCCTCCTTTCTCACTGCCATTACAACCACCCACTCCTCCCTTCCTACTTCTTTCACTTCCTCCCCTCCCTCTATCCCCCATCGCTGCACTGAATCTCCATCAGTGGCCTAGCAACTGAAACTTCAGCCCCAGCGTATGATACCTCTGCACGTTGTGGCCGATTGACAGGGGAGGAATTGACTAACTGGAGGGCACAACACAATGATTTTTT
Organism: Scomber scombrus; assembly: GCF_963691925.1. NCBI lineage: Eukaryota > Metazoa > Chordata > Actinopteri > Scombriformes > Scombridae > Scomber > Scomber scombrus. The sequence continues at coordinate 10,676,026 of NC_084975.1, read as the reverse complement.
TTTTCTCCAAACGAAAGTGGCAGCGGGTCACGTGCCTCTTCCCTGCACAATCCCTAATGGTCACTCGCCAGTTTCAGCCAATATCTTCTAATTAACTGCCTGTTCGTAGCCTAGCTGGTGGCATTCCACTGAGGATGGTACTAATGGAAGTTGTTAATTGCAGGTATAAACATACTGTCTGCAGATTAAGATGTCACACTGCATATGCGCAGGCAGCCAGCTACGTGCATACTGGACACACACACACACGTGCACACTGCGTGTTTTGAATGCATTGTGGCAGCGTGCAGGCCTGTGTGTAGTTAATGAGATTATCAGTCAAAAAGTAAACAGCTAGATGATGGTGAACGTGCTGTTTTAAGTCCTGAGGGGAAACCATTAACTAGCATTGCTGCATTACGGTGGCTATTGTGTTTCCTGCTCTGGCCAGATAAGAAATGGATTCCCCCCGACTGTTCAATATCACACTGAATGCAGCTGCCATGTTTTATGACATTATAGTTACTCTGCATTCCTATTTGAAATGATCGACAGCACAGCAGATATGCAAGTCTTTATTAACGTTTATGTCTTATAAGTACTTTTGAAACTTTGGATGTTAATATTCTAAATCTAACCTTAATGAACTCCCATACAACAGCTAATTTCCATAAAAGCCCCCCCATTGCAGCTTTGCAAAGCTTTAGTTTCATTAGAAGACCTGAATGAATTTGCATTGCCTTATCAGCACCTGCCTCTGTGTCTGCGCTTATAATAGTACCGCTGTGTGATATGATATCCACATTTCCTCCGCTGCTTCTCTCTTACGCTCTCATCAGATTATTAGAACTGGTATTTTCCCATTTGTGGGTTTTAGGGCTGAGAGCTGTGGCTTCACGGAGCCTGTTTAGTGGAGAGAGAAAGAGAGAGAGGAGAAAATGAGAGAAAGAGCGAGCTAATGGTGAGATAGAGGGTAAGCTGTTGGGGCTGTTAAACCTGAAGAGTGGCTAATCCATGAGACGGCACTCTGTGCTCATCTGCTCCGGACCGGTGTGGCACGTGTGGTCCGCGAGTACATCCAGGGACCCAGCAGTCAGCCATAGCCTCCTGATCTATATTTCAAAGCCGAGAGTAGAGAGGAATTCAGTAATGAGCTCCCATCTTCTTTTTGGTAGTGGAAGACTCTCTTTGTGGAACTAATTGAAAGTGGCATGTTGAGCGCCAGGGAGCTCTTTGGGGGCTGCACTGCATTTCAAGGGATGTGGAGAGATAAGTCTGCATGCTGCTGTTGCTTTTGTGTCGCAGGTCTGAAATAAACAGGTCTTCTTGGAGGAGAGTGATGCACTTTATGGCTAGGATTGAGGGGGGCGTTGTGTTTTGTCTATGTGTGTGTGTGTGTGTGTGTGTGTGTGTTTGCGTGTGCGATTGTATGTGTTTTTGTCTACAGCAACTTCTGTCCATTGCTGACATTACACACACACACACACACGCAGCATCTATCCTCCCCCTGTTAATAAATCTAGTTTTCTGTGTCAGCTCATCAGAGATGCGGTGTGTATGTGCGCACATTTGTGCAGACACATGTGTTATTTGGGCTCTCTGAGCGCAGTGGAGGAGCAGCTCTGATGGGAGATGGGCTTTCTCTATTACAGATATGGAAATGGCCTGAGTCGTATGCAGTTAGACTGATATACTGCGTGGCATTTACTGAAATGATGAAACAGAGCCTGGCCTTAACTATTTGCAGACACACACTTCCATGAACACTAATAGCCAACACCCACGTGTGCGCACACACACTCACATTTAGAGACGTAAATGTATTGGTGGGTATTTTGCATGGCTTGGCAGGTGTTCGGATTCAGCTTTTCTGTCCAACTGGCCTGCTGTATGTAATTTTCTCACATTTTTTGGAGAGCCTCATAGACAGGAAGGATGCATGTCATTGAGGCTTCTCCTTGAGTTTTTTTTTCTTCAAAATGCAGATCTGCAAATTCCTTGGCAGTTAGAGTTGTGGGAAATGTGTTTTTTTTTTTTTTTGCAGTGCTCACCGGATCTCAGTATTGCTTTGGGAACTTTTGGAATATCAAGCTTTTTGCTGATATTTAATTAGACCTGATTCAAGTATCAGTCGTCTCATACTGTACACACCTCTGACAGATCAATCACCATCTGTATGTCACTGCTGAGCTGGTGGAAAAAGGGAGGAACTGATGGAGAAAAGTGCCCCCCAAACCAGCCTCTTGTTTCTGGGAGGCTTTAAAACTTGTGTCACCAATTTATTTATTGCAAAATGAGTTTGGTTTCCTATATCCACTGCAACAAGATAGCCCCACAGTCACAGATGAAGTTATTAGATTATGTAGTCTGTTTGCTGACATGTCTTTATACCCCTGTCAACATGACACACTTTAAAAGAGACTGCTGCTACAAGAGAATAGAACACTATTCAATAACAGCCGCATTTGAAAAGAACTCATTAACATTCAGGCAGCTCTTTGTCATCTTGATCCACTGTTTTGGCCTCAGCCGCTTCTGTCTAACCGCATCCTGTAAACTGTGAATAGGCCGACGGGAGCGCGAGCAGCAGCAGGACAATTTCTCTTCTAGTACGATTTGAACCACGGATGCAGGGGTGAAGGAAGGATATGCTCTGTGTTTTGGGGTGTGGAGGATGGTTAGCAGAGGAGGGAGGGGATTGTGGTGGTGGTGGTGAAAGTCAAGCCAGGGAGGCAGAGAACAGCCCAGCTCAGTGCCCAGCTGTGAAGCTGCCCCTGGGGCTCGGGGAGGCTGTGGAATGTGGCTGATGTGATTCTGGCTTTGGGCTGGAGATAGCAACGGCCCGGGGCGCGCAGCTGTGAGTTGTGATGTCTGGGAGGAGGGTGTGTGCATGTCTATACGTTCTGGATTTGTGGATGCAATTTTCTTTTGCATCTGTGTGTATGTCAGCTCATGGGTGCGTTTGTATTTATAACATGCAGTTTTGTTTGTGTCCCTCTATTGGCCACAGCTGAGGCTCCATCCCAGGGAAAGGATGAACATTCTGACTAATTTCCTGTTTGAGGGTTCAGGGCATGCTCTTTTGCCTTGCTCACCAGAGACGTCTGGAATGTGAGACAAAACCAGATTACAACAAGCTACCTCCCTCAAGGATTGGTCGGTTTGCCAGTCAGCTGAGAGCAGCTTTGGTCAGAGCATGCCTGTCAGGGGGGGGAGATGACAGCTAGCTTTTGTTCGGGAGATTTCCTGTCCAGTCCTGGGCAAAGGGTTGGTTAAAGTGCATAGTGGAGCTGTAGCGCCACTCCCTTACTCCCCCCTCTTGCTGTTTTTTTACTTTTTTGTCTTTTTCCCGCCACTCGAATCCCCACTAGTCATATTTCCCACCCACCAACCAATTATAGTGCCTATGTGTCAGGGAAAAGTGATCTGATTGGCTGTGTCGGGGGTGTCTGCGAGGTCAGAGCTGTGTTCATTTCACACTGTGTCCTTTTGGACTCCCTCCAGCAGCACCCTCAGAGCACTCAAATGAGAGAAAGAGAGAGAGAGAGAAAGCAGAGAAGAAGAAAAGTCAAGAGAGGGAAAAGAAAAGGAGGAAAGAGAGAACGTGAAAGACGAATAGATGAGAAAGAGAGAATTTGTCTGTACTCAGCCTTCGGTACGATATGATTTCTTGCCTGAGAAATCGTAAATGTGTCATGTTTCACGCTGGTTTAAAATTCACATTGACTCCAGCAGGCACCTTCAGTGCTGCTGCTGCTGCTGCTGCTGCACCATAGTTTGTGCTTGTACTGAAAACTGACGGTTGCCTCCGACTCCACAACAAAAGGAAATGTTCAGAGCCAGAATGCCTTTGTTGTGAGTTTGTGTGCTCAGTGAGAGGGGATGGTCTTCCCTCTGGGCAAGGTAAGCTAAGACAGGAAAACACCTGGTTAAGAAAGGCAACTATCAGTTATAGAGCTGTCACAGGACATGCATATCTGCTTGGAATGTTTTTATTATATACAAAGCACGATGAAAGCATATTTGTCATCCATTCCCTTGTCTGTCTCATCATGGGGAAAAAAAAAATCTTTTTGCATCCATGAAAGAGCTGAACAACCTTGTCTGTCATTAGACTCCTAAGAGCAGAGGTCTCCAGTCTCAGGTGGTGCTATCAGTTCTTTTTATACTTTATCATTTGGCTTGTAAACATGACCTTTTCCCCTATCCCTATCTGTGTTTATAGGTTTTGAACACGAGGGGAAAATAGAAACCAGAGACTGTCAGACTGAAGGGCAATCTGACTGACTTTTGCCTTCAGAGAAATATAAGCCGCACTTCATAGATTGAGTCTCACGTGCAGTGATTCCAGTTATGTGTTTGACTGCATATGGGAACTTAGATCAAAAGATCAAACCATTTGAATATATTATTATATATATTGTTACTCAAACCAATGAATAATTCCAGTCATTTATTAAGTAGAAATGCCAAACTTTCCTCGGCTCAAACTTCTCAGATGTGAGGATTTGCTGCTTTTCTTTGTGTGTATCACTTTAAATGAGTTTTTGCTTGTTCGGCAAAAGAAGCAATTTGAACAAAAATGCAAGGGCTGATATTATGTAATTGATAAGTGTGTGTATATGCACAGAATATATAATTTTCTATCTTTAGAACGCTGACTCTGTGTTTGGGTGTATATGTATGCATATGTGTATGTAAGTGCATGTGTGTATAAATATATACCCACTTATTTATCTTATTTATCGTTATAATTATTATTATTTTTGTTATTATTATTTATTACCCACATGTTCCTTGTATGTAAAATTATGCAAGGGCTTTGGGAAATTGTGATGCACATGTTGCACTATTTCCTGACACTTGATAGAATAAACAATTCAATGCATAATCAAAAAACTTAAATATCGGATTAATCTATGATTAAAATAATCGTTACAGTAGCTGCAGCCTTGATCAGAGGTGATGTGTACATATATTAATATTACATTGATTTCTTTTTTGTATGTCCACCACAGTGATACTGACAATGCAAACTAATTAAGATACTACATTTCTGTCACTCCCATTTCTAATCACACAAATACAGTAAACATACTTAAGATTTTCTTGTTGCGCTTAATGCTGGATATAGTTGAACCATTGGAAGGCCAGGATAGAATATGAGTTTTGTTCAAATTACTATTTAGATTGAATCAAAGCTGCTTGCTGTCTCCTTGTTTGAGGCCGCAGCAGCAAAAAATAACAATGTCATTTTGTCCATAATAATTGAATCTTCAAGTATGGCTACATGACAAGGATAATGCCATATTGATTGTTGATGTGCAGAGATTGTTTTCCTTCAATAGGCAATGTATGGCATACTTAATGCTGAGCATGCCTTCATTGTTTGTCATGGTGAACCGTATTGGGGCTGGGAGAAAATTATCACTCTCTATATGACAGATGTAAGAAAAAAACAATATAGAGGTGTTGTCATTGAGAGGTGATTTACTGTGACTATACTTACAAATGACTGCAGGGCACTGTTGCTTGGCCAAATTAATTACCTGTCATTGTGACTGATTGTTTTTGAAGACATCTCTTATTATCGTTACCTGCTCTTAGAAGTTGGTTCTAGCTGCATTTCACCATGTGGTGCCAACACAAACACATAAAGGTAATTAAAAGCTAAATTACATATTGTGCACCTATTTCTGATTTATATGTGGCTCCGGTGGAAATTTACTGTTAGTGAACACGAGAAGCATTATCCAACTCCTGTTTTATTAAGTCATTCATGCACCCATCGATGAATATGTGTGAAAACATTCATCACATTCACATTCACATAAGCACAAGACCCCTGTACCATATCTTGGCTTTGTCTGGTCTGATCATGAGAAACTGTAGCTCTCAGTTACAAATCCAAAAGCACACCACACACGATTCTCCCCGTCTCCTTTCCTTTGCCTAAACAGGAAGACTAGCTTCTGATGATGCTATGAGGGAATGGCCCATTTGTCCAAATTCCTCCATAAAGCCTTAATAATCCTGCTGTTGTTTCTCTACGTGATGACATTTCTAATTCTTGTCAGGGAAGAATGCAGCGTGACGAACGGCGTTAAGAGTGTCTGAGGGCACAGCAGGCAGGCAGCATGCCGGGGCAGATAGTGGGACGCGGAGGCTCATGATCGGTAGAGACTTCACCTCTCCCAAAGGACACTCTTGAGGACACGTGTGTGTGCGTGTGTGTGCGCGTGTGTGTGTTGGGGGCAGGAAGGTTGTGTATATTCATACATGCTTATGCGATAGCTGCCATGCATGTGTGCTGTTTTGTTTTTTGTGACAGTTGAACATGGGGGTCAGTCACTGTGTTGGATTAAGATCTAACCACATCTGGTTAACAATCTGGATCGCCTGTCAGTCTGTCCTATCCACTCTCTAATTAACCATGTGCCTTCTGCACTCCAGGGATTCAACACACACATTCACCACAAAGAGCAGCAGTGTGCATAGACAGACAGACTCCGAGACAAGCAGAGAGGCAGGCAGGCAGATAGATAGAAAGAAGGAGAAAGCCTGGGGAATCATATCCAGGAGGCCTCTCCCTGTGTTAAATTTTAGAGAGAGATGGGGAGCTGCTCTATAGGACCTGTGTGAGCTTTGGTTACAGCTCTCTGCGGCCCTGTAGCTTGTCATGAGGCAGCGCAGCCTTGGGCACCGAGAATTCATGTCACACACAGCAGAATTTGATTAGGCAGGAGATGGTATTACTGCCCGACTGGGTGGGAGGAAGGAAGAGGGTAGTCAAACAAGGGATAGTGATAGAGAGAAGGAGGGGTGAAGGGGGGGATGGGTGGAGGTAGAGAAATGTAGCGCATGTACATGTACTGTATGTCAACGCATGCAGGGAGGGGGTTTGGGATGGGGGGGCCTGGTTTTTCAGTCTGCCTTGCAAATGTCTCCCCCATGTGCTCTTTCACTTGCCCCAGAAATAAGGAACTAGTCAACCAGAGCAGCGTTTATGATTGAAACTGTGCATGCAGGCGCCTGTGTTTGTGTGTATTGAATGGCAGGGAGACGTATGTCATTACACTGTTAGGACGCCGTCCCTGTGGCTCCCAGCTGTATGTTCTCAGGCGCCGCATTTCAAATGGATTTTCGGTGACTGTTGTTTTACCACATATCCAGTATGTGCAGCTCCAACAGCCAACCACATTGACTTTGCCCCTTCTTTCTCTTTCCCCGTATCGCTAGATCTCTGTCTTAGTCACCCTAAATCAACAGAATGGGGCATATCGACGCAGTTCCTCGCATTTTCTCGCTCTGGACTGAATTGGACTAAAGCAACCGCTGGAGGAAACTAGACAATAAAACGACAATAATGCCCATCAAACAGACAGCTGAAAATACAGATAAACCACAAGAGACAGAGACAGACAGACAGTCAGTCAAGCAAGCAGATGACAGTGAGATTGGTTTGGCTTGCAGTTTAACAGTCATGCTGGGTTTTTCAACTGAAGGGCTGTGATAGCATATTATGATCTGATATAAAATATATTCAGCAGTTTTGACTCAGGCTCTGGATTCTGGGCTGCCCGGCCATGGCTTGCCCTGCGCTGGACAGATTGTGTGGCTTTTCTTTTGATTGTATGTCAACCTCGTATGGAGCCAAGTGGAAGGTTTAAGCCTAGCTCTCTGAATCCCTAGTACACTCTAATTTGCTGAAGTGATCAAGGCTTCAGTTTAAGTATCCCTCAGCCGCAAGCAGAAACACAATCTCATCTGCGTGACTGACCGCCGGCACCCGTCCGCACAGCGTGTCTCACTGAACGTTGCGCTGCTTTCCTGTCTGTTTTGGTGAGCCTCTCAACCATCCCGACAGGCTTGCCAGCTGGTAAAGCTGGTTGACTGAGTGATTGCATGTTAGAATGTGTTATCGTCTGACTGCGTTTCTGCCTTTAGTTTGGCTTCACCCACTGCTAGCGAGGTCTCCGTCTGACCCACATATTCCCTCTGAGTTCGTTGACAGTGGAAAGTACTGACTAACAGAGGACGAGGGCATCGTTCAGAAGGGTGAGGAGCGTTGATTTAATACCTTCCAAGATACTTATCCCTGTTATGTTGATATACTACTTCTTCCTGCCATGATTTGATATCAATTATACCATTTTCAAGTCATTATTTAGAGATTCCAGTGAAGTCTGATTTTCATGGAGACTCAACTCTGACAGCAGGGCTGCACACGCCTGAGGTTTGGGTCACTGTCTGGCCTGTAGCTCCTAGACTGGTCTAATACTCTCTGACTGTCAGTCCACTACCCTAATAGGGCTGAAGAGGCTTGAGGCTCCCTCTTGGCGTCCCCTGCATCTTCTCTCCAGGCTGTGTGTGCAGAGAGCATCGCTGTATGACAGATACCCATCATTTACTGATCGCAAATCCTTCCCGGCACTCTTCCATTTGACAGGAGAGGCAGAAGGGACAGAATATGTGTGCATGTGTGTAGGTGGGTGAGTGTTGATTGAGAGAGCATCCATCTTTTATTGTAGCGCCCACCCCACCCTGTACTTATTCTCTCTCTCATCTCCTTTCTGTCACCCCCTGCCCCCCCACCCCCTTCCACCTCCATCCCCTGCTTAAGGAGGTCTGTCCCTTTGACCCCTGCACCAGGGGATGGGGGTCGGGGATATAGCAGGTACTGCAGGGAGCTGTGGAGAGCCCGCCAGGTGCAAATGAGATGTATTACTGATAGGATCAGCTGCATGCTGGAGAATAATAATAACCATAGGAAAGAGGTAATTACCAACCGGGAATGATGAAGTACTGCATAGACATCTAAATGAACAACTGAGCTGCTCTGTAGCTGCACTCATTGTTTGTTTTTTGTAGATGTTGCGTTAGCGTCATTAGCGTTGCTCATGGAAGCTTTCGAGAGTTCACGGAGAAGAAAGAGAGCTTCTCTGAGTTGGCAAGGAAGCAGCATATGTATTGCCAGGGCAGTAAAATAGGTTTGATGCTTTATGTTAACTCATAGTGAATCAGATATGTTATCTCATGCTGCTGTGAACACAGTCGTTTGAAAAGCAGCCTGGGTGATGCCATGTGAGAGAATGTGGCATATCCTGTGTGCTAATATTTACCATGCCACACTGTGACAACAGGGCTTCATATACCATGTGTGTCACAGTGATAGGGGTGGCTCGCTTCCCTCTGAATATTCCTTTATATATAATGCCTTAATGACCAGGGAGGAGTTAAATGTGAGATGGTGAGACCTCTGAATGTACGAATGCTATCTACAGTACAGTATGTTAGCTCTCAGTTACAGTTTACTCCGTTCGGCTGCTGAGCTAAACTGTGCCTCAGGTTGTGTTGAATCAGCACTTCAACCTGCATAAGCATACATGCAGCTGCCACCCATATTTTACATTAGCCTGCATGCATTTAAGTCTCTAATCACGGTTCCTGTTGAACCGTTGAGTTGCTAACATGTGTCCCTAACATGTGTCTGCAATTTACCCTATTCTTGCCCTATTAGGGCTGGACATATCAAAGCTTTCTACAGCTTTGTGACAGTCCCATGCTTAAAATGACTATAATTCTTTCAATGTAAATCCCTCCCTCTGTAAGAAACATCCTATCTGCTTTTTTCCTCTCATGTGCTTTCATTTGCCTGGTTGTAATGCATTGCTCGACCCACAGGGAATACTAATACTTTAACAGGTAAAACAGTGCCAGCCTTGTCAGCATTTTCACTATGCGTTTTTCTGAGAGCGAGGGGGGAAAAAAGGGAGAGTTAGGCCTGTTTTCAGGACCTTGAACAACAGGAATGTCGCCCCTGCTAAGGGAGTGAGACAACATTTCTCAAGGACTCTAGACTCCCCCTTTCCACTCGTCTCCACCCCTTAACCACCTGGAGCCCTTGGTTTCAAAATGCAAATGCCATCTATAGTATCTGCCTACATAAATGTGCATTTGCATGATCAATGCATTCTATGCCTGGCTTGTGCATCATGCTGCAATTTCTGATGTGATGAGAGCAGGTGAAGCAGTTGGGGAGATGTAGCATGTATGTGTGTGTGTGTGTGTGTGTGTGTGTGTGTGTGTGTGTGTGTGTGTGTGTGTGTGTGTGTGTGTGTGTGTGTGTGTGTGTGTGTGTGTGTTTGTGTGTGTGTGTGTGTGTGTGTGTAGTTGTGTCTTGGGTTGGGTCGAGTTTATGCGAGCCACAGGTGAACGGCGGGGGATGTAACTCTGAACATTGATTTCACAGCCAGCGACCACCATGCAATACATCTAGAAAAGTGTTTCTCTATGGTGCGTCTTCAAAGAGGCCGTGGAGGAACCTTTGAGGGCATAAATATGTAGATGAATACCCCAGGGGAGGAAGGGAGTCATTCACAGCACCAACCCGAGCCTTTTACATTAGGCAAGGGCAAAGCGTGGGATGGAGAGAGAGGAGGAGGCAAAAGGAAGGGAGGAAAGGGAATGAAGAGAGAAAGATAGCAGGGAGAAAAGTTAGTGGCGTACTATTTTCTCATGAAGTGCTTTTTCCTGTTAGCATCAGACACCTATCTCTCTCCCCATCCAGCAGTGTGTCACAACAGTGCTCTCAACAAACCCCAGTATAAGATCTTATTTACTTCTAGTATACATGCTGCTCTTCACATATTACTGCCTGCCTGACTATTGAATAAAACATAGTTACATTAGGGCCAATGACAAAGTCTTTGAAATGGAAAGGAAAGAGATCATACCCATTACCATAGACTGGCTGACCCGTGTGTGTGTGTGTGTGTGTGTGTGTGTGTGTGTGTGTGTGTGTGTGTGTGTGTGTGTGTGTGTGTGTGTGTGTGTGTGTGTGTGTGTGTGTCATTGTGCATTTATGTGTGTGTAAATGCTGCAGGGTTCCAGGGATACATCAGTCTCCCGTCTGGAGCCAAGCTAAGGGAAGGTCAGCCTGATGGATACATCCTGACATGCACACAGCCCGTGATGTCAGCTGTGTGTTTGTGCGAGCGTGTCAGCATGTGTGTTTATGTGTGCGGGTGTGTGTGTGTGTGGGCTGGCAGGCCAGCCAAGCGCATGCACGGTTCAACAGAGCAGAGGGTGGACAGGCGAGCTGGGAGGGAGTGCTAGCCTGGCCTCGGCGCCCTAGTTTGAGGGGTTTGAAAGGGGGGATTTGCTGGCAAAGGGGAGGTAAGGAGGGGGTGGATGGTGAAGGGTGAGGTGTAGGGGTTGGCTGGGCTGGCAGAGGGGGTTGGTGAAGGGGCTGAGGTGCAGGGGTGGGCTGGGGTGGCAGAAGAAAGACTCCATTCATGAGTCGTGCCATCTCTGGCTCCCAAGGGGACTGGGGCTCATCAATGACCAGGCCAGCTGGGAGGATGTCAGCATGCAGACTCTCCCTCTCTCTCTCTCTTTCTCTCTCTCTCCCTCGATCCCACCCTCCTTCTTTCTTTTGTCAAGGGCCAGTGCTGTCACAATCACTAGCCCGAACACTGAGGCTTCTCATGCAGTTGGGGCCCATTGAAATCCAGAAAAAGCCTCTGGCTGGCCAGTGGTTTGCACACCGGCTGAACTGTATGTGACATCTATGGTCTGCGCCGCGCCCCCCCCCCCCCCCCCCCCCCGTCTTCAAGATGCACTGTCTGATGCCAGCTGGAGATGAGCTAGGTGGTGTGCAGCTTAATGGGTGATAAATTATCAGTGTCAGCTGAATGTAGCACGCTCAGATGGTGTATCCAAGCGCTTCAATTCTGAAGCCTACCATTTGACAAGACTGTAGTTTTTCACTCTTTGAGCCCCAGAGAAACACTGACAGACTGCAGTTTTGTTTTTGCTCATACTTCTTTGCTCTTTTCTGCCTTTTTCTCTTTAAGGGCTTTAGTCAAGTCTCAAAATGCTCCAGAACTCTATTTAACAAACAGTCAAAAAACTTAAATGAAAGTTCCTGAAATGGAAGGTCACATCTGCATGAATTGTCAATCCCTCGTGTTTTAGTATTTTAGGCAGGAAAGGAGGACAGGAAAGGAGCAAGGTTTGTAAGCTGCACCGATGTGTGTGCTGTTTATCACTGACAGTGAAAGGCCAGCATCAGCAGCAGCTGTGGGGTTCTTTGCATGCAATGGCTGCAGTCAATTGGTAGGGGCACATTTGCATTTGTGGTTTCATATCATGAGCAACGATGTTACTCCCTCTCTTCCTTCCTCCCTTCCCTTGTCGTTCTCTCTCTCTCTCTCTCTGTCTGTCTTTCACTGAACCAGAGAACCTTTCAGTGAGAGCAGGCAGAGAAGGCAAAGGAGCCATGAGAACAGTTTAAGTAGAGCAGTGGAGCATAACCTATGAAGGTTCAAGCTGAAATGTATCCAAGCATAACATCAACATAGCAAATCTCACCATCACACAGAAGGTCAGAGTCCGTGTGGTCATGACACACAGCAAGTAACTAATTGCTCCTTAATGAAATGTTGTTTTGCTTAGTGTTGCTTGTTTGTCAGTCCGAATGAATTTCCTAACTTGATTTCAATTGGTGTTTGAAGTCAGTCAGTGTCTCGGGCAAAAAAAGCGGGAAGTTGAAGGTCCTGCGGTCTGAGCGTGCATGTGTCCGCTGGAGTCGGAGTGATCTGGAAGACCATCTGATGAAAGGGTTTCCTGCAGCTTTCATCTCCACAACGCGTTTTGATGGGGAGAATTTCCTCGCAGCTGAGTCAAAAAAAACAAAAAACATCCTCGTATTGTGAGAAAAAGCCTCCACTTTGTGCAGCTCGTAATGGCTCATGCATATTTTTGGTTGTCAAATGAGGTTTTTTTTGGAGAACTCATTCTCATGCAAATAAGGGGGTATATTTTTTTTGTGTTCTTGTGTAGGAATGTGTGAGTCGTGCCACGGAACTGCTGGGCTGCTATATTGGTTTCATTATATTGTAAACATATTGCATGTAAAAAAAAAACTGAAAACAACAGAAAACACCATTGCTGTGATGATGATGGAGTGCAGCCTGCTTCTGTTATCAACTTCTGTACAGACAGCATGATAAGCAAAGAGTGAAAGTACAAACAATTCATTTTGAATGTATAAATAGGGCTCAATCTTCATAAAATTCTGCATATTGTTCTGTGTTTGTCAAGTAGTTTTTGGTCATGAAACAAAGTGTTTAAATGGTTTTACTACAGTTTCTGAAGATTTGAAACTTGACTTGCATGCCAAAACATTCCTACCCTACTGCTAGAAGGGACACACACTCTCCTTGAGGGTACGCCTCGTAGTTTTGATTGTACTTTTTTAGCATGATTGCCTATCGGTGTGGTGGTGCACCTGTCCATGTGTGTGCACAGCTGTCCAACTACCAGCCAGTCTAACAGGCAGTTAGAGGAGGACGCTGATCCAAGTCTTGGTGTCCATCTCTTCTCTTTCATACCTTCAGTAGACCTCGCTGTTCCTTTGCAATCGCCTAGCAGGCTCCTTTATGCCTCTTTGGCAGCCCCTTGATAGACGTCTTGGCTCATTGTGTGTGAAGGTGTCTTTGTATTGGTGAGTAATGGTGCCCTAAGATACTGTTGCTAGAGTGTTGTCTTGGTGTCTGTTCCAGTGCTGCCCTCCAGACCCCAATAACCACCTTCTGTGACAGGAGCTCTTCACCAAGCGAAGCACTTCTCCCCCTCATTTGCTTTATTTGTGTCTCTGCCTCTCTTGCTCCCTACCTCTTGTTCCTGTTTTGTTTTTCTTGTGCAGTCTCTCATCGTTTGTCCTCTTATTGTCCCTCGCTTCTATATATTAGCCATATCTCAGTGTACAATGAATGGCCTGTGCCCTCTTTTCATTTTGTCTAGCATCAGTTTGCAGTGAATAGGGAGCAGTGGGCTACATTTGGAAATTTGCTTTTAAGTATGTATGTTCATTCATTCTCCTCCAAACCCTCCAGCTGGCCTCGGACCGCTCACCCATAGACCCCCTACAGGCCGATAAAGTACTATAGCGTCCCCCCATGCTGTTTTCCACATTCTCTATTTTCCTGGTACCTACAGTTCCAGTGGGTCCAAGACCAGGCCCCCTCGTTTCTCTCTCCATGACCGAAACACTGCCAGAGCCCGCCTAAGCTTGAGGGGGTGGGGTGGGGAGGAGGGGGTATTATCATGGTTACCATGGTCACGGCAATCAGCGTTGGGAACTCGGCTGTGAACGAGAAACTTTCCAAGATCAGCCTCATGCTTCTGTGATCTTCTGCGTCATGCTGTTAATATGTCATTAATTGATAAAGGGGGGCTGCAGTTTCTGACTAGATTGAAGTTACAGATAGGACTGCAGCGCTGCGTTTTTTCTCCTAGTGGAGACTTTGAAATTCAAAACCTATCTTGGAGTTAAGTGGCTAAATCTTACCAATCTGACCAAAAAGTCCCCCCTATGGAGATGACAGCCCAAGAACGTCTTGAAAGTGGTTTGGATTGTTAAAGAGCAGAGTAGCTGTCTCTGTGGTTATTTTAAGCCCCATCAGAGACGTGTGCTCACAAGAGCTGTATTAGTCTTTCTGACAGGACATAAAACGTGTTGAATGAAATTTGGGAATTGTTTGAGACTGCAGTGCTGCTCATATTATTGAAACAATATTTCTTCTTTTTCATCAAATCATAGATATTTATCTTCTACTGAAATGGTCTCTTTGTGTATCACTTTGCATGTGTGTGTGTGTGTGTGTCTGTGTGTGTGTATACGACTGGGAAAAGCCAACGTGAGAATTAAGCACCGACATTATTAACTCAAATGCAGCCTACTAAAAGTCCAGATGAAGCTTGTCACATGCTCTAGAGAATATTTATGTTGGTTTTATTTTTCATGGCGTAATTGCTTCCACATTGCTTTGTGGCTGTGGACCGTGAAACTGCGTAAACATACCCTTCTGCCTCTACCCAGTACTAGAGATGGGACTCAGTGATTGGTGCTCCTGCATGGTCATCAATCAGTTGTCCATAAGGTGGCACCTTGGAAACTGCCAAAACGAATGATACTCAACTTCAGTGAAAATAAATCTCAAGCTTTTTTTTCAAGGCTCCATTGATTGATCAATGTTAAGATAACATAACACTAAAGGCCTTCAGACATAGCAGATTAATTTAATTCTGTCTTGGTGTGGTAAAACAATCATAAACCAACGTCTGTGTGTTTGTGTGCAAAAATGTGAACCTAATTTGTGTGCGGTTGTTGTATAATTAAATCGCAATGGTTTTGGGAACGATGCTACAATTTGTGAACAGTCTCCAGCTCACTCCTACGTACATGTGCAGTGTTGATTAGTTTGTCAACTTTCCTGCTCTTACAACACTGAGCGACTCTCCTCACATGAAATGTGAAAATAAACTCTCCTCACTCTTTCTCAGATAGTGTACATGTCATTGTAGTCAGGTCACAGTTATGCCTGAATTTTCAATGTTTTTGTCAGTCACAGAAGAGCCCCGTTACAGCACCATATGGTCTAATACATTTAACGCTGTGAGAGGAAAGTGAGTGTTCAGACCTTCACCTGTTGGTCTTTTTGTTGCCTGATTTCTAACAAATACAATGTGTTTCTATCTCTTCAGGGCTCCCGAGATCATCCTGGGCCTGCCGTTCTGTGAAGCCATAGATATGTGGTCCCTTGGCTGTGTGATAGCTGAACTCTTCCTGGGGTGGCCCCTATACCCTGGAGCTTCAGAGTACGACCAGGTAACACATCATGATTTCTTGGACCCTTTAAACTGTTACCTGACCTCTAAGCAACTTGTGACTCTCTCTTTTGGTTCGAGCACACCCATAAATCTGTGATCATGAATGAATGATTATCTTATGCTAATGCATGTGCATTTGTGTGTTCTCTCTCTCTGTTGTGTGCTCATGAGTGTGTTTTGGAGGGTGGGGTGGTTCTCCAATCCCCCTGACAGCTCCTGATGATTCTTGCGCAGCCTCCCTGTTTATCTGAACAGATGCCACAGAGCCACTTGTCCAATTAGCACAGCCCCTGTGCTCCAGAGCAAGACTTTGCAGAGTTCCCTTCTCTCTATCAGTCAGACGAGGCTCAGCGGGAAAACCTTGAGAAAGTTGCGCTCCATCACCAAACAGGCTTGTCTGATTTTTCACAAGCCCAAAAAACCTAGCAAAGTGTCTCATTTACATGTCTCAAATCAGTCTTAGACTCTTCACTGAGGTCTGGGTGCTGTGCATTGTTCAGCCAGATAAGTCTGGAGTGGTTAATGTTGCCCTAGATTTTCACTCTGCCATAAGAACATTCATCTTAAAGTTTTAGCCTTTTTTTGTCATCAGCGGGAAAGAGTCCCGATGCTCCGCAATTAAATGAAGATTATGGTCCAATCATGCATATGATTTAAAAAGTCTAAATGCATTTTTCATCTTCTGTCTTGCAGATCCGGTACATCTCACAGACACAGGGTCTGCCTGCAGAGTATCTGTTGAGTGCGGGGACAAAAACAACCAGGTTTTTCAACAGAGACCCCGACTCCACCTATCCTCTTTGGAGACTTAAGGTACACCTGGAATGATGTAGATGCATGCACACACGCACAAACTTGTAACATCAGGACCATTCTTTTAGTAGCAAATAATACATCTTATGAGGAAAATCAAAATCTTTACCAGGAAAAAACTGCCATTAACATTCTAAAACTCTGGCTGCGCTGTGTGAGGCATTGGTGGCCCTGTTTCTGGCTATAAACAAAGGGAGAGGGTTATGAGAACAAAATGGATCTGTGTGAGAGGATTTGGCAAATGGAAATCCAGCCTGGTGTATCCAGCTCAGAGGGTGTCTGCTCTAACCCCCTCCCTCTTTATATAGGCCACTCAATAAGGAGATCCACTCCTTTCTTTTGTACCCTCATTAACTCAAGTTGAACTTTAGTGTGCCACACAGTCAATCTGCACATAGTGTTCTTGACTGTATCGAGCTGCAAATAGTGATCCGTCTCTGCAGGGTATAGTGATATTTTTACCATGTCTGCTCTGCTTGTGCCTAGGAGTGATCTGTGGTTCATTTGTTTCTTATGAATCCCAGCAACATACCACACTGACAACAACTGATGATGATTGCTCTTTAGAGTACATAGTGTACATGCTCTCAAGTCAAACAGCTGCCCATGGGCTTTTAGCAGTTGGCAGGTAAAACTTGCGCAATTTTATTCATGTTTTTGCTCAAATTTAATAATCTCCCAGCTCTCCTTGAAAAACTGTATGACCTATGTGCTCATGAGGCCCTTTTAAAACACATTGTTGTCAGTTTAAAAAAGAAGGATGTTTCTGAGTTCCTTTAGATAAAAGTTGACAGCAGCATTGTAGGGAAGACACAGAGACAGATTACAGTAGCTTGCACTTGACACCACTGCTGCAACTGCGTATGATTTTCTAGTGTTTTTGGTATGTGGAAAATCAAATATCAAGGCGGTGCTGACCACTTTTTTTCCACTCCGAGAGACACACAGACAAGTGGGAAGAATCTGGAAGAGTGATTGCTCATCTTTAATTTGACCTTGCCATGTGTTTCCATGTAGCAGCAGCTGCATTGCTTTGCTGACTGTAATTAAAAATATCATGTGTTCAGTCAGGAGGTTTCCATAGTCAACGCAGATCAGTTTTGTGTAAATTTGCATCCTTTGAGAGACATGATCTCATGTGTATATACTGTGCATTTCCATGTGGTTCACAAACATGTGTGTCTCTGTGTACGTTTTAGATGTGAGAGTGTTTAGTTCGGGGTATGTTCTGTATATTGTCCCAGTGTTCATGTGATATAGTGTGCGCCTCCACATGCAGTCGCCCCCATCTTCCCTGGCTGTTAGATGAGTGTTTGTGTGCTACCCCAGGGTTGCTCAGAGGGCAAGCCGAGTCCTGCTGCACATCAACAACAAGAGGCTGTAATGAGCCAAATGTAAATAGTGAGTTTCCAGAGGGGAAGTGTGATGGGATTTGAGAGGAACATCTGTTTCTTGTCTCCCGCAGACTCCAGAGGACCACGAGGGTGAAACGGGGATCAAGTCCAAGGAGGCTCGCAAGTACATCTTCAACTGCTTGGATGACATGGCGCAGGTATGCCGTTTCATTATCACAAAGCACAACAACGTCTTTTCCTGCACTCACATCCGACCGATGTGACTATTTTGGGTCCAGGGCCAGTTTGATCCGTCACAGCTCAAGAATTATCTATCAAATATTTGAAGTCCTTTAAAAACATGTATCCTGCCAGGACCTGATCTCCAGGTGCTGTGTAGCTCTGTTGCTATATAGAATTTTACAGAGTGAAATGAAAACAGCTGTTCATTGGAAGCCCCTCCTCGACTCTGCTTCTGCTCTTCATTTTGTTTAACCGCTATCTAATAACTTACAGACAGACATTTGAGCTGAACATGTGGTGAGGCTGGTTAATGTGTTTGATATGTGCAGTTTGCTTTTTTGAAAGCTATTTAAGCTGGAGTGAGTGTTGTGGCTATGTCTTCACTTTGTACATCTGTAGGACATGTAAGCATGTAGAGGGCATAAACACAAAATACTGTACTCTCTCCCTGTCTTACCCTTACAGACACACACTTGCGCACACACACACACACACATACACACACACACACACACACACACACACACACACACACACACACACACACACACACACACACAGACACACGTACATACACGCATCCCAGAAAGTCCCAACGAATTATACAGACTTGCTCAGCGGGAATCGCACCATGTTGTGACTGCATGCGTAACTCTGCTGGTTAGTCCCTATCTGCCTGCAGCCCTGCATGTCACCTGTGGCAATCTGTTTGTTTAGGAGACCAGCAGACTTATATATATATATATATATATATATATAACAGACTTATGTATGGAAAATCACTGCCACTGAACATGGCTATATTTAATGTCACTTTTCTCTGTGACTCATGGTGAATTTATCTCTCCACGGTGGGAAAGTTCACATGTAGCCATGACATTTTGATAGGACGTGCCTGACAGTGAGACGATAGTAAGTGTTGTTTGGTTCACCCTCGCCTGGCCGAGTACTGGTATTGCTGGCAGATATGGCATTGGGGATGGAAAATTACAATGTTTTTCCCAGGCCCTTACAATCTCTTACAGTACTCTCTTGTCGTCATGCTACTCGATCCTGCCTCTGATAATGAGTAGCCAAGAGATAAGTTAAGCAGGTGATTTATTTCCTTTGGTATATGGTCATCTTGGTGCATAACCAGCAGCAGCACCCTCTGGAAACTGTCCAGGTGGATACTCAACACATGTACCTACTTATGTGATGGAGACAATTATGGTTGTCCAGTAGCGCCCAGGGCCGCTGTCAGGCCTGTCTGGAATAACATGTCGGCTGGGACAAGATAGTATCACTGCCTGGGCTTGTTGAATTTACAGTTACGGCACACACGTACACACGTACACACGCACACACGCACACACACACACACACACACACACACACACACACACACACACACACACTCACACACACACACACACACACACACACACACACACACACACACACACACACACACACACACACACACACACACATGCAGCAAGGAGTTTAATGAAACCAACCTGCACTGGTATGATATCCCCTGGGTCATCTCTGTCTCCTATGCTTCAAGCTCTTATGTCCTGTCTTCCTCTCACTGTTGCTGCTAGACTCAGCTTACTACAAAAACACAGAGGAGTTACAGCAGAGCTGCACAAGCTTAATGTAGGAGAAAACTGCCTATTTTGCCCCATCTCACTATCCCAACCGTATAAACAAGTCAGTATTGTGGACATCTGTCTCCGTGTGTATAATGGATGATATAGCTGAAGGCCCAGAAAGACAGAGGGCTGGGTGCCAGGAAGAGATAATGAACCTCCTTTCAGTCGTGGGAAATGGGGGTAAGGCTTTAGTGACAAGTATATCTAATTTAAGTAAATCAGAGACCAACTCATACCAAATGGAGAGCCCCGCTAGAGGCTTGGTGTAGACGGAAAAAAGTCTGGTACTTGCTAGGAAATGGATTCACTTTGATCTGCAAACCTTCAATATCTCTGTTGTTGATAGGGGTGAAGCCACGGCAGGAGGAGCAGAGGTGAATTAGACTGGTGCTCAACAGGGCCTTCACCATAACCTTTATTACACGTGCTTACAAATACTTTTCTCCTGTTTTCTACTACCTCTCCTACTGAAAAGTAACGTTTATGGGCTGATCTGCACATGTCGTCCGGCTGTATAGAAGGCAGGATTGCATCCTGTATGCCTTGCTCCATATCTCCTGAGGCATAACCCAATCTGTCCCGCTGCTCGACATCTGCCATCCCTGCCCTTGCTCCAGAGTGGCATGTTAGTGTTCCTCACGACACAGATGTGCCTCCGCAAACAGCCATTGACATGCAAGACACGCAAGGCTGTGACCATGTTAGTCGGAGCCCCTCGTCTATATGTTTTTGAGCGACCATTTGCATTTTTTGTTCAACATTTGGAAACGTTTAATGTTGTTTCTTGCTGTTATTGGAAGGAAATTACGTATGGAAATATCTTTTCTATCTAGTGAATTCACATATTTTCATTTCAATGAATGACAGCAACATTCTTTTTCTTTTTTGAGCTTCTTATTTAGTCTGATTATTGCGGCATGCCTCTTCCGAATCCCAGCTGCTATGCATGTGTGACCAAACTGTGTACATTTCCCAAAGTCATCTCTTCCACTAGCAGAGGACAATGTGATTATTTCTCACCTCATTCTGCAGATTATTCCTTTATCACAGCCAGTGGAGATGGCAAGCAAAGAGGAATGGTTACAGAGCCTGAATAACCTGCATAGAGAAAGAGATTTGAATCAGATTTGCAGTGTTGACTGGCAGCACATCTGATAGCCCCTGGAGCAGGCCTACAGATAAGCGCTGCGTCTTTATGAAAAACAGGCCTGCTACCTCTGCATGGCAGTCACAGTAAACAAGGCTGCCTGTCTGTTGCCTCTGTGCCTGTCTCTGTCCTCACACTGACTGACAATCTGCTGGTTCGCTTAAGCCCAGTCTAGCTATATCATGACCTCGCCCCACACCCCCTCATTCTTCACCCCACATGACAACCTTAAAAGCAGACCCAAATCCCAGCTTCAGTCTCACGTCTAACAAATCAATTCATGTTTGCTACGTAGCTTTCCATTAGAGCAGAAATCTGCTGCTCTGCCCAGTATTTATCCACAACCTAAGCCGCAATGCTTAATACAGATGAAGCAACACGATGTTCCGAGGCAGCTTCCCAGAATTGCCTCAGAACATATTTAGGTTACGTTTTCTCTCTCATGTGCACTCACAAAATGGTGTCCTTTGTGGAGGGGTGTTTTTTAATGACTGGCCAATGGCGGCATTTATTGGCTTCATGTTTTTTTGTTTGTTTTCACATCTCAGGAATAGATAAAAATCTCAGCAAAGGCGCCAGAAGATATTTCAAGTGGTGCTATGAATACCAGTGCAAATGTTTATAATGTCACTAAGGTGCAAGGTTATCACTGGGCTCTGTGACACACAAACTGACACTCTAACTGATGAGGCCTTGTGAGTATTAATAGGTCTCTCTATGGGAATAAGCTGTGGGAGAGATTTTTCTCTGTCGTCTGCAGAGGCCTTGAATACTCCATCAGGCATCAAAGAAATATTTGAAATGTGTGTGTTGGTTTTTATGCCTCCAGGTGAACATGACGTCAGATCTGGAGGGGAGCGACATGCTGGCAGAGAAGGCCGACAGGAGGGAGTTCATCGACTTGTTGACCAAGATGCTGACCATCGACGCGGACAAGAGGATCACCCCTATTGAAACGCTCAACCACCCCTTTGTTACCATGTCACATCTCCTTGATTTCCCACACAGTACACAGTAAGAGCTCAGCTTGTTGTTGTTGTTGTTGTTGTTGTTTATATAACTCGCATTTTGAACAGTGAACCGACATCTGCCACAAGACACAGCGCTTATTTCTTCTCCCGTCTCCCTTGCGCTCTTTCCCTGTAGCGTGAAGTCGTGCTTCCAAAACATGGAGATCTGTAAGCGTCGTGTCAACATGTACGACACAGTCAACCAGAGCAAGACACCCTTTATCACCCACGTGGCCCCCAGCACCTCCACCAACCTCACCATGACCTTCAACAACCAGCTCAACACTGTGCACAGCCAGGTAAAACTAACAAATATAGAAGTATGTCAAAGGTGGAAATGTTTACTTCATTTCCACCTTACCTTTCAATGCTTGTTGGATAGATTAAGGGACAAAAATTTGGTAAATAAAAAAAAGAAAAGGTCATATGTGCTCTAAAAAAAAATTAAAGTACAGAATATGCATCAACAGGATATGTAAGTGTATTTTAAAGACAATAGATAATTGAAGCCAAGCCATTCAAGTTTAAATATTAAAGATGCCGCTTGCTTACATAACTAGTCTAATGCTTTCTTATCCAAATAATTGTTTCTTCAACATTCAACTGCCAGTAGCTTAGCAGCTCAAAAGCGGATGCTTGTTTTTCTCTGTGTGCTCTGCCTGTCTGTCTGCATGTTTCCATGCTTACTGTGCTGCCTTTCTGCCTTGGTGCATGTATATCTGTCTGCCTGCATTTCTGTCTGTGCCCCAGGTCCTGTGGGATTGTCACAAAGTGCTGATTACACACATGACAAGCCCCACTTCCTGCTTGCCTTGCATTCTGGGGCTTTCAGGCCTTAAGAATCCCTTTAGCAGGCTTCCTCTCTTTTTCCCTCCTCTCGCTCTTGTCCTATTCTGTCTTCTCCTCTTTCCTTCCATTTCCCTGGGTTGAGCCTGTGGTGCTTTACCGCTTCGCTCCCGTACGGTCCGTGAATCGAAACTGCTGACTTTTGGCTTACGCCGGAATCACAGAGCGTTGGGTTTTAAGGTTTTCCAGATTGTGCTTAGTTACAACTCCTGCTCTCCCCCACCCCTCTCTTTAGTAAACAGAGTTCTTTATCACCAACTATATCAAGCCAGCTCACACTGTGTAGCATGCGACAAAAACCCCATCTTGCTGTGATTTAAATGGATTAACATTCCCTCAGCTTGTCTTTTCTGCGCCTGGCTCTCAGGGCATATAGACAGACTTAAGTTAGTGATTTATTCAGCTCGATTCATTCATTTGCAAAGCAGGAATTCAGCTTTGGTTTGGTGTTTTGCTGCTTCCGTGCTTATTTATGATGAATGCCACAGTGCCATATTGATTATGTTCCCTCCCCTGGTGTTCATCGAACACGCTAAAGAGAGCAAATGAAAAATGAAAGCGCTGTCTCTGTATTTCCCTCCGCCCCTATGTACGCTTAATGAAAGGGCTAAAATTAGACAGTGTCTCATGGAGCGAATACTACTTACAAGCTGAGCAAACGGTGTCTCTTAAAAGCATTTGTTTGTATCTAGGATGTTCCCAGGCAGTCTTGGCATTCCACATGTCTTATTAATGGTCAAGACATGCTGGAGTTACCTTAGCTTACATAATTACAGAGCGACTGTTGGCAGTGAAATATTACTCCAGTTAGGCATATTGATTTGGAGGCTAGATAGTGAAGCTGTGACATGAAATGTCAAATTTTGTGGCAGCTCATTATGATTCTGCAACATTTTTATTTAAACTGATTTTTAATGAGTTATTTACGATATCCGTAGGAATGACTAGAGTGCGATAATTAAGGAGATATTTATGTTGGCTTGTGTGGTGTGTTGTTGCTAAACAGTGTACTGAGACATATAAAGCATCACTTCCATCCATGTCCAATATAAACATATAAAGACAGTGTACATTTCCAGTCCAGCAGCACATTATTCCAGTTTTTTAAAAGTAAGGCTAGTGGGCCAGTAAATGCTGCAAATTTGTACAAACTCACATCTCAATTTAAATGCGCTCTGTTGGCGTTTTGCTCATTGGCGGTTGATTATTGTAAGAATCATAGCATTGATCATCTCCTTCTTTCTCTCCCTGTAATTAATCAAATCAACAGGCCGCATATTTTAAGACGCGTTCGAATCAGTCGTCCATTTTCCTCATTTTTCCATCGGCTTTCATCAATGACGGATGACCTGCTATCCATCTTCTCTTAATCTGCTGGTTGTTTTTTATTAGCATGTGTTTAGTTATGTTAGAATATTGTTTGTTTGTTTTTTTACAATGTCTGCTTTTCAACCTCCCCACCTTGGAGCACTTTCACTTCCCTATCATTCCCATCAGTACCTCCACTCTCATGTTTTTTTTATTTTTATTTTGGTCCCATCATTCCTTTAGGCCACCAACCTGGCTCCCTCCTCCACCAACAATGCCACCCTTTCCTTTGCAAGTCCTGATGTCTCCATACTAAACTACCAATCTGCACTCTACCAGCCCTCCGCTGCCTCCATGGCAGCCGTGGCCCAAAGGAGCATGCCCCTGCAACCGGGGGCTCCTCAGCTCTGCGCTGCCCGGCCCGACCCCTTCCAGCAGGCACTCATCGTCTGCCCTCCTGGCTTCCAAGGTAAGGAGGTCTTACCAGTCAGAATGCATTAGCACAGATAGATAAGGGTGAGGTCTGTGGTGGTCATATGGGCAAAACATGAGATCTCAGACAAGAGCACCTGAACTAGAACAGGCTGTAATATGTGGATAAAACATAATAAAAATGTAAATTAGTTTAAGCCTAAGAGCTGCACTAGTACTAAGGCTCCAACTAGAATTTATAAGGCAACATACACAGTCATATTGTCAGTATTAGTTCTGTCTGTGCAGGTAAAGTCCTCTTCTTTTTGCTTTATTTTTGTCTTTTTGTTTTTCAGCTCAGCCTAGCGCCCCACAGGCAGTGTCAATCGTAACCTACAAACAGTGATCTAATGATAACTTGAAGAGGCAATTAATCATTTGGAAAAATTAAATATCTTTGTGTAATGCTTACTCACCCTTTTGTCTCCTGTGTGTTTGCACTGAGAAGGCAAAAGAGCTCTAAGGCATGATTTTATTTGTCTATTTATTCTTTCTGTGAAATGGGTGATTAAAAATAACTTCCATTATTAGAAACTGTTTTTATACTACTTCCATGACTACGGTTTTGTAAGAATGGTTGCTGTATTTGAACATAGCAGACATCTGTTGAATACAGATAAATCAGTGAGCATGTATAAAATGTTATTAGATCTCTCGCTCTTAATTTTTGCTGATAGCATGATTGTGCATGAGGTGACAGATGTGGAGGGTATATTTGTTGATATTCTTTGTGCATGTCCATTTTTTGTGCGCAGGGCTGCAGGCGTCCCCTTCCAAGCACACCAGTTACTCTGTGCGGATGGAGAATGCTGTTCCCATAGTGACACAGGCCCCTGGTGCCCAGCCTCTGCAGATCCAACCTGGACTTCTCACACAGGTAGGAAGGCATCACAGAGAGGGACAAAGTATAGTTTTGGGGTCTTAAAAATAATAATGCCTGTCACAAAAACATTTTCAAATTGCTCAAATGAAAAAAAACTACCTCTCTGCATCCCTTGTTTTTTGAGCCTTCACTAAGAATAGTATCTATCGATGGAGGCTGGAAATCACTCAATGTTCGTGACCCTGCCCCTGCTGGCAGCTGTTTTTTTCCTGAGCGCATTCAGGCCAAGCTCTCCTGTGCATTACTCCCTAGCTCTCTCTCTCTCTTCTTTTGCTCTCTCCCCCTCACTCACTCTCTCTCTGCTGCCCCGCTCTCCTGGAGGCTGAGGCTGCCACGGTCTGATGCACACAAAGGCAAGAGCCTTTCACACAGAGAAGGCCTTCACTGGAGCCTGCACAGTGGAGCCAGAACTTTAGCTGCTAATATACAGTTGTTGGAAGTAACAGAGAGTGACTGTGCATCACTCACACACACACATATACACACACACACAGACTCACACACACGCGCACACACACACAACCACTGTAGACCACTTCCATCGCCACACCACGTCTTTCCCTATGGAAATTTCCATGAAGGCTTTAAATATCCTTGAGAATCCAGGGAGTTTGAAGCACTCCCTTATCTCCAGTTAATCATGCAGTAGGCAGGCAGACAGGCAGTAAAGCTCTATGTGTGTATGTGTGTGCACGCGCCTGTGTTTCTATGGTGGGTTAATCTGTCAGATACCAAATGGTGATTAGCTCCAGGGCTGCTTCCAAGTCAGGCGCTCCAAATTACAGGCCTCAGAGGATCCTGGTAGGTCAGGGGAAGCTTGGATGAGGCTCTGCATGACCAACATCACCAGATCCATGGATATATATGATGGATCTACCAAATGCAAAAAAATCTATATCTTCATATATGTCTTAATAAGGAAAATTTAAATTACATTAAGTGATGATGATCATGTGTTGATCCCACAGAGCTGCCATGCTCTGCAGGTATTTGCTCTGTCTGCACACATGTTAAACAAAGGCAGTAAACAGTTAACGTAAGCAGATGGTTTATATAGGCCAGCGAGCTGAACACCTAATAACTGGGTGTACAGAGAGAGAGTGTGTGTGTTTCTCCGTCTTTATTCCTTTACTGTGGGAGGTCTCACAGGCTTGGCTGGGTAGTTGTTGCCTTCTCCCCACCTGTGCCTTAATCCACCCACTGCTCACTGTCGTCCATGCACCCTTTGCCCACCTCAGACCCATGCACGTTTAGCCCCGAGCTCCCTGGGTGTGCAGAGAAGGGCAGAGTAAAGGAGGCTCCAAGCTGGGAGGCAGGGAAACCAGCAGGACCTTTATCTGGAGCAGGAATGCAGAAAATGTGGAAACAATTGGGGAGTGAGAGCTGCGGCTTTCAAAGCCCTGAGGTGACAAAGGGTTTTCACCCGGGGAGTGTAGGTCGAGGTGGGAGGCGGTGGGCCGCTGATAGTGATGGTAGGCTCTCGGAGAAGAAAGAAAATGGCCTCTTAACTGGGTTACCATTTCAGGGCAGACAAGCTGGTTACACAACGCAGACGTCCTAGTGAGAGGGGCATGTAGAGTGCCAGGAATGGAGATAGAGTGAGCAGGAGGAGGAGGAGGAACAGGAGATGGATGGATGTATTAGAGTCTCTTAATGGCATGTTGATAAAAGGCCTTGGATGTGGTCTTGGATGTAAAGACCATCTCCAGCTCCAGAATGTTCCATTAGAGACGTCAGTCATCAGTGCAGAGACAAGGCAGCTCTGCTGTCCTGCAGATGCCCCCTGAAGCTCCTCACCCACAGGCTCACTGGTTTGGAGACTGCAACCTGTCTCAGACAAGAATAGTTCAATATCCGCAAAAGAAACAGCTGCTTGTGTGAGATTATTATGGAAATAGCAAAACAAAGCAAATATATGAGTAGTTAAGATGAAGTTAAAGGATAATGGTTAAAAAAAAGGTTACCACACTACATGCACAGAGAAACTGCTTTCTATTTTGTATGATGCTTCTCTCTTTCTCTTCTCTCTGTTTGTCTTTCTCTCCATTTAAATGCGTGTGTGCTGCAGCACATACCAATGCTGTTGTAAATAGATGTGCAAATGGTATTAAAGGAACAATTCATTAGCTCTGACATTAAAGTGCTAATCAATAGAACTGCATTAAACTATTAGGGTAACACACAAAGTAACACACAAACACGCTCAGGCATGCATGCACGCACACTCATCTTGGCACATCTTGGGGCATATTATGCCTGATACTCCTTCGGTTCTGCTTCAGAAATACAAAGTAGCCTCTTTCACAGCTTGAATAAGCCTGTGAATTTAATTAGAACATAGGTTGATTTGACTCAAGTCAAACACATAATCACACTCACACGCAGACGCACACACATATGCTCACTCGTTCGCTCGCTCATACGCACGTACACAAAGAAAGGAGCTGCTGTACATCTTTATTAAGTCCTGCTCTTATCTGTTTTGTCGATGGATGTCTCCTTGAAGCTGGCAGAGTTCATTTTGCATGCCCACTAGCTTTAAACCAGCTGTTATGCACTTTTGAAGAGATATTGTAATTTATCACAACACCCTCAAACTAATCAGCCAAGTTCAACGAGTCATCTTTGTTCATAAATGTATATTTAATTAAAGTAAAATGTGTCCTGGGTTACTTTGCAGTCCTATGAAACACTTATGTGTCTCCTATTTTTTTCAATCTCTTCTTTTTATCTTATCCCCCTCTTTGTTTATCCCCCCCTCCGTTCTCTCCCACTTCAGCAGGCCTGGCCCAGCGGCACCCAGCAGATCCTGCTGCCTCCAGCCTGGCAGCAGCTCACCCACACCTCAGTCCAGCATGCCACTGTCATCCCCGACTCCATGAGCAGCACACAGCCTCTCGCCAACTGGAGGTAAACAACACTGCTCCCTTACTTTTAACTGCTCCCAGCCAGTCGTAACCTTTACTGATTTTAGAGAGCATTTATTTAGATCTGTGCAATGTGGCCTGCAGTTTTTGAATCCACCCTTCTTTACACAAGGATTAAGCTGGCTAAATAAATCTGAACAGTTTGATATATTTTAAAAGCTTTTTTTTTAAAAAGCACTATGGAAAATTAAGTTTATACACATAATACTGGGGGCACGTTTGCAGTTCAGGTCAGATAAACTCATTTCAAAAAACAGCAGTGGTTTTATGGCTTTTATAGGTCAAAATGTGCTATAGGAAGATAGAACAGCATGAGACTGATTGACCGAGGAGCCTGTACCTCCCTGACAGCTTGTCCTTTATCTCCAATGAATCACAGTCCCCACATGAACACGGGTGCTTTTATAAGAACAGACTGACCTCAGGGAGATGGAATATATGTACATGTAGAGACATCATGTTGAGTGTAGCCTGTCATTGGGATAACTCGATAAATGGATGTATAGATGGGAGAAGGCAATCTGCAGGGAGATAAGGAGGATGCTGGTATATAATGTGTATGTGGAGGGCTGCTGGGGCCATGTATGCTCAGATTCATTTGGAGCTGTCCATCTGTGACCAGACAACCCCCTACTCCTCTCCTCTCTTTCCTCGTCTCTCCCTCCCTTCCTGTCCAGTGGCAGCTCTGCTGTCCTCAGAGAGACGATTGGGAAAGTGTCGCACTTCCTCTGCAGAGCTATCGCTCCACAGCTGCTGGTGTCAGCTCCTCTGCTCTCCCTCTTTGCTCTCTCCCTCACTTGTTCCCTCTCTGCCTTCCGGATTCTTTAGAAAAGTTAGCTGCTGCCACCTGCTGGCCTTTGTGGGAAATGCTTTACTTGTCTGTCTTGTTCCTTACATACTATGTTGAGTTTAACTTGTCTGATATTTCAGTGTATTCCCCATTATTATATGCATTTGTATCTGATTTCCTTGTTTCTTCTTCTTCTTATTATTATTATTATTATTATAACATGAAACTGTGTCAAATTTACAGGAATTCCCACCCTCATGGCAGCCATTATAATCCCATCATGCAGCAGCCAGCCTTGTTAGCTGGCCACGTCACACTCCCATCCAACCAGACGCTCAATGTGGGAGTGGCACACGTTATGAGGCAGCCATCAACCAAAAAGAATAAACAGCACCAAATGTCTGCGAGGTACTATAACACTCAGGTCACTCTAGATTACTGTAAATCACCATCCTAGTAGCTCATGATAAGATTATGGTGTTGCTCGACTTTTGATGTGGAGGTATCAGATTTTCATCATCTCTGTCTCTTGCCCCTCTATTAAACACTCAACCCTTTTCTGTCTTCCTACAAGGAACATGTCAGCCTATGAGGTGTCATCTTCACAGGCAGTGCTGTCCCCGCAGCGCTCCAAGCGGGTGAAGGAGAACACACCCCCGCGTTGCGCCGTGCTACAGAACGGCTCGGCCTCCAACTGCCCGCCCCCGCAGCCCTGTGGGGGCGGAGGGTGGGGGGCCAGCGAGGCAGAGCAGGCTTCCAGCACCACCCGCGACCACCAGCACCAGCACCATGTCCCCAGACAGACCATCATCATCCCCGATACGCCCAGCCCTGCAGTCAGCATCATTACCATCAGCAGTGACACAGATGAGGAAGATGACCACAAACAAAACAATAGGTCAGTTCTGAGTTTTTATTAGTCTTTATATTTTAGCTCAGTTCATACAGGCTTTCATTGGGTTTACCAGTGCTTATGGAGAAGTTTCATCGCTGAAAATTGTTATGGATGTAAGAAATTTGCAGGCTGCAAGGTGCATCATGATTTTACAGTCATTGCAAAATGAATTTTCACAATAAACACACCACAAAGTGCTGCAGTTTCAGAAGACAGGCACAACAAAGACTTTTTCAAAAAACATGACATACATCTGCTTTCATTCAACATTGAAAGCAAAACTAAGAGGCCAGCTGTATTTTATCTTATCTTACTGTTATCTCTTATTTTGGATCTCCAAATAGTGCATACCATCATACAGGCACATCAATGACATATCTTTGTGTTTTTGTTATCAAAGGATTGTACGACTATAAAATTGATTTGATCTAGAGTAATAAAATACCCAACTACTCTATCCAAGTCAATTGTAATTCCTGGGATGTTCAGGTTTTGTGACCATTGATCAGTCAGTTTTATAGCCACACAGTCATTTGACACAAGATATGGCAGTGACAACGCCCAAGTGGTATAAATTGCTATACTAAAACACAAGTGAAATGAAAAGTTAGCGTTTTAAAATTGCAAGCAACGGTGACCACATATTTATACCTCACAAAACAAATCAGGAGTATAACTGCTCACAATATATCTACTTTCAAGTTGAGATATACAGCTATAGGGAGGACATACTATCAGATACTGATAAATACTAGTATAGTTTTGATGTTACAGTGGCCTTTAGTTGACTCAGTTTATCACTGAGCATTAATATTAAAGTTATCGCAGTTGATTTGAAATTCTCAGTAACTTAACTCTCTGGTGCCCTTCTATTTTCTCCAGCTCGTCTTCTAAACAAAGAAAGAATGTCATCAGTTGCGTGACGGTCCACGATTCACCCGACTCCGACTGTTCCAGCAACAACAGCCCTTACACTGTGGAGTCCAGACCCACCAACAACAACAGCTACGACACAAAGACCACCATACTGGACAACTACAACAATGGCAACCCACGCACCATCATCTTCCCCCCTCTCAAAACCCAATCCAGTGAGGTCCCGAATGAGTGTGAGCGCTTGATGCCAGGTAAGAGACACAGCCTCATGCAGTAGTTAGCTGGTAAATATTATACTTTGAGGTATTAACTTGCATCATCTCCTGTGCAGATGTGATGAACCATCAGAATTCGGCTTACAAGTTCAAATCGTCCAATGGAGTGCTGTCTGGCAATAATCACGTACCAGGGGGCGTGCTTGGAGGTGGGTCCTACCGACAGCAGCGCTCAGGGCCACACCCCCTCCAGCAGCAGCCTCTCAATCTCAGCCAGGTATGGTGGGACGTGAAAAGGGAACCTCAGGTATCCAAACTCTCAGTGTATATATTTTTGACAGTATCCAATTGGGATTTATAGGGTTTCATGCCATGAATTCTTCAGTTGAAATGATTATATGAAAATCACAAAAATGTAAGTTGCCAGGCCTTCCTTGAGCACCAGTTTAAGATATCTTCTTCCACCTTCTCCTCTAGGCCCAGCAGCACATGGTAGCTGAGCGAAACGGAGGTCATCGGCGCCAGCAGGCCTACATCACCCCCACCATCGCCACTCAAGCCCCGTATTCCTTCCATCACAACAGCCCCTCCCACACGGGCAATGTCCACCCGCACCTAGCTGCCACACACCTACCCAGCCAGCCCCACCTTTACACGTACACAACCCCTGCTGCTCTGGGCTCCACTGGCACCGTGGCCCACCTGGTGGCGTCACAGGGCTCAGCGCGCCATGCAGTCCAGCACGGAAGCTACCCCCCAAGCATCGTCCACCAGGTCCCGGTCAGCATGGGCCACCGCGTGCTGCCCTCACCCACCCTACACCACAGCCAGTACCAGGCCCAGTTTGCCCACCAGGCCTACATCAGCGCCTCACCCGCCTCCACTGTCTACACTGGATACCCGCTGAGCCCCACCAAGGTCAACCAGTACCCTTACCTCTAGAGAAGACACTGACTGACACTGGAGAGCCTGACCCAGCGCTGCTGCTTACCCCCCCGCCCCCGCCCCACCCGCCCTGAGCCCCATCGACATCCTAGACATCCTCTCCTCAACCTCAGACATAAACAGAGACAGAGGAACATGCAATCCTCATGAAACTGTCACGAATAACTTGAAGATATAACGACAGAGAGAAAAAGAAAAAAAAAGATTCACAGCCTCTCTAGAAGGGAATAATGGGGGTTGAATTTCAGAGGGGTACAGTTCAAGGTGTTTTGTTTTACATTTTTTTTCCCTGAAAGGGCCAGTTTTGCTTTTATTTGTCGTTACTATGCTTTACTTTATAAGGAAAGTAATGTCTCATTAGTTTTACAGAGGAGTTTGAAACAGGCCTTTTAGAACAGTGGAGGTTTTCTGGTTTGTTTTCTTTTTTTTTTACCCCTCTTAAATTTGGGAAGTGACTGTTGAACAGGGGTTACTGACTGGAAGTTTTGAATCCCAAGAGAATTGGGTGAAGGTGAAATACGGAAACCTGCTGCTCTTCAAAGAAAAAAATATTGATGGCCTTGAACTGTCTTAATATTTCCAAATCATTCATGGTGTGGGGAGAAAAAAGAGGCAACTCCCCCCACTCCACCTTCTTCAGCCGAGGAGGCTTCTGGAAATATAACCAACAGAAGACAAACAAACTTTTTAGTGTATTTATAGATATTTTACTTTATGTTTCACCTTTATGACGATAGTTCAGTTTTAGCTAGGTGTCTTAGCTGGGCCCCGTTCTTAGAATGTAGCAGTCTGCACCTGTTTGTTTTAAGAAGAAAACTTCTTTTTTTTCCTGATACCAATAGATTTATTTGTTCCTCTTTTTTCAATGTGATTGCACAAAGTGGTTATAATAACATAGGCATGTACAACGTGATTGTCTGTGTGTGCTACTGTCAGCCATGCGTGTGTAGTCCACTTCCTAAAAACCCTCTTCAGTCTTTAGGTTTTGACCATTGTTCCCTCGTAGTGCCTTACAGATATAACGACACAGTTTACTTGGCTTGGATCCTGAAAGCCACAAGAGACTATAGCTATACATAGAGACATTTTCCCCCCCTGGTTTGACATCCTAGTCGGGGCAGTTGTAGCTCTCTTCCAGGTGTAGGCTCAGCCCTTGCTGTTTCTTGTCCTTAATGACAGCATACTATAGTTGATGAAGATTAATGTCAGATTGATATCAAGCTGAGCTATTTTATTATGTGTGCATGAGATAACTTGCCTGGGGTACTTACCAAAGTCATAGATAAATTCTTGTTACATTTGCTCTGGATATTAATGTAAATATGAAAATGTACAGTATAGCTGTAGCCGTAAACCTTTTATCACAGTGGCACCCAAAATGTGGCTTTAGTTTGGAATATATTTGTTTGGGGATTTTTTTGTCTTTTTATTCACACAAGGGAATTCATGCATCGTGATCACACAGCAGAGATATTAGCTCAGTTTTCATGTACGAGGAATGAGTTACAGTACAATGTTTGAGACACAGTAGAGGACGTTTTAAGGTTTAAAGCTAGTCCGAGAGAAGGGCCTGACAGAAAGTGATTGTTGCAATGAGGGTGATTCTGTGAGGCTAGAGATAGCCTGTATCGAGGGTTGTTTGAGAGAGACACTGTGTAGGCACGAGTGAGGGGGCCGGTTGAAAGCATAGGGTCAGTTTTAGGTAGGGACTGTGGAGGACAGGGTGAAACTCTCTATCTTAAATGGGACTAAAATGATAGCAAGTTGGCACTGAGCAGGTTGATAGTAACACTGAGCCCGGTTGGTCGGTAGGAGCCGCAGGGGCACTACCTTACCTGAATGCACACCATGAAATGTGACATGAATCCTTTTGCTGTTGTCATTGTTGCTGTTGTCGTTCGTTTTTTCCAGCAAAGATAATTGGAAGTTATTTGTTGCGCTTGAGGTTTGGGTAGCATCTCAGAGCTGCAGGAACAGAGCAGAAGGGAAACGCCACAGCGTACACCTGGAAGGGCATCTTGTGGAAACAAGCTCGATTTGTTGCCACTGTCCATTTGTCTTCGAACCAGGTACACCACAGACATCGCCACGCCAGCCGAACGGGATACCTGAACACTTAGAGAACCAATAGGGCTGTCGCTTTATGTGTTTGCTGCTTGATTTAACAGACATCATTTTATTGTAGCCAATGATACAAATAATCTCCTTTGTTCAATTGTCCTCATGAAGTGGGCACATTAGAACTGCTGGTGGTTTAGTGAAAGCCTTCCCCCCTCTCCTTCATGGTATGCCATAGTACTTGCATTTGAAGTGATTTTGTTTTTTTTGTTTTTTTGTTAACTTAACATTATCTTGAACTTTTGACATGGCTGTAGTACATGTTGTGTTTATTTTTAGAGATTGTTGCAATAATTCTTGTGGATGTTTTATCAGAGTGTGTGTGTGTGTGTTTTTATTATATGTCAGGCTCATTTCTATTTTGTAACCTGGGGATTGATGTACAGTAATATTTAGTATTCCGTGGAGGTGGGTGAAATTGTGTAAAGTGTTGCAACACTGCTGATGATAGTAAGTGTTGAGGTGATGATAATCCAATGGGGCCCACATAGTTAGATAGTCCAGCTTGAGGATGCCACACCCAGGTTTGAAATCCAACAATCTCTTAAAAGACATCTCTTGATGGGCCCCTGAGTGGTCTTTCGTCCTGGTACTTGTTTTCCCCAAAACTCTCCACTCCCCATCAGCTCCAGCATGCAAGCCTTGGGTCCAGGCAGTTAAAGATGTGATTACATAGTACGTTGCTGGTTACGTCATTCTTCTCTGTTCTGTTGTTGTTGTTGTTGTTGTTTTTTTATTTTATATTATCGACTTAATTTACTCTTGGTCACCGGGGCCTAAGCACACATGCATAAGGGAGATGATTTTCCATTGAAATCTTTTAGCTCCTCTGTTACGAGGCAGACTACTGAAACATTCCACTGTTTGAGGGAATTTGGCATTACCCATGCTAGACTGCTGTCCTGTCCCCTCTCTTGTTACCACGGGGACAGCGTCATCACACTCTGACTTCTTTCGTTCCTCCCACCAAAGAGTTCAACAGATAGACCATGTACAGCACAGCACAGTACAGTACAAGCAATTCTCCACAGCATTGCTAGAGCAGACAGGCAATAACCTCTGGTTTCATTGTTAAACGCTTTACAAGTGCTTTTAATGACACGTTGCTTTACCCGCAAGCGAATGCATGTGTGTATACATTGTACAAGTACACAGGGAGGATTTAACATACTTAAGTCATACAGCACAGTCATTCATTTGTTTAGAGTTGCCACAGTGTTTCTGGACATTCAACTATAAGATCTGTTTTTATGCTTTTTCTTTTTTTTCTTTTCATTATTCCTCACACTTGGCCCCCAATTTGTTTTACATTAGGGTGCCATTTAATAGAATGAATTGTAAAAATGAATTAATTAAAAAATGTACCAACAATACCTTTAAAACCACGGTCACCTGCACAAAATGAATGTAATACGTGACTTGCGACATCTGAAATGGCTTTAGATCTTTCACAGTGGGTGACCTTTAATTTAATTTCTACACCATTTGTGGCCATGCATGATGCAATAATTATACATCTGATCTCCAGCAAAATCCCATGTGAGAGAAATAATGTAAAATTACCACTATCCTCATGATTAGGAGAGGTTCTATATTTTCTCTAAGGAAATACCCAATTATGAGAAGCCCTGTGTGCTCAACATCGTGGAAAATAACTTGATGTGTATGATACCTTTGTCTATCACTCTGTTTCACATAGCCAATGTTTTGTGTTTTATAAAAAAAAGGGGAATCAGAAATGTGAGCATTAATGTAGATCGAGTGACCTTACAATTACCAAAATGTGCTTAAGTAGAGTGTAAAGATGTTTTGTGTTTTTGAGGTGAGCGTAGCCTTCCCAGCTAGCGACTTTATTGTTAGAGTACTGCCTTCCAAATAACCAACAATACCTCCAAAGCTTTAAGGCGTCATTTTAATTAGAGAAAACTATATAAGGCAGCATCTCACTCTCTATGAAGCCTGGCATTCTCCTTACCTGGCATTAAATACACTCAAACTTCCAACTCCAACTTGCTCGTGGTGTTATCGTGAATACTTCTCCTCCTAATGGAGCTTTGGAAACACTGAGAAACATTCCTGAGAGTATGGCACACAGTGCTACATTAGTCTTCTTCGGACAAACTCCTCTAAGGTGACTTGAAGCATAGCCAGAAGTGAACAGATAACCTGCAACATCAAGCCACACGCTTATATAAATCATTAGGAAAAGTCGCAGCTGTTTCCCAAAGTACAAAAGGTTTAGGAACAGGTGTTAGGTGGATAAATCATGCGCTGATGTACTTTCTGTCACCTGGAAATTCATAATCTAGCTACACGAACATTCTTAAAGCCCTTTTGGATGAGAGTGGTTGTTTTTGTTCTTATTTTTTAAACCTTTGTTAAGGAGATCTGCTCCTTTGCTGGCTATTCCTTGGGGGAATTCAGGGTGAGGTGGTCAAGGTTTGATGCCATCACTGATAGAGAGAGTCAGGTGATTGCAACATGTGAATTTACCAAAACGGATTGAAATATGATTGTTTTCCATCTCTCTAAAACCAGGCAAGAATACAGAAAGATTTCTACAAGCTGATTTTCCTAATTTGGGGTTGTATTGTTTTAGTCTAATTTATATGATGGAAATTGTAGCTTTTCCCATCTACTTTCAGAGGGATTTCTAGCCAAAAAATAGTGATATTTGTAGTGTTAATATATGGAATCTGAAGATGGTAGACCAAAGCTGCATTCAAAGTCAGATTTGCCTGTTAACACTAAAAAAACTAGCTAGAAGCTAGAAGACATGTCAAAGTCACATTTGAAAAGTGACACAATTCATTTTTGGTACATCCTCAAAATGACATCTGTAAATCAGTGCAGCTCAACTTCTGAAATAGCTACTTGCACAACAACATTTATGCAAGTAATAACATCCATTCATTTACATTTTCTTAAGACCTAAGAGTGCATCAAACCCTGACCCCCCTTTTGTGTCCATTGCTGTATGGTTTCTCAATGGTATAAAATCTCATTCTTTGTCGATAAAGCTAATGTGTGCTGCAGTATTTCCTAGTATACTTCTTGGTTAATTGTCTTTTCTTATTTACTTTTTGTTTATTGGGGTGTGATGTCTCATTATTTCAATCTGTTGATGTAGCGTTCTATGTATACCCTGCTCCTTAGCCTAATATTATTAAGTATGTTATGAGAATGGATATTTTACTGGCTTTATAGAATGTTTAAATAAATATAATAATGACAATAAGAAGAAGGATTAATTAAACCTCCTAACAAGTTGAGTACTTGCTACTAAGCGCTTGTGTTACCATTATGATGTTGTGTGCTTCTCTTAATCATTTTCGTTGTAGAAAAATGGAGTGAATTTATATTAGGCTTCGAAAAAACTAATGATAGCATTGTAAATTTACAGGAGGATTTTAACAGACAAACAGCTTCGTCAAATAGAAGAATATAGTTATTTTAATTGTCCTCTTTACTAATTGTAGGGTGAGAAGGGGCTCGCGTTGTGGTGAACTATGTTATAGCTTGTTATTCACTGTTACTTTTGATCATTTTTTCGGTCTCCGAGGTGAATCGAGTTATTAATGAGAATTTGTATGCTCACATATGCATATTGTATATGTGTAGAAATGTAATCACACTTTGTCTTGGATTTACATTAAACTGTTAAGTCACAGCACCAGTCTCCTGTTTTTTTACTATTGTGTGTGTGTGTGTGTGTGTGTGTGTGTGTGTGTGTGTGTGTGTGTGTGTGTGTGTGTGTGTGTGTGTGTGTGTGTTTTAGATTAGGTGTGCGTTTTGGTTTAGTAACTCCTGTAATACATCACAGAAGAAATAAAAGATCAAACTGATTTGTTACCCGTGATTTGGCAAGTCGGGCCATCTGTGTAAAATTTACCTTACTCACCATGAATGTGGATTTATTTAATCAACTAATCGGAAAAATTGTGATTTTCCACAAAGAGATATTGTTGCCTATGGGTCACCACCAAGTCACCACACATAACCTTAATTAACATGTTGGCAGTATTCTGACCCATTACTTAACTAAAAGTAGAAATAAGTCCTGCATTCAATATTTGATTTCATGAAAGTATAGAAGTAATATCTGCAAAATGTATTTATGTTATCAAGTAAAAAAAATAGTCAGTAGTTATATTAACAAAACAAGCATATTCTTATGGAATTAAGTCATTTTCTCAAAAGAGAAGATTTCATGATACAATTTAAATCCACAGCAACTGTAATTTTCATTATATGCTGTACTACCACTAGATGGAGGTGTGTACCTAAATGTTAATGTACATACCCTGGCACTGACGTGATTAGATTATGCTCAACATCCTTATTTATTTTCAACCAGAAAACTTTACCATGCATGATGTTTATGACTCGGGTTTTGCAAGTTCTCTGATATTTGGTGCATTTACTCCCTGGCTGTCACAAATAGACTGCATTGCATCAAAGATGAAATGTTGCATCACGATTAACTGATCCAGTTAATTTCAGTGTCACTTAGGCATATTATGTGCAAACACTGTGCTTAAAAAGGCCTCTAAATGGTGAGGAAATTAGAAACGAGGCGACGCACACACACACACACACACACACACACACGCACGCACGCAGGGGTGCAACAACCAGTAAAAAAAAAGATGATTAATGTCAGTAGGAAAAGTAGATACACTATATTCAGAAGCTCAAAGAGATATTGCAGTCCGTCGTTATACATTATGTGCATCATCGCATGAGACAACGTTGCCGTGGAAGCCGCAGACGCTAGACGGAGATGACCAACCTAATTTTTAAATCCCATTTTGAAAGAAAAGCGCTGCAGCCAATGAGAACGGGTCTGGGCCAATGATAAACTAATCAGATATGTCAGGGGGCGGGGCTAACCCGATCCTCAGGACACGAGAAGGTAACTGTTACCAAAAGAGTGTCAGATGAAAGCCAGCTATCAGCTGAATACGTTTATACTGAAATAACTTCAAGCCTGGGCAGGTGCTTGCATGAAGGTTTATGACGAGGCCTCAGACTGTATTTTGTTTCATTCAAGGATATCTTCTCGTTGCCCGGACAAAGGATTTAATAGAGTTGGAGCTCCGTCTCTCTTTTTTTTTTTTTTTGGTAAGTCTGAATGCGCAGCTATGAGCTGGCTGACAGGAATGGCTGTGGGAAAGGAGGAAAAAAATCGTGTTATCTATGCACTCAGAGCTAGCTTGGGGAATATTACCAAAGTATATTAGCTGACCCGTATTAGCAGCTCGTTTGGTCACTCGAATGAGGGATGTAACCTGCTTTGTCGAGCCTTATGAAGAGCCACATGACCGATAAGCTTGTAAGTAACGGGACGGGATGTAGGACAAGAGGCTGTACTGTCTGTTTCATGATGAGACTGAGAGCTAGCTATACAGCCGAGGGATGAAGTCTGTGTGGGCATTATGTGCGCTGATTTTTTTTTTGCCTTATTCACCACGTCACACGTTTAACCGCCTATTTAGAGTTAGTTAAAGTTGTTAAATGGACCTAATGCGTTTATAATTGATCATTTTATCTGGATCCAACTGTTTAGTTATTAACGTTACCTTCTAATGACCTGGCTGGCCATGTGCGAGAGTGAATGTGACAGAGCACTTACACTAGCCCAGGGGCGATTTTAGACCCTTTTAGGGGGGCTCTAGCACACCCTCAATTTGATCTCCCCACCCCTAAAAATTAAAGAAATAATTATTGTAGCTCTTTAATACTTACATACACTAACTTTTAACACAAATTTTAAAAGTTTGATCCTACAATCGTCCCTGCAGTAGCCAATGATACATTTCCCAAATACAAAACAAATCTGTGTTGGTAAACCTAATGTAATGCACCAGAAACTTCTTGGCTTAGAAATACCTGCCGATAGAAAAATAGAAAAAGCTGGTTTCCTCGGAAAAAGGGGATTGTCATATCTAGCAGATTTATCCTGCTAGGATTCAGATGAGCCTCTATGTTATTACAGAAGCCATTGTCATTTTTGTGTGCTTTGCAAGGGTGTGATATGGTCACACAAAGGTTTTGAGTTATTTGAACAGACACTGTGTTCATTTCATACACAGAAAAAGTACAAATGAAGTAATGAATGACATATATACAATTCACATATAAGAAATATAAAAAAAATATATACAAATGTGTACCCCTGTTTAATGGTGTCTCTTCACAGTTAATGGCTTATTAATGGAGGGTTGTTCTGGTTGTAAAATGCGCTTGCCTTGTTTTGAGTGTCACACTGTTGCTCTTCTGTGTTCAAACAGCCATTCTTCACTGCAAGCACATGTCACACAAGGAGGGGCCTTAAACTAAAGGCAACCAGAAGCAGCACCACCACCCAGTTCAAAACACCCCAAACCTTGATGGTCTCTTCGGAATGACTCTTCTCTTCTTAAGTGGATGAAATGCCTTGACCATATCCCCGCCGTATGATGGCAGGTTTAGTCTCCGTTGTGGGTTTGGTGGTAATGCTCAAGGCTCTTATGCATGCCCATGGCCAGCGTGCAGTGTTCCTGGGGATGACGATGTTGGTAACCATGATCGCAGCTGACTCACCAGTTGCAGGTAAGTGAACACCTTTCGCTGACTCGCACGACACGATC
Source organism: Scomber scombrus (assembly GCF_963691925.1). Taxonomy (NCBI): domain Eukaryota; kingdom Metazoa; phylum Chordata; class Actinopteri; order Scombriformes; family Scombridae; genus Scomber; species Scomber scombrus. Next base: position 10,635,279 of record NC_084975.1, on the reverse strand, counting down.
CACAATTTTTACCTTCTGTTACATAAGTGACACCGATCAGTATCTTGTAGAACATTCAGGCACCTTTGAAGAGTGCTGACAAGCAATAGACACCCAGTACAGTGCAAGTTGCACTTGTTAGGCGATCAGTTCAATCCAGCAATGACTACGATGATCTTTTTTTCAAGCAAAAAGATAAAGAGCAAAAAGCATAATCGAGATCTTAGTCTTTATGGATGAATTTCTTAATAGTTACTTTTTCTCATTCTCATGGTTGGGTTAAAGATAGGTCAGAAGCCTAAAGCCATCTATCTATTCTCTATTCTGCTTGTCTGTACAGGGTCGCAGTAAATTATGTTACCTGAAAGATTTAAGCAATTGTTTGCCATTAATTATCTTAAGACTTAACCATCCATTTATTCTAAAAATCTCTATTGACGTAGGGTGGATTTGCTGAGCATGAATGCTCATTTTCAGCGATAGTTGACACAGTTACACACAGTCACGTCTAGCAGTACAACCACAGCCTTGTTTGTGGGCCACTGAGCAGCTGCGCTGTACCATTTGGGATATTTTGTGCCTTGCTCAAGGCCAACTTAACCAGCGTCCTTCCAGTCCTGAGCTTGCCTTCCTAACACTGTTGCCAACACTCATATTTTAAGCCTTCCCGATACAAATGAATAAAGTGTTAGATGGCATGTATATATTTGTTTTGCCGTCAGTATAGTTGTTTACCTCAGTGTGAGCTTTGTCATGTCTTGGTTGTGATTGTGAGCAGAATCAGGGCTGCAGCATGACCTTGGATAGCTGTGATAATGAGGACACTCACATGTTTGATTCAGGATTTTTACAAGTGTAGTGAAGTGGCTGTGTCCCTACACAGATTTTAGAGTTAAACCAATTTCCAGTAATTAGGGAAAGGCAGAGGGTCCAAATCTTGATCTGTGTTTTCAACCGTAGTAGTGACATGATCCAACCAACACCAACACCCCTCCCCCTACACATGCCCAGTAAAAAAGAACCCATTCTAAGGGCAGCGATAAACTCATGATATTATGTGGTAATAGGATTATGTAGTAAATGCCAGGGTGAAAGCCTGCAGGAAATCAGGAATTAGTAAATCTAAAAATAAAACAAACAAACAAAGAATCATATGATAACACCTCCATTTGCAGCTTTTTTTTTCATCTGCTGCCGTTGGATATCAACCTTCTTCTCTTTACTCCTGATCAACCCAAGTCTTATTTCAGATTGAAACATTCGTCACACAAAAGATCTTGTTAAACTACTTTTAGAATAACATGAGTTATCACATTTCTCGAGGAATATATCAGTATTGGATTGACTTGGAAATTGGCAAATAATCAAATATAATATAATATTGTGCATCCCTACTCAGAAAAGCACACTTCATAGTTTCTAGGTCGAATAGGGCATAGTGACCTAATTGTTCTTCCAGACCTGAAAGTATACAGTCATTTCCCTCTTTTTTACTTCTCTGCTTCTCTTTGTTTTTTTTATCCTCGGCTCCATTTCTATGAAAGAAATAGTTCTACATCTATATCATAGATCTCAAGTGAAAGTTACTTAATAATGGAGTATAATTTAAAACTTTTTATATGGCATCATAAAGTGCCTTTGCAATTTTTTTGGCTCAACAGTCTCACTCTCTCTCTCTGCTCAACAATGGCTGGCAAGTTCAAACCCAGCCATCAGCAGCCAGTCCTGGCTAATTACAAGTGCAGTCGGTTGCCATGTGAAATGTGATCTGTGTGGGATGACAATATGGCCATTCATTATTCATTAGAGCTGGGAGCCAGTTGCAGATCAATGGGCAGAAACTATCAAAAGCCAAATACTGGGTACTTTTGCATACACCAGGCCTACAGTCTGACCAGACCACCAATTGGAAAGCAGTTGGTTGCTGTGGCTCTGCTTATCATCCAACTGGCCCGTCCCTGCATTATTCCGCTCTGGTGAGAACAGTGGAAGGGTGGGTCAATAATAACAGACAATGACGGTGTTTTGAAAACCACTTTTTTTTAATGTTTTTCTTCGACTTCATGATTAGTGTCTATCATAATATTTTCATATATCACATTCACACATCAAAGTAATCATGTAGTCAGCTGCAATTAAAAAAAAAAGTATATATCATGCATATCTCATGTATGTAGTTTTTTGTAGTTGTCCACTTTTACCTTTTACCAGCATTATACTGGTAGGTGGTGATGTGAAGGCACTGTAGTGGGGACCAGTGAATGTACATCTGTTAGTGATTTTGTGTGCCCTTCTTGGGTTTTACCAAGGCAGCTTTCCACTGCAGTTTCAGTATCCTACAAGTGGTCCAAACTTAGTACAGACGTTGTTTGTGTGCTTTTGTAAAGAAAAAAAATGCTTTAATCATGAATCATGGATTAATAAATGACTAAACAGATAAATTACCATTTCTTCTGAATTAATTATGGTTACACAAGGAGAAATCACCAATGGTAATGTTTTAGGATGCTTGTTAGATATCCCTCTGGACATGTATTATAGATATAGTTTAATATATAATATTGTAGATATATAAAAAATACTCAGCTTCAAACGGTGTGTATCTGTATCTGTTTTTCCACTTTTAATTCTTTAAAATGACATTTACTCCTCACTCACTAAAAAATCTATGAATATGCAAATATTTTCATGTTCAGAAGTTAACAGCTGGCCATCGGATGTCTCCTACTTCACTGTAAAGTCCGTTCTCTGTGTTTGTGTCCTGGAGGCTTCAAGTTTTCACATCACACTTGTGTAATCTGAATATTGGACTAGAATTGGCCCCTAAACTAGTTGCGATGCCACTTCACGAGCTTCTGAATGCTGCTATTTGATGTTAAAGAATCACCGAATGTAAGCTGCTGTTGTTAAAATCACTCTGAAGCAATGAACTCAGAGATCCTCCAGACTGCAATCTAACAAGTAACAGTTCTCTTGGCAAAAGTTGTTAGAGCACAAGCTTCCAGTGAACCTTTATTTATTACAAATACTTTGCCTTGACTGGGCTCACAGTTTGCCGTGCTAACAGCCTGTCAGTGTAAAGAGCTTGAAATGCACAATGCAAAGTTCACAATTTGACAGAAGGCAACATTGAGGCCATATTGTGATGATCCTGAATCACTTTGTGCTCTGATGAACTGAAGCTGATTATTTATATATTTATCAGAGCAGATGGTGCTGTTCAGCCCGGCCTCTTTCGAGCCACTCCAGGCTGAATCATTTGGTTTCGGACCTTTCAACATCCCACAACTACTTTTAAACCGAGCTGTAGTATTCTGCTGAACGCTGCACACACATCTCTCTTTTCTACTCGCATATTGACTTTTAGACCTATTACAAAACCGTTTCCTTCCAAGAGAGCTTATCCTAACCCAATAAACAGTGTTTGTTCTCCTTGGACCAAAAGCCTGAGAGTGGCTTGTGCTGGGAAGATTGAGGCAGGGTGCCGAGTGACATAGTCCTCTGGGCCTCTCTGGTTACAAGTCTTTGCCTTCCTGTCTTTCGAAGAAAATCAGGACTGCAGAAAGTGAAGGAGTTTAAACAGATTTCACGTTTGTGTTACGTATGGTAGTGTAGGGTTTTTCTTAATGAATGGCACCATCATACTCCACTCTGTGAAACTGATCACACCGTAGCCTGGCATGAATTTTGTGGAGACCTGGGTGAGTTTATGTCTATTGTGGATCTTTTAATGCTGTTTGAAATTGTCAAAAAGTAGTCCAGCATTCTACAAATCTCTTAAGACTCACTGAAAATGTTTGGGAAAATTAGTTTTACCTTGTAGCTAACTATACCTTTAACTCAGACTCCCTCAGTGTGTCTCTGATACCTCTCTTCCTCTGAATCAGTCGGCCTCTCATACAACCCTTCCTCTCCCCCCTTATCCTGCTCCCCTCTTTCTTGCACTCCCCTCTCTCTTATCTTAAAAAAAAAGAAAAAGTATCCCTCCACCCCCAAGAAAACAAAACAAGGGTCACATGAATACTTGATGAAGTGCAGGCATGACCTCAGTCAGGTCTCCATTTTCATGCTCAGTTTTGGCCAAATCACACTATTGAATTAGTTTACAGTAGATGTTGGCAAACTCTCCAACTATAAAAACTTCATGTTGTTCTTTTCCTTTATTGACCTGTTATACAATAGTTAACATTTGGATAGCATTTCAAACCTGATCTCTATTTATATTCTATTTCACTTTGTTGCAAAATCTGTTCTTTAATCTTTCACTGTTTGACGTAGGGCGAATGCGACAAGCAAATGCAGCGGAAAGCAACTTGTGTAGGTTTATAATAAATGCACCACTACAAAGTAAACACTATTTTTATTTCTGCGGGGGGGCTGCTCGAGCTTTGGCAGAGAGAATTTGATTTAATTGAACTCCACTGATAAAAACAATGGAATCTTTCCCGTTGTAAAAGCTTCCCCGATAAACCAAATGTCAACACAGCCATATCTTGATTGTTCGACTGCACTCAGCATACACAGCTCCTGCCAACTGAAAAGAGCCAGTCACGCAAGGGGCTCAACTGAAAACAGAACCATGTGTGGGGTTGTAGTTAGCTAGCATTAATACCAAAAAGACCCTTTCTTCTTTCTCTTCCTTTTTTTTCAAATTACACAACCATTAAATTACTTCTTTTTTCCAATAAGGAGTCTGGCAAACATAGAAAATTATGTCATTAGACTGTTCTGTAATTGGTATCTCAGGTTTCTCCACGCTCACAGGAATGTATGTGTGCTACTCTGTGCACACGTGTGTTTCACAGCTGTTACAGTAACCTTATTCCAAAAATAAAAAGTTATAAAATGCCCAGTATTGTACAATATTAGTATTCATATCCTTGTAGTGCGTGTTTCTGTATATATGTATATGTTATTATACAGCATTGTTGTCAAGCCCATACACCTTGCCTTTAGCTTGGAAACACTGTCTCTTCCTCTATGAGAATGGGTGTACTCAAGCTTTCAGCTGGCAATTCATGTTTGGTCTTTTATGCAGTCACTGTAATGAAAGCAGATGGAGACAGAAACACATTTGTTGTCTTTAACTTTTTCTGCAAACGCTGCTGCTGACATAATTGTTTTGTCTGTCAACTCTCAAATGCCCATTTCACTGTGTGAAAGGACACTGATTCAGATTCACTTACAGACCTTTTCCTTTCTCTGAGTTAGCCTGGGGTCTGGTTAGCTAAAGAAGCCCAGAAGGATGATTCATTTCCAGACATCAGCAAAGTGCTGTCTGCAGACAGGCACTGTCATGTTAACTGTGTTTCAGCCGTGGGATCAGTACTCATAAGAAGAAAGCAAAGCCTAAATCACATTTTATCTTACTTGGATGTTACCAGTCAAAAGTTTGGATACACTTTTGACTGGTACTTTACATCTGTTTGTATTTATTGAGGCTTTACTGAAGTTGGCTTTGTAGTAAAATGACTATGCATTGTTATTCATTCACAGTTTTCACATTTGTCTTTGTTTAATCTGTAGATTTTACATTCAAGATACAGATTTATTTTTCCAAACTTTCAAAAGTATATTCTGAAATGTGTCATCAATATAAACATAAAATGTGTAATTTCTTTGAACTCAATTATGTTATCCTGCATAAAATGTTTATTCAGGATATCATAATCCTGTATACATGCAAGCATTGTGTCATGTGCATACCACAAGTCCCAAAGGAGTATGTTTCATGTGATGATGAGGATATAAAGTTATACAGGTATTGCCGTTATGTGATCTATCTAAACATGACCCAACTCGCTGCCCCTTTAAGAAAAGATTGTTTTCATCCTGTTTGGTAGGGGGGAATTAACAAGCAAAATAAAAAAAAGTTACAAGCAAAATAAAAAATGTGCTACTGACAGGAACACCAGAGTTTCTTCTTCTCCATTTGTATGTGCAATAACTGGTCTATTCAGACACAGTAGAGTTATTCTCAACAGTCAGACACACATATAGATTAATGGAGAGCTGTGATAATCTCACATCTGATTTTATAAGATGTTGCCAGAATCCATCCTGTGTAAATGGGTTAGTGCTATTTCAGATGCCTGGAGTTGTGTCTGCCTCCAGCACGGTCTCTGTAGCTGTTCCCTCTTTTTGTATTCCATTGTAGGGATTTTATAAAGGAACATCAAATCAGCCAACAGCAGTAATAATCCCTCTCTTGTCAGAATCCTTTTCACATGATTGCTGGCAGTGATCCAAGCCCGCAACCGGATATATAAACTGAGACAGAACAAACCGACCAAGCCACAAGCAGAGCAACCTTTTTTTGTGAATCGTCTGCTTAAATACAGACAAATCGACGCCTCACAATCATAACGTTTCATCTGCACCGTGTTTTGAGTTATTGAGGTTCAAAGTTTTGACATCCTAGTAGCAAAACTGATATACAGTACAGTTCTCTTTATATCATATTTTTTAAATTGGGTTTTTGTGATCTTGTGATTTTGATATAGAACCTCCTAACCCTGAGATTTCGCTTTTAGACTATATATATATATATATATATATATATATAACACCAGCCAAGTGACAAATGAGATTTGGGGATTTTCCATTTGGCAAGTGAATCTCAGAAGGCCACACTGGCAGTAAATGTTTTACCAAAGTAGTCATCTCGAAATGACTTGTGTTTGTCCCTACACTGTGTGTTTTTCACATGCGTCTGTGAAACTGTAGAAGCACTGGATAAACAGCCACAGACTGCCTTAAACACTCCTAGTTTCACATGATGTGTCGTAATCCGTACTACACATCAGTTACTCAACATCGCAGCTCTCCGCTAAACTGTCACTGGCAGCTGGTCTGCTGCTAGCCGTTAATCTAATAGCTATTAATACTTTATTATCTCAATTGAAATTAATGTATATGTGACACAAAAATGCAATTTTATTATTTTATTTGGTAAAAAATATATTTGGCCAGTGGATTTTTTTACAGTCCACTTGGCAGGTGAGTCAAAAGTTCATTTCGGACACTGAAAATGGAATCTCATCTGCCTGTGATTTTTCATGTAATGAATGAATGAAAATCACACTGCATTAATTCTTCAGTGTTGCCAGAGTAATGAGACTGCCAATGTTTTTTTACAGTCACATATTTCACGAGGGTATTACACAGGGTAGTTTACATTTTATGAGGAAGCAGAGTGATACTTTTTTTTTTAGATACTCTACACTGTAGAGTATCTCCGTCCCATCCAAGATGGTGACGGAGACCACATGTTCTTTGTTCTGGAAGATCAAAGGAAGCCGTTGAACTCAGTCTCCCAGAATCCTTCATGTTTTCACACCTGGATATTCAGCTAACATTGTTCACTGTGGCCTGTGACCTATGACATCAACATATCAATAAAAGCAGTGAATAAACTCTTTCTCTCTCTCGGCTTGGTTTGCAAAGCTGCGAGGCTGAAAGAGACTAGCTGATCAGACAAAAACAAATGACATGGCCTCCTCATGTTTCTTACCTTATCATTTGGCCACAGATAGAGAGTAAAATCTTAGGCATTGTTTACTACTCGAGTATATTTCTAGTTTTCAATCGGTTAATTTTACCGCAAGTCACACACTTGTTTTTAAGTAATAAATGGCAATCATGTTCATTTCATTTCTCCGGTCGATTGTCTCTGATCTTCCTCCATCGCTGCACATGTTGGACTCACAGAGACGTGCTCTAAAACAGCTGACTAGTCAGGACAGCCGGGACCACACGCCTGCACCCGCTCAACACAATTCAGTGGAAAGGACGGACACACACACATCTGGTCTAATAAGACATTCATCAAATAAAGCTGACATCTGGGCTGAGTTAGCTATTGCTATGCTGAATGCTGATGTTTTGACTGTGTGCTTTGGATTTTTATTAGGTATAAATAATAAAGTTTGCTATTTTTATTGAGAAGTATTCATGTTGATTGATCCAACCCTTCTCCTTAACTGGGTCTCACTCACTGTAGTGATTTTAGCCCAAAGTAAGACTCTCTTTCTCTAACACAGCCCACAGGTCGAGTAACATAAAGGGTTTTTAGGCCAAACTTCGGTCAGTATTCAAACCTTCCTGCTTAGTTTCGCCATCTTACCTTGTGTCTCCCTTTTACCCACACACGTCATCTCACACACTGCACATGGTTTGAATCAGCCATATTGTTTTGTAGTTCTCTTTTGTTTTACACGCACACACTATGGCAGCATAGTTGCTACCTGTTATATTGTAACAAGAAGTCACATTGGTGGTTTTTGCTTGAATACTGTTGGAAGTTATTTCCTTGGTGTTACAAACCCTGCTGCAACAAGGTTATAAGACACTAAACACTTATTTTCACTATTTCAATCATTCATTGGAATACAAACATTTTTGAAGATCACTTATGAGATTGAATCAGTGACTTGGTTATCATTTTCCTGTCTTTCAGGGTGGGGCTTCAAGGTGGATTTAATGTAAATGAAACCCTACTGTTCTAATTAATTATGACTGATTTCTGATAACCAAATTTAATCTGAATAAACCTGTGATCCCTACATATAGTTTATCTCTTTGAATTACGCAAATGCATTAACTGCCTAATCTTCTGTCTGTAATGAGTCATTATTGCAATTGATGTTAGGATCTATTGTGACAATGCTTCATCTACTCCAGGAAGTGAATATGTGACTGACTGGGAGAGAGAGTTTAAGCAGGGAGAGGACCAGCTGCACAGGGATACTCTAATTAACATGAGCTGAGTACTTGACATTTATGTGCTTGTGACCTGATATTTGAAGGTGTCCCTCTGCAAGGGTCTTAGTGCTTAGTTTCATCGACAGGCTCAACAATGAGCGGCCAGCCGAGTGTGACACACTCGTGTTTCGTGGGACAGGTGGCAGCGCTGCTTAATCTTCAAGGCCTTTGTTAGTTTTCGCCTACTGTAATGTCAGCCCCGACTCAGGCCTGTCTCACCCGCTCTGTGCCTGGATGCTGTCTGTCGCGCTGAGCTCTGCCCGTCATCATGTACCTACGATTAATCTTCAAGTATTAAGGCCATGCATGCTTAATTATTAAAAATAACCAGCCAGGTCTTTCTGCAGTTATGATTCAGCTTTGACTGGCAAGGTTTATTTATTTATTTTTTATTTTTTATTTTTATATATATATATATATATTGAGTACTATTCCTCACTGTGAAACAAAGAGAGCATGTTGTCCTTAACTACCATTACCGTCATCACCATTCTCACCACTGTCATCATCAGTACAATTATCAGTATTATCATCAATCACCTGCCAATGATAGTCTTTGTCTTCGTTAGCTGGATGGTTTGTCATCCGTTCATTTGTGTTTATTCGTCCTAAATGTGACGATCATTGAATGCGTTTGTCACTGTGGGGAAGCGCTGAGCTGCGATGACATTTTGGGGTCATGTGCCACAGTATGACCTCAAACATCAGCATGCTCTTCAGACAAACAAAGCTTGCCCAAGTAGTCTTTGTTTGGTCTTTTATATTTCTGTAAAATGTTAAATGTGTTGTTGTTTACTTTCAGATTCAAAAAAAATGTGCAAAGTCGGTCAACATACTGGATGGTTTAACGAGCAGAGCACCACATTTACAATCACATTGACAACTGAACTGTTTGTCCCATTCTGATGTTGATGTGCAGTAGTTGAGATTCTGATACAAGTTGATGCAGTTTCTTTCTTATAATTAGCCGTGTAGGACTTGACAGAGTACAGCACACCAAGTTCTGTGGCTTGTCCTTTCCACACTTTATTCTTATGATTAGTAAAAACGTTCTCACAATACAGAGGATTCAGGCCATTGGTGAACAGCTCATATAAAACAGGCAACCAGATTACCTCATATTAATGGTTAAGGATATTATTTAGTGTTCTCAGTGTGTGTGTGTGTGCGTACATCTGCTACCCCTCTGGGTTTCAAACACTTGGCACAGCAGACGAGGAGCTGTGCAGCAGTTTGGAGAATGTGCAGCACAGCCGAGCCTTCAGAGAAGAAAGTCTTGGCTTTTCCTTCCAAGTCTTCTCCAATGGGCTCTGTTATAATAGCATGCTGACTCAATTAAGGTACCAGAGTAGGTTATAATTAAGTTGGGAGTTTTCTCTTGGGCCAAGCCAAAGGCAGTCTGCTTGTATGAAGCGATGCAATTGAAGATGATGCTCCAGAAGTATATTCTTTTTTTTTCATGATGCTTTTTTATTAGTGATCTGTGCTCTGCTCCCACTGTTAAAAATAGTCTTCTTCCTCAGCTGATTTTGTGGCTATTTTCAAGTGTGTATGATTCTGCAGAGCCTCTGTCGACTACAAAGAGCGACAACATTACCAGCAACTGCTGAGTCACTTTGTGGAGGCTGTTGGTGGCTTGCCTCTGGCAGTGACGATAATGGTCGCTCTTTTCAAGACCTACTTTCAAGGACAAAGTCAAGACATGTGGCCCACGTTGATCTTATTTCAAAGAATTATTCTATATTTTCTCCTTGATGTGGTTTGTTTAGGCATATAACTCTAATGTAGGAATGAGCATTGGTCATGACACATGTTGATCATCTGTAGCCCCAAAACCGAAAGATAGCATCTGTTTTAATGTAAGCAGACACCTTAACTCATCCCCCTTTATTTGTTCTGTATATCTGATGTGTCACAGTAGTATAGAGGCAACCATGTCAACAGAACCATGAAACTTCTGAATGTTCCTATGGAAAATGTATCAACCACATACAAAAGAAGCAAACTTATACAGCTACCATGAATTATTTTTTCATTATTTTACGTCTTTCTCTTTAGCACTTTATATAATCTTCATATATCATGTAAACAAGTCACCTCCCAAATTAAATCATGCATGGTACACTATATTATGCAATATGAAGATAAAGGCTCTTGGCATTCAGATTAAGTTGGAGATAAATTGCATATGCCACATTTACCATTCCTACATTTTGGCTGGTCTAATGTCATCCTTAAGGATTTTAATGTAGTGTGTAAGAGGAAGAGTTGCTTCCTGATGAGCTGAAAATTGCACCATCCATCACTCTAGGGTCAGGCACCATAAAAAGGGATAAGAGATGTTCTCTCCAGAGTGCATCCGTAAAAAGCCTAGGCCATCAAGGTGCTGAGCTAGAACGACCACTCATTCATTTTGGGACATATGGTCAGTGCGTGCAGGCCAGCATATTCCCACAGGTCAAAACTGGAAGTGAGGAAAACTTTGTTGTCAGCTTTTTTTTTTATAAGTGTAGCCTGCGAGTGTGTTTCTTCACTCCCGCCTCGTTTTGACATTTTATTCAAGATGAATGGTTCAATTTTCCACTTAGGCAAAAGGGACATCAATTAGACTAGTGATCAGGCTTAATGATTTTTTTTAGTAGTCAACAAGCACAAACAAGTATAAAGTGGAGTGGTAAATGTCAGTTGGCTAACCGTTTATTTTGTTCATGCTCTAGTTAGTAGCAAGGTCAATAAGCTGGCTGAATAACTAGTGTTTCCTGGTCAACCATGCTCACAGTTTTATAGATCTCCAATCCCGCTTGGTATCAATAGTTGCAGTTTCTGAATCAGCTGTCAATGAAGTATTGATTTTATGTAAACATAGACCGAGGTCACAAGAGGTAGGCTATAAGATCCACCAGAGATATAAATCCATCACAGTTTTCTAGTACAGAATCAATGAAGTATCGTACTCTACTACTATGCCGTATATTTATCATTCTGTGACCTTCAGTCCTGAGGTGACGAGTTTTACAATGACTCATGGTCAATGTTCATTTTTGCCATTTGGGGTCGAGTTAGCCCAACACAGCCCTTTCAAACTAAAGTTATTTCACTGATGTAATGTCATTGTTTTACATGTTCATGTACAACTTGTCTGTTAAACAATTTGGCTACACTATTTTTCCTGAAATCATTTGGTTAGTTAATTCTTGACATTTGTCAAAACTGAGTACAATGTGAAGTCTTAGAACTGATGGAATTACAGTTGAATTTTACAATTGAATTTTAAGGCTGGTATCAGGATATCATGTTTATAAAAGCAACTACTGTAGGTCTTTGTAACCATTGACAGAAAAATATAGATAAAGGGAATATTTAACCTTACTTTCAGTTATAATCAAGTCATGGTCCCTATGTAGATGAGCAAAATAAATCAGATTTGGTGTGTGAATGACAACACTGGAAGAAGCCCAATTTGAATTACAGTCTAGTCCTTATCCTTGTAATCAGCTTTGTTTAACGTTAGTCATAAATCTTTCTGTGCTCAATACTAAACCAAGTTGTTCTCTTTGTTCTTCTGCAGATGAGTCTCTATTGGGCTCACCACACCACTCCAAGGGATTTATCCCAGATGTTCCAATTTCAACAGGGTCCTCACCATCAGCCTTACCAGCCTCACATACTGCTGCCTTTGGGAGGCCAGACTCACCTGGTGCCCTGCCATCCATTCCTGAACCCGACCATGAAGCTAGGACTGCTGACAACATGCATTTTCAGTGGGGACATGTCGGGCCTGAAAACTCTAAATCCTTCACGCCAAGTTACCTCCTTGCAGAAAAACCACAGCGTCTTTCCACTGCATCATTAAGTCCCTCCGAACATGTATTGGGGTCTAGTCCACAATTTGAGGCACCAGCTAAATTCTCATCAGACTGGAAGGTTGCCAGGATAAATTCTGCCCAGCAAGCCTCCCCTCTCTCTCCAACTCCTACAAGGTCTCAGCTGCAGCCCCAGTCAAATATATCTATAACATCCAACACAAGCTCTTCAGCTTTTACAAAGTCAGTAACACCACAGCTCAGTTTTACCTCTGAGCAAAAAGTTCGTGATGCACCTTTGTCAGCTTTCAGCAAGCAACAAAACGGGGCATCAGAGCACACACTAGGAATAATAACCTCACCTCCTGGTCAGGCTCTCGAGACTCCTAAATTGGCTTTCACTGACTCTCCATCAGATGAATCATATATTTCAGATCATGTTTTACTTGACCCTGAGCTTCCAGTAAATGCTCCAGGTAAAATTCAGGATGTGAACCCGCTGAACCCTAGCATTGCCCCCTTGCAGCAGTACAAAGCAGCACGTGATCTAAACATGCTACCCAACCCAGATGAGATTCTGGCCCCTAGCTACTATGTGCCTTTCATCGGCCCCCACCCTACATCACCTGTATCTGAACCCACTGAGGTCTCTCCAGAGGACTTCTACCCCACCAACACCATGGAATTCGACTGGGGGTCTGGGGATTATCTGGAGACAATGTCGTTCTTGAATTCAGAGGGCGACGATTACTCTCTGGTCACCAAGGTGCCCTCTGACCCATATGATCTGGAGGACTATACAGAAACCTATGATACATCTTTCCCTTCTAGGGCAGGCATATCCCCTTCATCCTTGCAACCTCTTCATATCTCACCATCTTCCAGCCTCATGACAGCCTACAGCACCATTCTCCCAATGAAATCCATTCATCCTTCCTCTTTGTCCTCTACAGTTCACTATACACTGGAACCTACTCCTACAATCCACAATGATATAGCCGAAGCATCATACATAGATTGGTCAGATACTTTCAGCATTCAACCAACAGACGTCCTCTTACCTGACATGAACAGTTTGGAGTATTACACAACTCAGTTGACCAAGGACAACACTGGATTAGAGGGTGGAGCTGAACAAAGAGGGAATGTTACTGTGGTGTCCATGAGTACTACAGACATCACACCCACCGGCAGCTTAACCAATGACACCAAATCGACTGAGGATGAGTCCTCAAGTGATCTGTCAGGGTTTGAACCCAATGACGAAACACTGTTCACCACAGAAGAGAGTCCTCAGCCGCTCAATTTCACAGAGCCTTTTCTACATCCTTCCATAGTCACGACCCCCTTCTTTGATTCCTCATCCTCCATCTGGATCAGTCAAGTGTCCACTGAAGATTGGTCCTCAGCTACTCTTACAATTGGCCTGAGCAGCACTACATCAACAGCAGCTATACTACCTGGTGCTACAGCTTTACTACCAGATGATGTAACATCTTCCTCTTTGACAGATGTCCATTGGTTTGTTACAGAGTCGTTCCCACAAAGTACCATACACACCACTCCTGTCTTAAGTGCAACAACAGCCTTCTCCAATGTTCCCACTGAACAGCCTGCCAACACAACTGCTGGTACAACAGACACTTATCCCGAAGACACTACTATTACAACCGAACCAACTCTTAATATCACCTTAGCTTCAACTCAACCCACATCTAATGTCACATTGGTCTCCCCTATAATGGTGGGTGATCAAGGGGTGACTGAAGATGGATTTGACACCCCAGTCACAATGACCTCAATTCCTGCTAGCAGTGAAGCTAACACAATCTCTGCTGTACCCACAACTACAACTGCCACCACTACTACTCTTCAAGCAACAACCGGAGCTACTGCTACCACAAAAGCATCCACAAGTGTCAACATCATCTCTACCACCAGTGGCAAGGCACCGACTACAGCAGCAACATCAAGGCAGTACCTGTGCAACGTTGACAAGCCTGCCTATTTAGTTAAAGTTGGTAAGTCTGAATTCTCATTTTATTGTAATTTGAACTTGAAATAAATATATGGTATATACACAGCATCATAAAATAAGACTATGACAATAAGTTTGTTTTTTCTCCTGAAGGTTTTCCCTCTGGGGCCACTGTTGGATATGCCAAATCCCAAGTTAAAGACATCCTTAAATTGGAGTTCAACAAATCAGTTGAGCTGCAGGTAAATGTTATTTCAACAGGGAGTCAATATATTTTATTAATTTTAAGATAATGGTATGCAAGGTGTTGGAAAAAACATGCAATGATAACATAGTCACATGGTGTAAAAGAGATGTTAAAATATGAATTGTATTGCAAGATCAAGCTATATCTAGCTTGGTTTATTACTAAAAAAACATAAAAGAGTAATATGTTGCAGAATGTTCTCTGAATGTGGGTTTTTGCATGTATATGTACAATATATACTCTCTGTGTGTGTGTGTGTGTGTGTGTGTGGGTATGTGTGTGTGTGTGTGTGTGTGTGTGTGTGTGTGTGTGTGTGTGTGTGTGTGTGTGTGTGTGTGTGTGTGTGTGTGTGTGTGTGTGTGTGTGTGTGTGTGTTGAGATTTGTGCATGTGAACCATAAAGGCTGACCCACCTCCTCCTTATTTTTTAAATCTGTGAATCTGTAATTAAAAAATAAATTTAAAACCCACAGGATTAGTCACATTAAGTTCCACAGAATCTCCAGTGACCTTTGAAGAGCACCAGTTCCTTATTTAACACATAGCACTTAAAGTAACTGTGAATAAATTATTCTAATAAGTGATTTATCTGTGTCATATTTTCTTCTTTTATCTGTGAAGGTTATCGCCCCCCCACCAAAGTTTGTGTTTCGGGTGGTGTCTGGTCCAGTTGTGTACACAGCTGTATCTATCATCAATGCGCTGCGAAAGTCAGGGCGTCGCTTCCTTTCCATTTCTCCCAACTGGACAACGCCAGACAATAAATATCAAGTCCACACAGGTAAATGAACTTTGACTGAATTTAAATATTGAAAGATTTCAAGATAACTGTTTCTTTTCAGACTTGAATTAAAACTGTCTGTGTCTGTCCTGCAGTGCTGCAGTTTGTTCCTGGTCATGTAGATGTGCGGTACTGCAACTTTAGTGAGAGCATTGAGAAAGGTTTGACCATGGCCTTTGCTGAAGTTCGTCGGCGCTCAAAGGAGTCAACCAACTTCACAGTGCTTGTGAGTGAAACCTGTATAACATTTGTCTAGCAGCTGCTTCCCTCCATATGTAGTATCTGTCTGTCTGAAAAGCGAGAGATATCTTTATTTTTGTATTTCTGTCCTACCAAGGAAGTTAAAAAACATAGGTTGGTCTGTTAAACAGCTGGACCTGCTGCTTGTTTGCTGACTAAGCTGACCCCAAACTTTCCAGTCATTTAACCAGTGGATGACTGTGATTTCAGCAGCAGAGGCTGACTTAGATTGGGATATTTCTTTCCAAACAGGAGCTTTTCTGTTGAATCACAAGTGCTGGGGCTTTTGGATTTTAGTAAATGAATGGTGGCTGAAATGATTGCCTGGGGAGAAAGCTATTTTTAAAAATCACTGCTTGCTATAAGCTTTTAATTACTAATAATGTATTTATCCATCCAAGCAGACATCACTCTCCTCATCCACATCCTCCACTTCTTACAAGGGGGTTACATTCTGATCAGATGCCCCGAGCACCTTAACTGGCTCCTTTCAATACAGAAAAAAAAGCTATTCTTGTCCAAGCTTCCTCCACAGTCTCACTCTTGCAGTCACAAAGCAGAGGTCATGACCCGAGGGCAGGGTCCAGTCACTTTCAGACTCAGCTCCTTCTTTACCATGACAGTCCAGTACACAACGTCCATGAGATTTTTCACTTGGATACTTGAAGGAGTTCATGCTCTAGTTATTAAGTATTAAAGATGCTTATTGTTTGTTAATAAAGAGCTTATTTGGATATGTGGTAGAGTTTTTGTGTAATCCTATTACACTGATGCCGGTATTATAGTAGGAATAAATGTAGGGATTAAATCAAGCATTTGTTGAGGCATGAACATGTTTGATGAACAACTAGCAAACTATGCCCTGGGCCACACTGCTCAATTTTGTGTTCTACTTTCCAATCACTGAAGCCAATGATTTTCAGATATGGGGCTTCATTTTAACTCTTTAAGTGACAGACAAGCTTTCCCAGAAATTACATGAACAACAGAATGGAAAATGCTTTGCACATTTTGTTGTATAATTGTCTGACCTCTAAATAATACCTCTCTGCCTGATTGTGTTTCAGATTCTAAACATCAACATGGCCCCTAAATATCAGGAACAACGGATGACGAGGCAGCCGGTGGACATCACCTTCACTGTGAAAGTTTCAAAGGGTTATCTAACAGGGTCAGAGGTCAGCAATTCTCTGATGAAGCTCACCATGGTGGAATTCAGCTACTACATGGGCTTTCCTGTTCTGCAGATTGCTGAGCGTGAGTCACATAGGGTCGTCTCACTATATTTTAGCCATTTCAACTTACGTGTATTACACAGTGATATCTAATATGTGACCTTTTGCAGCTGGAAGTTTGCTTCCTGCTTGTGTCATGTCACCAATGATCATCCTTAGTTAAATGTTACTACACTTAAACATCCTTCTCTCCTTTTATACCAACAGCTTTCCATTATCCAGAGTTGAATACCAGCCAGTCTTTTCGCTCCTCCTGGGTTAGAACAGGTATGATGGTTTCACTTGTTGGCATGGTTTATGCTGCTATAACTACTTACATATGACACCATTTGTGGTTATAATATATTGCTTCTGGTTGCCTGTGCACATAGTTCTCCTGGGTGTACTGGACCAGAAAGTGGCTGAGAGGACATTTCAAGCCAACATGGAGCGCCGTGTGGCCATGTTACTCGGGGAAGCCATGGGATTAGTCAGACGTGTTAAGAGAGCCACCACCATAGGGAACAACAGCGTTCAGGTATTGTATAAACATATAGAAAGTATTGTACTCAGTTATTGTATATACAGTTACTTAGCCTTTACAGAAGATAGTACACATAATACACAATTTATCAAGCTTCACAAGCAACTTAACACGGTTGCTTTTCTGGGGGGGAAAAAAAGCTAAACTAGATAATGTCACTTATTTGAAGTAAAAGTTAAGTCAAGTGATAGCATCTGGAAATGGTTAGGTTAGCTGTGTTTGTCTTTATTTCAAATGTCAGTATATTAAAAACAAGTCTAGGTTTATCACCTTACAAGCACATTTATATTTATTAACTTGTTTTAAAGTGAATAAGATTTTAAAACTCAATACTTGACCCTCAATAATTGTAAAGTCAGTGTTTGATCAAGATACGCTCGCAGTGCATTTCTTCTAAATATACTGTAGTATACAATAGAAGTACTAGTTAAGTTTCTTGTTCATTACACAAGAAAACACACTCCAAACTCTTTAACAGAAAGTTTGTTAAGGATTACTAACTTAATCTTGAAAAAGCTTCCTTCCTTGTACCATTTATGTCATTATTCCCTGATGCAAGCTCTCTCTAACTACCTTGTCTCAGTACTGAGGGCTCATTATGTGAGCGTTGCAGTGTTTGTAGCCACTGAAAGCCTTACTGCTTTACTAATCAGGCTCTAGCTTTTGTGGCTTTGCTCCGCACCTGCTCATCTCTAAGGGCACAGGATAGGGCTCTGTCTCCATGGCAACAGCATCCCATTCAGCCCAGGGGCGAGCCACTCAAAGACCACAACCTCATGAGTCGTCGTTCTTTCTCCTCTTCCTCATTTCTCTGCTCCTATTACTTGAACCCCTGTGAACCACAGAGCTGCTAAGAGCAGATCAATTATTAATTGTTTCTCTCTCTCTCTCTCTCTTGGTCTGTATCCTGCAGTGGGCATGATTAAGAGTTTGTCTCTGTGTTTGAGAGGATAGACATTATGAGGAAGCAGAGACGGGTAGGTAAAAGATTCAGAAATCAGAGGAACAGAGAGTGCAAAACACTCACATAAAAGAGACCTATGTGTAATGTTATAAGAGACGAGGAATGCATATTTG
Source organism: Scomber scombrus (assembly GCF_963691925.1). Lineage (NCBI taxonomy): Eukaryota > Metazoa > Chordata > Actinopteri > Scombriformes > Scombridae > Scomber > Scomber scombrus. The sequence goes on along the minus strand of NC_084975.1, from coordinate 10,616,654 downwards.
ATCTGACCTCATGAAGTGTGAGTGCATATGGTGGTCTTTAAACAGTGGGGCTGTCAGAGTGATAAATATCATCCTTGGCTGAGTAGAAACCTAACTGTTTTTGACCTTTCTGCCTTCCACATTGTTGTCTGCATGAAACCTACAGCCTAATTTAGGAAAACGGAGGACCATATTTGTGGCGAACCTTTAGTGTCTGTGTGTTTGTGCTATGATTAGATCTCTAATTTTAAGCTCTGGCATCCTTTCTACCTTCAGAGATGATGTTTTTCCACAGTCATGAATATGAATGTCTGTTATACATAGACAGCTTATTATGTGCTTGTGTTCCTTCCAGCCTTGATATGATTCTGTCATTAAGGAAGCCTAGTTTAGATGTTGTTTTTTTTACATTTCAAAGACGCTCAGCTTTGAGTGTCTTTTAGATATAATGAGAATGAGGTGTCTCAGACTGTACTTCAGAGGAATCAGTTGTCTTCCTTCCTTGCACACACGCACGCACGCACGCACGCACACACACACACACACACACACTCACACACATGCAAATACACATATCTCAAACAGATGTCCCTAGACTGTCATGACAGTATCAGTGTGGTGTCGTCACCTACGAGAATACCTTATGAGTCCGCCTAGACAGATAAAAGAGGACGAAGAATCGGGGTCATGCAATAAAGACACACATTCAGGCTGCCATCTTTCCACTCTAATAACTGTGCATGGACTGGATGAGGGAGCTTGCACAGCTGCTTTTCTGTGTTAGCCCAGGCATGACCTGCACTTTACTCTTTCAAGCAATGCAGACAGCAGGCTGAGCTGTGCCTCAGAGCAAGCAGAGGGAGGCCGCATACACACACACGCACGCACACACAGGCATATTAGACAACATGGAGAAATATTTCAATGAATAATCTAATGAGAATACAGAAAGCACATTGACGTACCATGAATGTGCTTTTTCTAAGTGTGTGTGTGTGTGTGTGTGTGTGTGTGTGTGTGTGTGTGTGTGTGTGTGTGTGTGTGTGTGTGTGTGTGTGTGTGTCCATGTAGATGTTTTTGTGCATAAAATAGTTGGCAGAATAATGACAACATCTCATATAAAAGGGCTTTAGCTATGCAGATGTAATGTTAAGTTTAGGAGGTGTATAAAACATATAGTTACATACAGTTTAAATTCTTGACATATAATTTATGTTTTCCAGAACATTGCATGAATGCAAATGTGCACTGTTATTTACAAAAAGAAATTAAAAGCAGCACTATGGTAACTAGGGAGGCTAAATAGCTGGTGCCTAAAATGTTCTCTTCTGCAGTCACAAAACCTCAAACACTATTAATGTTACAGGGCTCCATGGAAAATGAGGTACCACACTCTCCATTAAAAAGTCATCCTTATTATTAAAATCATGACACTTTCCTCATTAGGACCTTCATCAAACATTCCATTTTTAGTGTAAGGGGCTGTAGTGTTTCATCTTTCATGAGTCCTATGATCATTTTTGGAATATCTTCTTTTCAAGTTGCTTGAGCACTGTCTGTTAGCCACCAGTGATGCAGTGGGGAAACATTCACAGGTCGTGACAACAAATGAGTACAAAGAAAAAGAAGAGGAGTGGTTGTCCGATGGTAAAACTTCATCCGCAGAAATATAAAGACAAAAGCAAAATGATTGATAAGATCCACAAAATGTGGGGATTGTCAGCCTCAGCCCCTGAGCAATAAAAAACAGCCTATTGAGTGTTGTGTAGCCTTTTTCTAACATCTGGACATGTTCATGTTTAGAAGAAAAAAGAAGATGCCATGATGTCTGCCCTCTGTTTAAAAGGTGGTGGACACTAGTACATGCAGCCATCTCATAGTAGTCATTAAGCCTCATGATTGCTCTTTGTAATTATATTGCAACTGAGGCATGTTTCCTTATTTCCCATATGCCAACATATATACACCCACACACATAGCTAAACAAACTGAAGAGTGTCCATGTTTTGGATGAACTCAAACATATTTTATAGCCTTGCTAATTGCCACATTCAAACTTCCTGAACTTTAAATGTAAAGCAGATTTATTTTTCTTATCACTTAAGGAAATTGTAGTCATATTGGAATATCTCAGTACAATCATTTTAAGACTTGGATAACAGTATTCAGAGATGAATTTAAGTTGCCCTGATGAGAAAGGATGGCCTTCCACCTTATTAGATACTGGATCATTGTTTACATACATTTGTATACCTCTTTGAGACTGAGCTGTTTAACATCAAACCTTTTGTACCTCCACTTAACTAGTGTACCACATCATTTTGTTGTTTGGATAAATTACTAACTCTGCTTCTCTCATTGTTTCAACCTCCAGGTTGTAAGTATGAACCGGCTGGGGGGTGCGGACCAACCCTTGGAGATTGTGTATTTTGTGGAGGGTCCCAGTGGTCAGAGGATGCCTGCAGTCAGAACAGCCAACCTACTCAACAGCTTGGACGTTCAAAAGGCTGCCATCGTCTTGGGATATCGTGTACAGGGCATTTTAGCCCAGCGTGAGTACCTCTGGTAGAGCAGATAACTGATATTCAAGGGCACCCCAGTGATAAAGAGATGTTGCTTGACATAGACAAACTAAGTTTAAGCTCCCATGTTTGTCAGCATCCAAGTTGCTGAAGAACTAGACACTACAATCACTGCTATTTCTCAAGGGCTGGTATGGAGTATTTACCTGTGCAGATAGATAGTATGAGTTACATATAATTGAAATGGAGTGTACTGCATTAACTTAATAGGAGCTGGAGCAGAGGGACACAAAAAACAAGAAAGGATGCAAGATTAAGAAAATATTTTGACAACCTCAGATAGAATGTTATGATCTCAGAGGTTGGACTTACAGCTTTGTGACATGCCTTATGTCCCATTGTTCACAAGCTGCGAAATAAGAAAAAATAAAACTTCTGGCTTTGTATCTCTTTTTATGTTTATAGCAGCATTTGACTAATTACCTCCTCTTGTATGTATTGTACCAAACGCTTGTCTTCCTCAATAAGAATCTAAACAAGGGATAAAGGCCTAATGAGAACCCCTTAAGGGAGGTCTGTTTCTGTGTTGACTGTGTTCTCCTACGGTACTTTCCCAGGGGATGAAATGAATGTTAATTAAAACTAATGAAGGTCTGCATTGAAGATTACAGCAGTGAGAAAACAGGCAGCACTCCATAGATGTACTACATGTTTAGCTTAGCATCCACAAGGTGATTGTAAATTGGATTATGCTTGAAATATTGAAACGCAAACACACATATGTTCTCATTTGTTTTGAAGCCCAACTTTAAAAAACGTTTTAACATAAAGGCGATTTGTGCCCCTCTGTCACTTTCTCAATCTCTATCCCTGCAGCTGTAGAGAAGGTGGGGTCCTCACCGTCTGACAGTGAGAACACAAACATGTGGATCGTCATCGGGGTGGTAATTCCCCTCCTGGTGGTCATCGTCATCATTTCCATCCTGTACTGGAAACTGTGTCGGACAGACAAGCTGGAGTTCCAGCCAGATGCCATGACCTCCATCCAGCAGAGACAGAAGGTAGAGTCCCATCAGTGTTGTAAAGTGTCTGATTCATCATCAACATCAGAGTTCAACATGTGTTTCAAAGTATTTCCAGATCAACAGCTCATTTTGAAATATGTAACATGGCAATAATTGCCACCACACTTTGTTTTGTTTCCACTGTCTATTGTGTTATCAATTACTTCAGCTTGTTGTTGATGATCTTTTGTGGAATTAAATCGTCCTTTTTTAATGACTAATGTACTTTGAAAAGTGACATTTTTGTTAACTTGCCTCTGTTGGGGAGTGATCATTTTTTAGGTTAGCCGCTTCTTTAAAGCAGAGTGCAAACCGTTTCTGTTTTTATTTAACTTCTAATTTAACATGTAATGGACATTGATAATCATATTAATTTGTTCAAATATGAATTCATTTCTTCTTTAGATTACATTAGTGAAACTTTAATGACCCCAGTAAGGAATTTATTAATGGCCATGAGCTGGATTAAAACGTCTAGTACATGCCATGAGCCTTAACTACTCTGTTAAGTGATTTAAAGCTTTCTTCTTCTGCTGCCTCTCTTACTCACTGGGTTAAAGATCTAACTCCCCTGCCCTGACAGTCCAACTCCATCTCACTGTATTTTCTGTTTGTGACAACTAAAATGCCTCTTCTTTCTTTTTATCCTCATGCTTGAAATAGAAATAATTTAATTTGATTCTGCTGAGGCTGCTTCCTGTCTTACTATTGTCTCTCTCCCTTTAAAGCATGTCCCGTTTTGCACTAGTTAAGTGAAGTTAAATGTCAGGAGAGAGATTTTTCCTGCTTGTTGTGGAAACCTCAGAAGTCCTGATGAACAACATATTTTAATCAAGAATGAAATGACTGTGGTCTTTGTTGAAAATGCATCAGTTTACTGAGAGACACAGGGTCAAGTTCACCAGAGAAACGAAGATCAAGAAAAGGTGCTGCGTCAGTGTATAAATTCACCAGGATACAATGCATTTTAACACACAGTATACTGCCTAGTAGAGATACCAGTACCCATAGTAATCTCAAAAACGTGTTTTTCTAGGTTTGTCAGTATGTGATGCAATACAGAAGTAACTGGCTCTCTGTATAAGTAACCCCTGCAGTAGTCTGCCTCAGTCCCAGTGACTCTTTAATCATTAACTCAGAGACCAGTGATAGAGGAATATGACTTCCATCCAGTCCTTGAATAGATTTTCATACGCTGAATTTAGTTTGAGCTGTTTTGGAGATTTATGTGCGTATTTTTTGGATCTTCGTGTCTTACTGGGTGATATTTCTATCTCCGACCGGCTGTCATGCCCTTCCACTCGCATTTGAGTTGAGCGATGAACTCACATCGGTGTAATGCAGTTAATCTAATGTGCTGAGGTAACTATGACTTACCCTCTCTGCTTAACACAATCATCTGTCACTTAACACCACTCCTCTGCTCTCAGTCTGCTGCCTCATTCAGAGAAGCAAGGAGTCCTCTTCCACAGCTATTCACTCCAAGTAAGAGGGGGGTAGAGTTTAGCGAAGAAGAAGAAGAAGAATATGAGGAGGAAGAGGAGGAGGAGGATGAAGAAGAAGAGGAGGAGGAGGAGAAGAAAGAGATTAAAAAGGGGAAGGTACAGAGCAGTGTTTGGTGGTGCGTAGAAGATATAGATGAGACCTAGTTTGTGTTTGTTTGTCAGTAGTTATTTAAATATTTCACAATTATGTGAAAGAACAGCAACAATAGATACAGTTAATTCAGTTAAAGTCAATAGTTGAAAAGTGGATTTATGAGTTTTATTATAGATACAGATGCAAAAGCATTCTACAAGTATTCATCCTGTCCACCATTGCTTCTGCTCAGAGACCAGAAGCTCTTCCCAAGATCAAACAGAGTCTGAGCAGCGAAGAGGAAGAAGAGGAGGAAGAAGAAGAAGAGGAGGAGGAGGAGGAGGAGGAAGAAGAAGAGGAAGAAGAAGATGAAGACGAAGATGACGAAAAGGAGAAAGTTAAAAGGAAAGGATTGAAACCAGAAGAACAGAGAGGAAAAGAGCACAGGGCAATGCAAAAGAAAACGGGGGAGATGACGAAAGAAGAGCAAATGAAAGTGTTGTCTAAAGGAAAGAGAGCCAAGCAGGAGGTATATGGTGTAGTTGCCATAGAGACTAGTATTTGTTTCATTAGTGGACATTAGGATCATGCTTAGAAAATCCAGCGTTACGTATGATGGATTTCAATGTGGAGCACTGATGCGTTTGTAGTGTGTAGATCCTGAGGAGCATACAGTGACTGTTGTGAAGTAGTACATTTAGACATGTCATTCTGCATGTATCAACTGTTTGTTCTGAGTGAGTCCCCAATATGCCTTAAGACTGGGCTAAGTAGTAATTAGTGAGTGTAATATGTGAGAGATAGCTCACTAGCTGTGTGTGTTTGCTTTCATTCAGCCTCAGTTATAATGAAACAGGTCGAGTATTTCAGCTGCTGCTTTTTCCCTCTCAAAGACCAGCGTTGTTTATATGCCGTGGAGCGCGGCACACACAAACATACACACACGCACTCTCTTTGGATTAGCAGTTTCAGTCTGGCAAGCATCACACCGGATTAGCAGTTTTATACCAACAAGCCTCTTCTAAGCCACACATTTTGCAATAATAGACTCGGTGTGTTCACGTATAATTCAGAGAATATGTCATGTCACTCTTCTCTCGTAGACACGTTTCAATGTCACAGGACCAGAGTTACGCAAACTCCAAGCGCACACGCTGAGATCTGACATCCTTTGTTTATTCCTTTGCTGTTGGAAAGTCGCGAGGGCTTTACACTCAAACAGTCTCATTGCTTCCATCCCCCAACCACCTCAAAGAAAAGCAAGCAGCTCAATGTTTCCCCACATCTCTGTCTCTCTTTCTCGTTTCCCCTTTATTCATTAATGTGTGTCTGTCTGAGTCTCCCTCATCTCCTGGACATCCATTCATCATCTTTCAGCCTTGTCCATCTATCTACCTGGCCTCTTACCACTCACAACCTTTGGTCAAAAAGTCAAATTTATTTTAACTAGTTTAAACTGTACATTAATGTAACCGTCATTATGTAACCATGTCATATTGGAATATGGTTCAACTTGAGGGTGATGAATGCTGTTACAGAAAATTTCCCTCCTGTTGTTAAGTAAATATTTACAGTCTGGTTCATTTTTATTCGCTCACTCTTTTTTTTTTTTTACCTCTTTAACTGAAACTGTATGTCTTTCCACCTTTTTTTCCATTTTCCTCTCCTAAAACTCTCCCCTCTTTTCTTCCGTTCTACCCGTCTCCTCAGTTGCAGGCTCCTAGTGTGAAAGGCTTCGACTTTGCCAAACTGCACCTTGGCCAGCAGAGTAAGGATGATGTCATGGTGATCCAGGAATCTGTCTCGCCTGGCCCTGGGCCCCTGCCCGTGTCCTTTAAAGAAGGCTTCAGTCCATCTGAGAATGGAGAGATCCCTACCCCTATATCCAAAACTTCCACCAAGGCGTCCCGCAGCGGACGAAGACGAGGAAGGTCAGTGCTGCTGGCAGTATAATGCAGGAGGGGTGACATAGCATAAATTAATAAAATGCATAAGGAATGAGAACATTAAATTGCATCGAGTTATGTCTATACACAGTAGGGTATTCAGTCTGAGGTTACACCAAAAACACCAAAAGGACAGATGCTCTGAAATAGTATTTCATTGTTGTGTTTTACCCAATTATAATCTCCAGATTACTGAGTATTTTTCTCTTTCCTAATCCACCATCTGGTCAAAACACTCACAGTTTACTGACAGATATTTTTCCAGATTTTTCCTGATACATATCAAGATATTTCACAGCTTGTTTTTTGCCCCATCACTCGTATTTTCAATGCAGCTCAATTGGGACATTCAGTCAACAAGACAAAAAGCTCTTGACAGACCGTCTGATCAATAATTGATGCACTAGACAGTGAGGGCTATTCCTTTGCTCTTACATACTGGCACAGATTGTCTATATCAATTATATTAAGTTGCAATATATAGAGAGATTTATTTTTTATAGTTTCTATACCTATACTTCCTCTGTTCAAACTTCTTTGATAAGAATAGATTTAAAATTGATTTAACTTCATTTGGCCATAGTCTTAGCCTTAAATATTTCAAACTGATGTACTTGATGTACACATTTTATATTTATTATTTATCATAGCGGAGATTCATAGAGGAATTTCAATTTTCCATTGTAATAATATTCCAGATATGTGCACCATTACCAGCAGCTCCCAAATCACTTACTGCTCAGGCTATTAGACAATATCTGACACCAAAACATTAGCAGCAGTTAGTTCTTAATGATGTTCATTAACTCATTAACTCATGTTGTTAATATAATCCAATACGCCTGTTGTTGTCAGAGTGGAGGATTGATACTTGATTGTTTATAGTTCTAGTAATGAACATGCTGTCAGAATTTAGCACTTCAAAAATCCTATTAGTATTTCTTAGACTCCCCCCAGCATTTACCTTTGTGGAGATACCACTGTTTTCGATTATGCATGGCATTTCAACATGTAAGTGCGTTCTTGGGCTTCTATTATTCATGAAAGTGTGTGTGTGTGTGTGTGTGTGTGTGTGTGTGTGTGTGTGTGTGTGTGTGTGTGTGTGTGTATGTGTTTTTTCCTGGTAGGATCTCGCCGTCAGACGGTGATTCGGTGGTAAGTGACCGTTCCAGTGAGCGAGATTCGACTGAGGAGAACCTCAGAGCCCACGCCACGCCCAGCGACAGCAAGCACAGCCGGAAGATCCCCATCAATGTTTTAAATGGCAAGTGGCCCTGGCAACACTCGCATCACTCCTTCAAATACAGAATAAGGGAGGGAAGAGGGGGAAGAAGGAAACTGAAGGGACTGGACAGACGTAAAGAGATGCAGAGAGCAACTCGAGCTGGGATGATTTGATTGACAGGATGGCTCGATAAAGGGAAGAAGGGACTGTGATGTGGCTAAAAGGCAAAGTAGAGGAATGTTAATGAAAAGAGTCATCCTAACAGCTCAAGCGCTGACATTAGGATTACACAGTGAAGAACTAACAGTAAAAGAAACACCTGGTAGGGACTATTACTTGATAGCCAAAAGAGAGAGGAAAGGGAGAGAAGAGGGAGGAAGGAAAAAAGGTGCAGGGGGATATCTTAAGTTACTCTGTCTGACTGCTTGTTGATAGATGCAAGCCTGCAACGCCACTTGGAGATGTGCCAGAGCCAGAATCAATCAGGCACACAGACAACAGCCTGACTCACCCACAGAGGAATGGCCTCTGTTTTGTTATTGATAAATCTCTGCCTGAGACTGTATATACTCTGCCACACTGTTTATAAGTAAAATACATTGTATATGAGACACACTCTGCATTATATAACATACTGTCATTCTCTCTCTGCTCATGCTGTGTGTATCAGTGTTTTTTTCTGCTCATCATAAGTTAAAGTACAACAAGCAGCAGCTCTTTCCTTTCTTTCCTCTCGCTAATGAACTTCACAAGACCAGAATCGAACCATACTAGACTTTTTTAGTTTTATTGTCGACATACAGCTACCACTTCTATCTTAGAGGCTCTCATTTGACCTCCAATAAAACTCTCTTTCCTTTCTATTGCGGTTTGCAGGCAAGAATAGAATTGGTAAGAGTTTGTCTTCTCTCCGTCTGTGTCTCTGTAGACCTCACTCTTGACCTCCAGCAGCTGTGTCTGTGTTTGTTTCTGTGGTAGCTTTTGCACTGCTTGTTCCCACCATCCATCACTGTCTGCCGAGCTGTCAGTCACAGTGTAGAAGCAGTCGACTTCACAAACAAAGGCAAAAGGCAATTGTTTGTAATGAAGTGTTTGTTTCATGTTACTGCTGGAAACATCTCCTCAAACTTTTGTTAGAAGCCTTTTTCTAAAGTAGTCATGGCGGTTAAATAAGAATGTATATGTTGCTGTTGTGATCCTCACTCAGTAGTTGCCTCTGAACACTCTGTACCCCTGATTTAATTCAACATTACCATTTAAAACTTGCACTGTTCTGACTGCATTATGATATCTGTTTTGCTACTTTCTTGCTTTCTGTCTCAGGTCCTCCACCTATGAACGGCACACTCGAGCAGCTGTCCTCAGCCTCCATCTTTGAACATGTCGATCGGATGTCTCGTGCCACAGACGCGAGCAGGAGACTCCCCAACAAAATCCAGCTTATTGCCATGCAGCCCATGCCTGTCCCACCACTGCACAGCCCCACAGTCAATGGCAAACTGACCGACACCAACCAAATTAACAAAGAGGTTTGCCCTTCTGACTGTTCACTTTAGCAAATTGATCAGTCTAAAGTAAGTAACTCCTTCATATTTTTATTTGGTGTTTTCTCCTCAGATCCAAGTTGCACTAAGGCACAAATCAGAGATTGAGCACCATCGCAACAAGATACGTCTGCGTGCCAAGAGGAAGGGCCATTACGACTTCCCCGCGATGGATGACATGAGTGGCATCGCAGACCCCAAAGACCAGGATCGCATCTATCACAAAGCACAGATACAGATTGATAAGATCCTGGACCCAAATGCACAGATGCCCTCCATCTTCATGGAGTCCAAGAAAAGGTTAGGACTCATATTTTGGCTCAATGCACTTCTTTGGTTTTGTGGTGCACAAGTTGACCTGGCTTGATCTGTTGTATAGCTGTGCTTTTCTGGTAATGCTATGAAACAATGTCAAAAATAGTTTTTTTCTCAGTGGTCGAGGGAGGCGCTCTCCCAAACAAAGGATGAAGGATCAGTTGAATGGAGGCCTGATGGATGCAGACAAAGACCACCTCATCACTGATGACACTGATGCAGCTTACAGAAAGTGCCCTGGGGTCAACAATGTGGCCTACGTGGTAAGTAGTACAGGGCTGACATAGTGTTTGTACAATCTTTCATATGAATTAATATGAAAAAATCGCCAAAGAGATTCAGATTCATTGACAGTTTAATAAAAGTAACATTTTATTCATTTTGGGAAAAACCTAAATTTTTTGTCGTTGTGTTTACTCCAGTCGGACCCTGACCAAGGCCCAGGATCCCCTCACGGGAGCCCCTCCCCCACCGATGACGTCTTCCTGGGTCCCGCTTCCTCTCCCCCAGGTCATGCCCCTCCCCCACCCCCCTACATGCCCCCACAGCCCTCCATTGAAGAGGCTCGGCAGCAGATGCACTCCCTGCTGGACGACGCCTTCGCCCTCGTGTCGCCCACCTCTCAGGGCAGCACAGCAGGGATCACTCTCCCAGGGGTCAACACCAACCCCCCTAGCACCAGCCCTCCGGCCCGTGGGCCCAGACCTTGGGGTCCCTCCTATCCAGGTCTTAGCCCTTTCCCTGGTGTAAGTAGCCAACTCTCGGCCCGTGGAGCTGAGCAGCATAGTATTTTTGGCAACAAATTGTTCTGTGTGGCATCTAAGCTTCCTGTAAGCTGTCTGGTCAAGGTGCCTCTTCCTTTCTCTAATCTGTGGACAAACCTGAAGACAAAGAAGCTCAGGCTCCCCTGTTTAAATTTTTAATGACCAAAACTACAGACATGTAAAATCCTTTGTATTCACTCTCTGTTTCCCTTTCATGAGGTTTTTTCACCTCATTCCCAGCATGAAGCGTATAGTTTCAGGTTTAATCGTGTCCTCTTAGCAAACTAATCAGTTAAGTATTCCTCCATCTGTCGCCCCCATGTAGCTGCGACCTTACAACCCCCGTCAGCTATCTACAACTCCTAAGACTCTGCAGTAATGGACCCTGCATATGCTTGATCTGCATTAGCTGCTGTTAGCGTAGGCTGGTTTCAAAGAAGGTACAGTCATATATAACCGCTCAGAAGGCTGCCGGAATAATAAGCTCAGTGTATGCAGCCCTTTTTTATGTTTCTACATTATGCTTCTTATTGATGGGAGGTCTCTTTAAAACGGCATCCTACAAAGAAATTCACTTTGTAACACAGAGGCTGTATGTTGTATATTTAATAATGTTGAAAGCTGAGCTAAAATCAAACAAAGCTTTCAGTGCCCATGTGTATTATATAAGAAAATTAGGAGTTGTTTCAAGACAGCAGAGCATCACACAGCAGTAAAGGCACACAGCAGAGATATTTGGCCTTTATCACTCAGATTACACCAGCAGTGACATCTACACATTATGACCTTTAAAACAATCAGCAAAACTAAAAGTATAGTGTTTTTTAAAAAATATGTTGAGCTTAATACAAAAAAAACTTTTCCTATCTTGTCTACAGGATATCCACTTATCCACTATAGTAATTGAACTTCTCGCTTACATCCCCTGAAATCCATAATTAAATGCATTTTACAGCTATCAAAAAGTATTCACTACACTGTTCCTAAAAGGTTCAACACCAATGTTCGCCTCAGGTGAAAAATATAGAGACTCAAGAGTGAACAGAGGAGCAATAAAAAGCCATTTGCTGGTTCTGCTTTTGCAGGTTCAGTGCTTTAATGCGCCATGAAAGGTCAGCTGTAAAAAAGCAGGATATCCAACAAAACCTTGCTTGGTAAAAACAGCAGTGTTTACTACATAAAGTTAACCCCACTGCTCAAATGTACTGAAAATAGTAAGAGGCACAGGAAAGCTTTGCTTAGACAAGAATTATCAGTATTTGTATTATATCTTGATACAGTATGAAAGCTGTGTCATATCATATTTATAGTTTGATTATACCTGAGAATCATAAATGCAAACAGTGTCTGCTATAGTTAAGTTTCCTGTCATCATTGTTTTACTCTTTGTGTCCCCCAGAGGTTCACTGAGCTGAGCATGTCCCCGCCTGCAGTCCAAAGCCTCATACCAAGGTTAGTAGAACAGTCAATGAAAATTGAGTATTTGTGTAGAGATCATAAATATTGTGTTTATTTGACTCTGCCTACACTAGAATTGTATCTTATTGATTTGCACAACCTGATTTCCACCACTTCACCAGCGGGCAATGTTTTCCTTTAGGTGCATCCTGTGAGTTTGACCTCATGAATACTTAAAGAAGATTCATCTTTATTTTATTGTTTTAATGGATCAGGTGCAGGCAGTGGTCTCTTAACTGGCTCCAAAAAGACCTAAGAGCACACACACACACACTTTCATGTCATAACACACTTTACACACGCTGTGCAGGCGTAGTGCCAAAAATGTAAGCAGCTTTTTTCATGTCATTTACATTAATTTTCTAGAGAGCAGAGCAGCCAAATGAAACCCGAGTGATGTATTTGTGGTCATACAGCTTATCAGCACCAGATATGTGAGCACAGTGGAATTGAAATATCAGCAGCTGTCAACTGCTTTGTTGTGTGTACTTTGTGGTTGTAGATTATGAAACATTAAGATTTATGAAGTACATGAGATTGATTTTAATTTACCATTATGTGCTGATATGAGCTGGACCAGCATGTTTCACATATTTGAGGTCGGTGTCGAGACATAGGTGCCGAGACTGGAACTGAGAAGAATTCAAGCTTATTTGCCAAAATCTACATTATTTTCCATGAAATGTGAAGGGAAAGCCCAATTATCTGTGTGTTTTTTAGGCAGGGCATTGGATCGAGCTACCTGCCACCAGGAGAAACAGCAGGGCACGCTGAGCAGCTCCAGCCAGACAGCCTGTACTCCAGCAGGGGCCTGTACGCTGATGAGCTGCCCTCATCTGCTAGACCGCGACCAGTAGGGGGCACTACAGGTAGAAGTGGAACACAGCAAAGCATTATAGAGCAATAAACTTGTAGATTCAGACTGTTGCACTGCCTCTCATTATTAAATTTCCACTCATACATTTTTGTTATTGTCTTAATACTGTCAAACCAAAAGAACCTAGTCTGTCTCTTAAATTAAATGTAGCTGGCGCAATGCTACAGCTGTCATGTGACTCACTCTAATAGAAATGGATTCTGGCATTTAGCATATAGAGTGCAGTGAGCAGAGAGATGGACAGTGATTGCATCAAAGTATATTAGAGGGGGACTGTATGTCTGATGTGATTGTGTATGTGTGCGTGTGTGTAGGTGCCCAGTTCCATCATCTTACACAGGTGGGCTTGTCCAGCCGGATGAATGGTTACCCAGCGGGGGTCAGGGCTCCTCCAGGCCAGAATGGAGGCATTGTCTGGAACAACTACCATGATGACAATTTCGCCAGGGCAGAATCTGAAAAAGATGCAGTGAGTGAATCTCCTAAATCACAGATTTAATTTATTGTTTTCAATCTTTTATCAATTGAAAATAAATCAACTTGTAAAGTGTAGATTTAATTTGAATTAATTTTTTTTTTGATGATATTCTACATTTGTGTTATTATTAAGACTAAAAGGAACAATGAAGTGATTCTAATAACATACTGTATGATTAGTTTTATGATAGGACCATGGAGTTCTTAAAATTTCTTCTAGCTTTCTTCCACTCTCTACTTCTGTTTCTTGATATTCTTTTCTCTCTTTTCCTGTTTTCTTCATTTTTTCCACCTCCTCTCCCTCTTTTTTCTCTTTTACCATCCTTCCTGCCCTGAGTTCCTAGACTGTCCTGACTACTCGTCCCCCTCTATCTTCCAGATGCCCAGAAGTGTTATCAGGGAGCCCTCTGCGCCCCCTGCCCACCTAGACACTGGGGTGGGCTATCTAGCAGCCCCACCACCCATGGATACGGCCCCCCCCACCCATTCCTCTGCCTCCCTGATCAAGGCCATCAGGGAGGAGCTGTTGCGTCTCTCCCAGAAACAGGCAGCTGTGTCCAGCTATCACAGCTGAAGCTCCAGTCTGTAGTTTTTACCAGTCATGCCACTGACCCCGCTCGCCTGCTTTCGCCTAATCTGACAATGCTTCCCATGGAAGTCCCTGGGGGTGTACAGCAGAGAAATAGTCCTGCTAAAAACTGACACAAAGCAGCGGCTAATTGAGGTTTCTGTCTGAAATGGCGGCTATTTTGAAGAACTGAATGACAGGACGGTTGACAGAGCCCCTGGACTATTCAGAGAGTACAGAATCAGATCAACTGCAGTATCCCACATCAGAGACAGTGTTATGAAACGAAGAATATGAACAGTATGCTGGACCTAAGATGAGATGAATGGACGTGTTTCTGTCCTGTGGATCAGGGAAGGATCATGCCGAGCTCTGGCCATTGTGGATCTACACTTTGGACTTATTTGAGATTTTGCTGCATTTCTTTGGACTCAGTATTCAGTGTTCCATTCTCATGCTGCCTTCACTAAACAGAAACACTCGCTAAGACACATTCACAGTCAGTTAAAGGAATCGCTTAAAACTACCACACTCCAACGCACGCCTTTAACCTCCAGACCACCATCAGGTGCTACTTCATGTTTTTTCTGCCATGATGAGCCATGCTTTGCCTTGACACTGTGATGTTTATTCACGTGACCCGATCTGCTGTACGAACCTACAGCAGGGTCACAGTTCACAGCCAGCGAGCCAGTTCAGAGTGTAGACACAAAGGGGCATAACATAGAGACTATTAACTCTCATTAACACTACCTATTCTTTCCTTACTTACTGCAGTAGCACAGCGTTAGTCAGAGTTGATACTTTTTTCGACCTTAAGACTTGTTTATTTTGTGGACACCTTGCTTTGAAGTCCCGTCTTTTACCTTGTTTTTTTAATTTATATATTTTAGTAGCTAACAGACAGCTAGACAAACAAGAAAAATGGCCTTGAAATCACATTAATCTTACAAAGACAACTCAAGGCAGCAGTGTTAAAGATGCAGGCACAAATGTGTTAGAAATAATGAATAAAGAACAACAGTATGTACTTGACAATTTCTGGCATACGCCATGTACTCAGCATTTGGTTGTGATTTGATGCACTGTATGCAGACTACTAGGTACAGCTCAGGTCTATGAAAAAAGATATTCTTAAAGGACAAATCAGTAACAAAGATAGTGTGGATGAAGTGTTAAAGAGGAAGAAGTCATGGTAGGGCTGGGCGATTATGGCAAAAATCAAAATCACGATTAATTGAAAATTTAACCTCGATTACGATTAATGAACGATTATCTCCACCCTTGATAAGCAATTATGACGGTGTGTTTTCACAGTTTCTTTTGTTTTGTATTTTACACTGCTGCCCTCACACGATATTTTGTGATATTTATCTTTAGGGAGTGAAAATAATGATGTTTTAAGGTGTGACGCTGTGGTTAATGTCTAGTTTACTTGATTAGAACTATGAAAAGATCATGGTTTGGGTTAAAATGATCACTGGAGACAAGTTTTCAAATTCTTTAAAGATATGCAACCTTTACTGTCATGGCAACAGTGAACACCACGATTAACTGACATGAGCAAGATTAAGTCGATTAGAGTTTCTAAATGTCGGTTTCGATTATTTTTCGATAAATCACCCAGCCCTAAGTCATGGAGACCAGTATTGTGTTTAACATTAACATGCATTGACTGTATACTGAATCACCATCTCTGTTTTCATGCAGTATTTTTGCTAAGTTTGCTTTGCCTTTTTGTTCGCACAGGAGGGGGAAGAAAAAAAGTGTACTGTATTTGTTCATCATTTAACGTTTACTTCGACCAGTCATGCTTATGTGCTTTTTCAATTTCTTTGGATTTAACTTGCCTCATGTGATTATGTTCAACTTAAATGTCTCTTAGTCATCAAACTGGTCGGAAATCATTCTGGGTTCCTTTGTTTTTTATGTGACCCTCCACCTGATATGTTGTAATATTTTTGGGGCCTGAAGTGATATTTTATTTAAATAAAAATAAAGGGGAAAATTATGGATTTTAAAAGCAGGGCCTGATTATATGTTAGTGGAGTGTATACCAGTATAAAGTAGTGGATTAAAAATCTTTCCCACACAAACAACAGCTGAAGTGTTTGGGCAGTGAGCCGAAACTGTGACATTTACTTCCCTCGCCTTGTTTTGACCATGTAAAGAAGTGCCTTTTGGACTGACCTGAACAGATAAAGTGCATATGACATCATCAGCCTAATTACTCACAGCTGTTGGCTGTTGAACTGTCGGTGCTTTTCAGAGCTCAAACGAAACAACGTCCAGGTAACAGTGATCAAACATTGTATGGGGTCTTGTCCATTTCATCTCTATTTCTGTTTTTGTTACCAATCTCACACTGTATGCCTCCATCTGCTGGTTCTGTACTGTAACAACAGCCCATTCGCTTTTGTTCATCTTCAGTTGCTTTCTTATATATATATATTTTTGTCCATTGTGTTTCAGCTTTTTCTGTGTCTTGTATTTTGTGAAAATGATCTATTGGCTGGCCCAACTTTTACATTTGAGTCCTGTTGCATGTTAAGGTGTTTGTTGTATTTGTTTTGTTTGTTTTTTCGCGCATGCTCTTCCACAATTCTTGAAATACAAATGAAGCTGTCACTCATTGCGTCTTCAGATTTTAAATTCTTAAGCATGAGTCTGGCTTAGATTTGAAGTGTCGACACCTTTTTTTTAAATGTTAGGACCAATTCTCTTTAAGGTTCCCACACATTATCACTATTACATAACTGCATCCTAGATATTAGACTATATTATTTGTAATTTTCTGTTTTGATTTCAAAGCCAAAACAGTCTCAAGCTGCATAATTTCATGTAATTCATCTAATATCAAACACGTTTGCAGGTGTTGTACTTACCATAAACCACCACAAGGTGTCAGCTTATCACAAGGAAACCAAAAAAGCATTTATTCACAACAAAGGCTGCTGCTCCCTTGCTGCAGATGATGTAACCGATTCACAAGGATGTTCCTGAGGTTTCACTTCTAAAGGAAGGAATTAGGATCATTTGTTTAATTTATGAGGGGGTGTGTGTATGGTTATGTAATATTTCTGGAAGCAGTGTTTGTGGAGGATGAATGCTTCCATGTTAATCAGCGATGCTTCGACTAAAGAGTGGTTGTCATTTTGACTTCTTTTCATGGGCAAGAGTGAAAAAAAAAGATAGGAATACTAAGTAGGCAATATAATACAACGAAAATGAAAATCAGCATGAGTAAAGCAGTCAAAACTGCACCTGCACTCTAAAATAAAGGGGCATTTCACCTAAATTAAGTATAGAATTAAATCAGATGTAACTCACTTTAGTGTTAATCAAAGGGATTGGCTGCAGGTTTGTTGTGAGTACTTCCCCTTGCGGTGAAGGTGCATTTCTTTTGCGCATGTATTGAGTTCTGTCTCATCCCATCAGACGCTTCTTCACTTTAATCCCATCACAGGATCTAAAGCCACTGAGTGATGCAGCTAAACACTCAGCAAATCTCTTGAAGTCACTGTGCAGGGGCTGGACCGCACAGGTCAGCAAGTATTAGACAGCAAACACTCTACTCATGAAAACCTACTGTGTGCATACAGTATGTGTTTGCTTTTTATATGGCACTTGAATATGAGTGAATAATCTAGCGTCAAGTTAAAAAGTTAAAAACGATTGACAGTCGATCATTTTCTTTGTCCCCTTGTGTCTGATATCCTGGGTCTTCTAAGCTATTTAACCCTGATCTACTCTCTGACACTGTCTCAGACTTCAGACTCATTTCCAGGCACAGGATTACAATGTAGTCACAGACATGTTATAGTCTGTGGCAGTGGCCATAAATATAAGCAAACCATCATCTTTGATTTCAGGCTTTATTTCACCCTCATATAAATTCTTCCACTTTAATCTACATGTCAGTGATTTATCACTGACATGGAACACTGCATCAGCTCTGCATTCCAAAGATTTATTTTCAGTTTTGTATTTTAATTTCTTTTTCTAATGCTTTTAGCTCTTCTCCCTCTTGTTTCCTGCAGAGCTTAAAAGTGTCCTGTCTTAGCTGGCTGCCCCTAGCACTCCTTGTGGGGTCTAACCAAACCCCCCCCCCCCCCCCTCCTCCTCTCCACACATGCAAAGTAATCCTGTCTGTGTGTTGTCCCGTCCCATGCTTGGCTATCTGAGTCCAGCTCAGCCCAGCGTAGCACAACAAAAGCACACCCAGGAGTTAATCTGGATCATGACGGTAATTACTGCCCGGGTGTCCAGCCTGTAGGAGAGGGTGAGGAGGGGTGTGCTAGAAGGGTATGAGGAGGGAAGCAATTGCCTGGTGAGGGAGGAGTCCAGTAGGCAGTTCTACCCACTGACCTTGGAGAATACTGTGAGGGAGGGCGAGAGGAAGGGAGGGAGGAGAGAAAACAGAGAGGGGAGGCAGAGCAGATCCAGGCATTAGCATACTGACAGAGTTCCAGCACTGCAGATCTCCCTCTTGTCTTCAGCCGCTCTCGCTTTTAGTCTGCCGGTGAAAGACAAGGAGGAGCAGGGAGGAGCAGGAGTGTGAGGCAACTCCTTTGACAGACGAGAAAAGAGGATATCTGTCTTTTCACTGATCTAGCCACAGCATTCAGCCTTGTGAGTAGACTGCTGTCAGCTTGCCATTCACTCTGACTGTACGTGTGTGTGTGTGTGTGTGTGTGTGTGTGTGTGTGTGTGTGTGTGTGTGTGTGTGTGTGTGTGTGTGTGTGTGTGTGTGTGTGTGTCTGTGTGTGTGTGTGTGTGTGTGTGTGTGCGTGTGCGTGTGCGAGTGCGTGTGCGTGCGTGTGTGTGTGTGTGTGTGTCCGGTACGGCAGTGGCTGAAAATGAGAGTCACATCTCAGGAATTTATGGATGCAATAGGAAGAATTTCTCAACCGGAGCAGACAGGGAGTCTCTCCACTGTTTGTTGTTGTAACCAAGGTATATGTTTGTTTTCTCCTGAGGGGAAGAGGCTGAGGGTGGTGATTACAGTCTATTCCAAGCCTGTGTGTGCTGTATCTACACCGCCTGTGTGTACACTTGGCCAGCATAGCACGTGTTGTTCTTCCAGACTGGGGCAGCAGCCTGTCAGAAACAAGACATTCCTGCGGTGTGATGATGATGCTGATGACGATGATGATGATGATGATGATGATGAAGTGATTCGAGTGACAGTGTTGCAGTGGTGTTGCCATGGTCCTAGCCCTCCTTGAGCACCAGCATGGCTTTTTTTATTATTATTATGCAACACTCTGCCTGCTGCGCTGTTACATAGCATCAGAGCTGCTGCCGATGAATCAATGGCAGCAGGGTGGGTTTGGCTACACAGAGACACTGCAGCAGCCAGGCATCTTCTGCCACACTCTGCAGTATCCAAGCTTTGGGTCGACTGGCCCCCCCACGAACCACTGCTGCTGGCACCGCAGGATGTCACTGTTTTCACTTTTCAGAGCCTCACTTGTGTGTATGAATTTCCCAAACACATCACATCATACCTTCTCTGTTCTTGTGGACACGCATCCAGCCCAGCCACAGCAGCTCCTCGCTCTGCCTAAACGCCTCTTCTCTTTCCCATCATCACCTCCCCTGTTCCCTCTCCTCCGGCCCTCCTGGCGCAGGTTATCTTAGCTCTGTAATTGGGTCATTTTCTCATTCCTCTGTCCTACGCTGGCGTCAGGAAACACAGCAAGAGGGGGAGGAAGGGTTGTGAGAGTTTTATTACTGAGCTAATCTCAGTTAGGTAATTGTTGTGAAGTGCAGAAAACAAAAGCGTTTAAAGGATAAGGTCACATTTGTGTGTGTAGGCCATGGAGGAGAGGCATGGACCCCCAGCATCGTCTGTTTTCATAACACGCGAACAAGAAGCTGTGGGAGAGTGGAGAGAAGGTTAGAGAAGGGTAAAGAAAGAATATGGTGTTTGCTTTTTTGGTGCCAGTGGCTGGTTCTGCCCTACTTACTGCTGCATGACACAAAACTATATTATGCCTGAGGTTAGAAGTACAAACAAAAGTAGCTGCTTTAAATGCACCAGTGCACTGTCAGATCAGGTAACTCTCGCTTACACAAACTCTGGTTGGTGGTGGTCACGGTGGATGGTTGCCGCCCTGAAAGTCACGGTGCAGGTTATCTCCATCTCCCTCCCTCCCTCCCTCCCTCCCTCCCTGCCTGCCTCCCTCTCCCCGCCAGGCTCTACTGTATCAGAAGACACAGCGTTATATTGTTGTTGGTATTGCTGTGCTGAGTAGGAGGCAGCGCTCATGTGATGTTCAAGGGGGGAGGTGAATAGCTGTCATTCATAAGAGAGTGCCCGTTTGCTCGACAGCTGCCCTCTGCTCTGACTTCAGACACTGATCCTGCCTGTCAGCTGCTGCCGTGCTTCTTCCACAGCTGAACTGTTGTCCCCTCGGCCAAGAGAGAGATGTTGACACATTAAACATGTTTATTGTGCTTGATAAGAGGCGTGGTGGGCAGCATAAGCTCATAAAGCATTATAATTCACACTGACTCACAATTAATGCCAGATCATAGTCTTATCACAGTCTTAATTAAGGACAGGTCATCTTTGAAATCTAAGGTTTTGTCTTTCTTTTCATATTTCTCTTCACAAACTACCAAAATAACCAAAATAACAGGTGATGACGTATAGAAACATGTATTTCATCCTGCATGGAGTTTAGTGGCAAGAGGTATTTTGTTCAACTTTATAAAGCTACACGGTATGCATGCAGCTGATCCTCTGACAGCGTTAATCCCTGTTGGCCGACACTGGATCTCTCTGCACTGCTGTCCTGCAAACTACAGCCGCTGGACATTTTCAGGACAGTCAGCAGCAGCATTATATTGCAGCCTTGGCAGAACCCGACAGACGGGAGCGAGAGGCATGCTCACAACGTCTTGTTCATTCTGCCTTTATCCTGCACCTGAACTGCATATTGATAGCTGTTTAGAAGAGGCAGAAAGTGCATGTGTCTGCATGTTTGTCAAACCATAAAGATGGATTAAACAAGAGAGGCAGGGGCATGAGCAAAATGATACAAGAAAGGGAGGGAGTGCATGTGTTTGTCGAAGTTTTAATGCATCACATTATGTTTTTGTTATGTTCCTTTTTGAAGAGCTTCAGATTTAGTGTTTTTGGTTGTGAGCAGTCCAGATGATAATCAGCAGATAATCCTGTTAAGGTATTATTCCTCTAATGGCTTTGTTTTAGTCAGCAGATGGACCCTCCAGGTGGGTGTTTTGTCTGGTCTGACTGTTGTTCATTGTTATCATTGCTGACTCCAGAACTCAACTGGACAGTGTTTTTATCACATCACTAATTTGTCTTTTAGGTCATGTCCAAAAAATGTTGCTTGTGGAAGTTTGTGGGAGGCAGATTTCCTTTTGAAGCACAAAGTATCACTACTATGATTATTGCCCTAATGTGAACAGGCTGTGACTAAACATGTCCCTATAAATAATCTCCTTAATGACATATTTATCTGATGCCATCTATGGATACCCACAGAATCCAAAATCCATATTGGGTAATGTGATCATGAACATAACCGGGAGTCCACTTTGAAACACAAACCTTTCTCAGCATCTGTCACGGTCTTTTCCATTTCAGACATCTTGCCACTCTTTATAAAAAACATCCAAAATGGAGCATTTCATTCTTGTCTGAAGTATACTAGTTCAGGTCGGTGTGCATTTAAAAAACCAATCCATCCAGTTGAAGAGTTTTCCGCTAACATCGCTTTTATGTTCCTCTTGTGCAGGGAGTTTGAGTTTAGCTAACCTCATCAGCAGACATCAGCGAAACGCAGTGTGCTGTGTTCAGCACACGCTAAAGGACCGCTGAATGAAGGAAGTAAAATATGGGAAATCTGAAGTGGTTGAACCATGTCAATCTTTGGACTGGCCTTTGTTTTCTCGATCTGTCTCCTCTGACTGCAGCCCAAATTCACCACTACTCATTTGTCTGCGTTTATCTTCTTTTTTATTTTATTTTAGATTTGTTTGGCTGACATAAGTGACCCTGGATTTTCTCCTGCTTTGCTGTGTGAAATCCCTACTATGTGGGTTTGATTTTGCATACAAGTCTGTTTTAATAGCCAAATCAAAGTTGGGAACAAGTCTTTTGGAGTTGCTTTCTGGTATCTGGCAGTCACATGATAGAGAAAAAAAGACTTTTTCGGCCGTCAGCAGCCAGAGTTGTGGTCATGACCACCTCTGTGAAGTGAATGGAGTTAACCCTCCAGACAAAGCCCTTGTAAGTCTTCAGCTTGTATACATTTACATAAATACATATGGAATAATAGATTAGATCAAATGAATGAGGAAATAGATTTCATTTGATTTCTTTAGCTGCAGTATTACAGAATTTTGCAGCTGAAATAATGTCCTTGAACTCCTCACTCTCAGGACAGTCCGACCCCTCTAATGCAGTCATGACTCTTGTTAAATGTTCATCCCCTAAATGAACTTAAATTAAGTGGTTTACTTTCATCTCTAAGTAAAGATGAATGCTGTTAGTCTCTGGGAATTGACACTTGTTAAGGGCATGCTGAAGGAGAACAAGACCTTTACACAACCACGATACATAACTAAGATGAAGGGCAAAAATGAATAAGCATAATATAACTGGAGACAGTTGGGAACAAGTTAGTGTCAATATGGGTACTATAATGAGAAAGTGCACATTGAGAAATTGACCATTTTCTCAGTTTAAAAATAACTTAAAGAAATAATGGTCCAATGTTTGATTATGAGCTACAGTATATGTGCATCAGACTGTACAGGGAACACATTGGCACCATATGATTATGTAATTACACCATTGACCTCTGTATCAGGTTTCTGTTCAAATGTACAAAATCCTCAGAAACATTTCTCATATGACACTGAACAATAATACACACAAGCAAAAAACAAACAAACTGCAATGTCTCGTGTGAGAACGATTGTGCATGTCAGTAAACAAACACTGAAAAAACAACATCCAAAGCTAGTTAGAGTGTTTATTTGTCTCCGAGGCTTTGGTGATTTTAATTGACAAAGACACATCTGTTGCAGTTTAGATCGCAGTAATGACCGTTGGAGAAATGCATTGCTATTGTGTCATACGTGTTGTCTCTGCCAGCTTGTCCTTTGTTTACACCTCGACACAGTAACCTGTTTCAGATGTGGGTGAACTCTGGTGAGAAAGAGGTCAGAGGACACTGTGGTGTGAAGATTGAGGCAAGTTTTAGTTCTTTGTCAGCATAATTGACAAGTACACAAAATGAACAGGCAAAATAAACTGTGTGCCCCTGGTAAATGATATCTTCTAGGTAACTAGGTAAAGAAGCTCCTGGCATAGTCCTTATGTAGTTATAATAATGTACACTGAAAGGAGACTTTGACCGAAGCCCAACCTCTGACCCAATCCCAACCAGTCATCTACGGAGATGCTTAACCTCAACCCAACTTTACCCTAACCTCTAAACAGTGTCTGGGACACTTTACCATAACCTATATCTAAAACCTTAACCCTATAGCAGTATGGGAAACACATGTGTGGAGACACTATTGGAACAGGAAACAGACTGTGACACATGACTGTCTCACGTTTGATGCCAGAACAAACTGAGCCACACTCAACATTCAGCTGCAGCTGGCCAGAATCAGCTACCTGGGTTAAATTAATTATGGTATGAAAATAATTTTCTGCTGCATTCGGCTTTTCTTGTTTATTTAGGATGGTCATTTGGTTGGCAATGCTCAGCAGGTGAAAGGGGTGTTCAGTGGACATAGTTTCTAAATTAACCAAGCTAAACTGAATTAATGATATCTCACGTTAGAATATAGGCCTACTCATTAAAACTGCACTAATCAATATCTTACATTAACAATGGAGAAATGTAATGTAAAATGTGTGCATATTAGTGACAAACCCACAGAGAATGATCATATAAGAGTTCCAATCGGCTCTCCAGAACATTTTAGGGTCTTTCAGTTCTTTGTTTTGATTTTATGGTCCACAAATTTACCATTTATTCTTCAGTCTCACCTTTACCAGTCTAATCAACCTCATTAACAGTCACAACAGGCAGCTGTTTTGAGCAAAACGTTCTGATAAATCTACTTCCTGTTGGTGGAGACCAAAACAGAGTTAAGGAGGAAAATGTAAATACAATTCCAGATGAATGCTAATGCTAAATAGTTGTCTGTTTTAGCACAATCCCATAAAGACTTTATGAGGTGGCAACATGTCAACACTGGTTATTTTCAGATGCTGTCTGTAGTGTATGTTAATGTATTAGCATACAGCAACATATGTTACTAGGCTTGTGTGTTTATTCCTATCTGTGTGTTACATCATTAAGCACTTATGTGACAATACATATTATGTGTGAATGCGTGTGTGCAAGTGTGAGAAGTAGGTCAGCAGGGAGTAAAGATCAGAGGCTTATGGGGCAGAGAGGCAGAAAACAGGATATGGCAGCTCTGAACTTTGAGCAGAGCTGAAGGAGAGAGTTACACGCCTCAACACATACACAGGGCAGGGGGTGTTGGCATGGGGTCAGACACGGGGTCAGATGTTCAAAAATAAATGCAACACACATGGACATATGATTCATTTCCACGCACACAGGGACAGAAGTCCAAACTGGACTTCACAGCAGCTGTCTCCTCAGTTCTTCTTCCCAATCCCACTTCGATCAACTTTCGGACAGATGGCGTCTCACACGACAACACTGAGTTATGAAACAGATTTTCAGTAGTAGTACACTGTACGGTAGTAAAGCAGAGACTGATAGATATCACTAACCACTGAGGAAGCCACTGAGCAATAATATCCTAGTCATACCAATGATACTACATTTTGACACACCCATTTGATCATAAGTGATTGACTAAGTTGAATATCATTAATGCTGCCTTCGAATGTTTATGTTAGAAATTGAATTGAATTGAACCTTTTCTGTTTCTTTGTTAATGAACAGCAATGACAATTAAGTACAATTCGAAAAGTTACACTTACATGGGCTCTGACATTTTGAAGTTATCAGCGCACGTCACAACTTGCAAACTTTGAGATACAATAAATAAGACCTGACTTAAAGGCACCATTACACAATCAATGAGGGAACTTAGCATGAGTCATCATATTTCATAAATAAATTAGAAGTCATATCCTCCAATCACAATTATATTGCCAGAATATCCTTACATTTAGAGTAACATCAAAAAATGCACTCTTTTATTCAATTATCTCCAAATATTTATCTTTATGGTGTCAGTCTATCCAAATCAATGAAATTTAAATATGATTTTTGTGTCCCCCTCTTTCTTAAAAGTACATTTTTGGACTGGCCTTCTTTCATCACAACAACACTAAACAACACTGGTGTAACCTAGTAACCATCTAAAATGACACAATGGACTGGTGGACTCATGCGTAAGCTTGGCAAAAGACAGTGCTGTTATGAAAAATGTAGACTGTAGAGATGAATACTGGATTAAAGAAAGCCTGTCTGACAGGGTGAGGATTCCAGCTGGGCACTCATGCAGGTTCAGCACCCGAGATACAGACAGAGAGCTGAGCCTGAGCAAGCCTCAGTGGGAGAGCAGAGGGAATTGTGTGGAGAATAATGTTCCTGCCCATTTTCACAATCTGTACATGCACTTCCTTGAACCGGCTGAGCTCTGGCCAACATGCCACATGGATTGTGGGAATCTTTTCTGCACCAGATGTATTCTGTGTAAAGTCCTGTTGAGTGTGGTTGGGCACTCTGGGTGTGGTTGGGCTCAGTTTTATTCCTGCCTTTAGAGGATTTTTCCTCGGTTAGGGGAGAGTGGGTTCATTTCAGGCTGCAGCACTTACATGAACAGTAGCTGTCTGCAGCACTACAGCTTTACCTGTTTCTGCTTGTCTGTCTGGGCTACTTTTTTGTCTTCGGAGTGGTTAAGGAGGCATGGTATCATGTGTTATATCGGAGTGAGGCGCATGAGGCCACAGCTCCCATAAAAACAGCCACACAGACACAAGCTACTGACAGTGCCACTGTCCGAGAGTGCACAGTTACCACGGTAACCTTGTTAAATCACACCACAGAAATAGCTGACTATAGGATTTACCCTACTTGCTGCTCCACACCCTCACTAGATGAGAAAATTATGGGATGCCTGCATCAGCCGAGATGAGTGTTGTTCTTTTGGGTGATATCCAGTTTGTATACAAGACATGTGCACTATAATTATGTTTTTGTGCATTCAGTCTAACTGCATACCAGTGTAGCCGCCGTTTGCCTTCAGCAAAAGGGAAAAGTGTTGTCAATCTTGGTTTAACCAGAGACTGACACGTGAATGAACATCAAAACAACTCAGTGGAGTCACTCTTCTTACTTAAGTGTAGTCGTTTTTTGATAAGAGGTGATAATAACAACCTTTATGTCCTTTCTCAATGATACGAGGGCCAATAAAGGAGAGGGAAAAAAAGACATGAGGTCACATATCAGGGCTGATGTCAGGATGAGAGCTGAAAGCCAAATATGATTCACATATAAACACACACACACATATCTTCATGGGTTCAGAAAAGCTCAGCCATTAGTTAAATAGAACCGCCAGGGAAATGTGCTAAATTTGTATTTTTGGTAAATTCGTATGACAAAAAGATGACTGTCTATTGACTCTTAGTTTCCTCAATTAGTTGCATCTGATTTCAGTGCCAGGTTTTTTTGAATGGCTATTCTTTCATATCAGTGCACAGTATGAGTCAATCTAGTGCATATCTTATACCTAAAATACCTGTATCTCAAAAACACAAATGACTTGACCTCCAAGACAATATTGCAATGACTCACAACCGCAATTTGTTTTATGTTCATACGTTTTAGAAGAGAAGGCATCTTATATTTTGAATCAAAGCCGTTTCAATTCTGGATAGCTAATTTCTGAATAAAAAACATACTTTTTTGTGTCATTTGTTCAACATCTGGAAAGTATCCTGCTTTCAGTGTAGGATATGTAATGCAGGATGACTCCACCCAGCTAAATCTTTGCTATGGTGCTGCAATGAGTCCAAATTGAACAGTGAGTGAACATTGTTTAGTAAAACACTGCTTAGATCTAAGGTTGAAATCTCTTCTATCAGTTTAAACACATAGTTATAAAAATGCAGTTTGACAGGTTGATGTATGAGAATATATATCACTGAAAGTTGATATCAGTACATATGAATCATCTTCTGAACTATCCTCTTTCATGTGAGGCTGATGAACATGATCATTTCATGTTTTTGACAGTGTAAAGAAAAAAGAGATCTGACAAAGATATTTAATATCTCTTCGGGTTTTATTGGCCTTTTCTCATTAGAAACATGCTTGTTTCAGAGCTTCACTGAGCCACGTTCTTTATTTGTTTATCCAGGAACACTACAGCAACCCAAATGTGCCAGAGGCCCCTCATATCAAAGTATTATTTCATACCTCTGTGCCTCATAAGGAGCCAAGTCTGCAGAAACTCATCAGGCCAAAAAGAAAAAGCGGACATGACATACACCATACAAGGCCTCTTCAGTGAGGTCATGCCTCAACTCTGGGATTATCAGAATACTTCAACTCTGACGTGATTTTCTCTTCTCTTCTTTTACTGTAATTGAAGGGTGGTGTTCTCTGCCGTCTGTTTTTCATTTCACAATTAGATACATTTGTTTGCATTATGCATACATAACAGAGCTGTTTCAATAAAAATGTATATGTTCCCTTGATTCCAAGACAGGCAGTTTATGCTGTAATCCTGACACATAGTTTTAAACCAAGATGTTGTACATAGCATTTATCTTCATGCTGAACATGTTTGTCTTCCGTCAGGTTTATAATGGAGAAAAAAGTGACATTTGGGTCTTTCAAAGGTCTTGAGAGCTCAGTAGAAATGTCACATATAGCTCCCCTTGACCTTGATTTTAAATTGAGGGCATTGCTCTTTGCTGACCAAATACATATTATTTAACAACCAGGCCTTTCAGACTTTAGACCCATACCTGATCTACTGAGGTGTTCATCTGCACATTCCTGTTTTTTTATTTTAGTTAGTTTTTGGAGATAATTGGACATGATTTTGCAGCATTTTTAACTTTAGGGATGGATGCCAGTTGGTCCAGGGCTTTGGTCCAGACTGAAATATCTCAGCAACTATTGGATGGCTTGCCATGTAATTTTGTACATCCCATGGTGCCCAAAGAATGAAACTAGTGATCCCCTTACTTTCCATCCAGCCCCAGCAGCAAGTCAAAATCTTCAATTGTCCAGTGAAATATCTCAGATGAACTGGAACAAAATGTTTTACAGACAATTGTTGTTCCCAGATGATGTATCCATTTGACTTTCTTGATCCTATGACATGTAGCGTAGCACCATCATCATGTTTTTGAGTAAAATGTCTCAATAACTACTGGACGGTTTGTCTTAAAATTTGATTGAAACTTGTCTGTTCTCTTCAGGATGAATTGTAGTGCCTTAACAAAGCCTCTTAGAGCTGTGAGCATGGCTGTAAACTCCCAGAGATCACATGTCAGCACTGCTGTGAGGTCACTGGATTCTTTTGCTCTGTAAGTTTCTGTAAGGATTTTTTTTGTCCATTCAGCTGTAGTAGTACTATTTCTTGATCACATTAACCACCCATTCTGCTCTCAGAGATAAACTGAATGTTGCAATCATTTAGCCCCGGATAATCCTGTCGGATCTGAACACAGTATCAGTTGTAGAGAGGAAGGACATTATGTCTGATTTTAAAAAAAAGGTGTCAGGAGGGCTTAGAGACTGAGGCTTTGTCCGTTTGATCCCCATCTACGGTTGTGATAGAAGCTACAAAGCGCACAAATCACAAGTGTTGGCAGTGTGATGAATAAATCGCTCAGTATGTCTTGTCAAGGAGTAACAAAGCAGGCCAAACAGCAGAACAAAAGCAGTTTTGTTCCTTTATAAGATAAGGATTTCAATGACTATGTGTTCTTTTAATAAGATTTCTGCTTAAAACCACCACTCAATGTCAAATTTATTTAACACGTGTTAAATGTAGATAATGCCTTTCCTCTGATTTGCTGATTTCCATGTTTGTTTTACTTGATTGCGGGTGGTAAAGTGGCAACAGCAGCAGACCCTATGCGTGTGGGAGTCCTACATATGTGGCCATCTTTTAGTGTGCTACAAAAGTATGGTAAAAGTCACAGTATCTATCAAATACAAGGATGTGCGTGTATGCGTTTGGTTCGAGAGGTGGGGTCAGGACGTAGAGATGAGCTCCCTGTTCTCCCAGTCTTTGTGTCTCAGTCGCTCATTACAAGAGCTCTTTGTGCCAGCTAGAGATCACATGTCACAATATTTGAACAGCTGCATACGATAGTTGGGTGTTTGCTCTTTTCCACCGCCATGGAGGGCAGAGATCTGGTTTGATAAGATGGAGTGTGAGAATTTGGAGAGCTGAGCAGTGGGAGAGGTGAGCGCATGACAGAAAAAGGGAGAGAATGAGAACAAATATTTTATATGTCTCCTTTCTGTTTCTTTTCTTTCCTTTCTAATATAAAATACACTATTAAATTATGCTACAGCACTACTACTACTACACAAAGTAGCAATACTGTTTGATCAAATATAAGTGATGAGTAATGTGATCACAAATAAAGCATCAAAACCAGTGACATCTGCCCCAGAGTGTATAACTTATGCCTAATTGGAGTGAGATCGAATGTGTTGCTATTACTGCAGACACATTCTGTTAGAGAGCTTGCTAGCA